>NC_135719.1:109987554-110294166 GCF_964656455.1 Halichoerus grypus | reverse complement strand
TTGTTCATTCGATTCTTTGGGGAGAATGTACCCCTACTGACAAGAGGAACTGATTGCTTTGGCAGCTTCATGTTACTCTTCCCGGGTCTAAGACGGACTTTCGAAGTATGACAAAAATGTTTAATTTTGATTTTTTTTTAATTATGTTGCTGGGAATTATTTTCAATCTCAAAGAATAGACGTTCCAGTGTTCATCTAAAAAAAAAAAAATGCTGGCAGAGTTTTTTGAATTAAAGCCCCTTTTTTCTTTTTCTTTTTTTTTTTTTTCTCTTAAATTGTATTTTCTGTGGTGAGGCCTACATTTTTGTGTCTGCAGGTGACTCGTTGATTGAAACTAAAATTAATAAATCAGCTGAAAAGCTCACACCTACAGCTCACAGCAGGGCCTGGAAAACACGTTTATAAAGGGAGCTTTATGCCCTCATATAAAGAAGGAATAAATTACAGAAGCACTTGTTGCCCTGAGACTTGATTTTGCTTTGCAATCTGGTATCTTATTTTTGGAGCCTTATTGTTAATCAACAGGTTCCTGGTTGCTTTAGCAGGTGACTTTGCTATTAATCTCTTACTTGACCATTATAGCATATTAATGAGGAGGTGTCTAGATGTGGCTCTGTCTTCTGACCAAGGAATTAGTTTAAAAGGTGCACTTTTTACTCAATGGCTTGCAGTTAGCCGTGTTGAGGACCAAATGCAAAGTAGCATTTTCTACAGCTTGTGTAGTATTAAGGAGTGTTTTACTAACATATGTGTCTTACTGTGCTTTTCTTCTCTCCTACACTTATTCCTTCACCGTGGAGGGCAATTACGGAACTTACCAGTCTCTGTTCATTTTTTTAACAAAATAAAATTATATATAAATAACAAAATGATATCCTTTCTTATTAATGTGCACCTTCATTTTAATTAAACAATGTCAATTTTCTTTGGAGGTGTGTTTGGAATTAAAATGTATGATTTGGGAAGGCAAGACATTCAACATTTCTCACCAGAACTAGATTAATAAATGTCATTACAAGTGCAGGAATTTCACCATCGCATTTCCCTTTAGAATCTGAGGTAATTGGAAATGGTTAAGCTTGACAAAAGAAGGAAGTAAATATACCTATGGGGGTAGTTTAGAAATATAAAGAAGAACTGAGGATTTTAAGTCTTAAATTTGTAATTACAAGGATCTCCAAAGCAAATAATGGTGCAAAACAGCCCAGACAACCCCGCATATGAGAAGAACCGCTTTGTTGCAATCTGCAGATATTTCAAAGGACATCCTTTGGCAAAGCATTATCGTTATTATTGTTCATTTCCTTTCAGATCTTCTGGACAATCTGGTCCACACCTCATGCAGGCTGTCTTTTTTTCTAAACCTGAGAAATGTCAAGCTTGTGCTCTTCTTATTTTTAACTTTTTTAAATTAAAGGTTTGTGTCAATTGAGGCATATTTGATGTCACTGTCTACCTCGTCTTTTCAGACTAAGCCCTGAAGTATCTTCATTCTCCAGATTAAGGTCAACACCATCATCTCTTTCAGTAAAGAATTTTCTGGTTAGGTTTCAGGAGAGGAGGATGTGAGTTCGAGGTGTTAGTAGAAAAGCAGAAAGCCAATCGCAGGAATGCATGGGAGTGAACATTCATAGAACCATCACACTTGATATTACTTACGAAATTTTTGTCCATAAAAATGCATACTAACAAAAAACCATCAGCGTTATCCTATGGCTGTAATATTAGGCCTCTCCCACGGATGGGAGGAATTGGAAATACGCTGTCTTCTTTAAAAGTGTTGCTCAAGTTACCAGCTTGACTGTTCACTGTAATTACACTACCAAGCTGCCCACTTTAGAGCGAGCAGGGGACCTTTATCTGCTCAAAATCAATATTGATTACCTGGAGCCTGGAGCCTCATTCTAAAATTTTTGGTTCAGGCCAAGAAGCTAGGGAGAATTTTGGTAAGGATGGCCCCACCCACCTCGGACAACCACAAAAATTAAAACAAAAATAATTGACCTTGGTTATCTTTTAAAACTGAGGAAGAAAAAAAAGAATCTGTTCCACACTGGGCAGAAACAGTTTATGCCCCCAGTGACATGAAACCAACCGCTTTAGGCTCTCGGGTACAAGAGAATAGTTAGTTGTATATGGGGTTGGGGTGGGGGAAGGGTCTCCTGAGGAGTGGAAGGAAAAGGAGGAAATAAAACTCATATTAAAATAAATTAAGGAAGTGACTAGTGTATTCTAGGAACAGTCAGGTTAATTCGTTTATATTTGCAGTACAAATTTCTAGAAAACAAAGTTCCAAATATACACCAAAGTACCGCAGACTGGCTGCTCTGGCCTGTGTTTATAAAGGACAGTCACTATTAGAGAACGTTCCCCTCCCCCAGTGCTCCCTCAAGTACTTCCAGCTAGGGAGGTTTTCAGCCCTTTTGTCTTTTTACAACTTAGCAAGATCAGACACATTTCTGCAATGCATATGCAGATTTCACCTCTTGTTACTTTCTCTAATGAGCGTTCACTTAATCAATTTGACAGTAGCCTTTATCCCCCACCCCTTTTTTTCCTTCGCATCCACTAAGAAAGTTTTCAGGAAAAAAATGTTAACAGATTCAAGGGGGCATTAGCAACGTGGAATGGTAGCTGGCCAAACTGGGGTGAATCACAGGGCTTCACAATGACACTACAGTCCTGCCACCCCCTCTGTCCAGCTTCTGAAAACAGGAAGTAGGTCTGCCAGTCTCATAAGAAAGCAAGTATTTTAATAGCTAACCGGAAATGGTTTTCCTTTGCTCTTTAAGAATTGAAAACCATCCGTTGTTATTTAATAGAACACTTAAACTAGTACTTTCTCATAGGCGCACACGCCCATTCTGCCAAAAGCACTGTTAAAAACTTTTGTGCAAGAGACAATCTTGCTATAAGACAAGAGCAACCGATCCATGTTGGCGCTCTCCCATCAGATTTCCCACCAGGGCACCCTACATCACATGACCGTTCTTGGCCTTGTTCAATAGTCCCTCCAACCTGGGAGGTGGAGGGCAGGTGGGTTTCAAACTGAGGTAGTTCACTCTTTCCAGGGAATGGGTGACGTGACGAGAGGCAAATCCCAGTTCTCCATCATATTCTCAACTCAGCCTCAAGCCAAATCTGCTACTGGGCGATCGATCTAACATATGACAATATATGGCCCAGGTACTGGGAAGTAGCAGGTCCTTAAAAAAAAAAAAAAAATTTTTTTTTTTTAAAGTTCCAGGCCCTCTCTTGCCTGCAGACAGCCAAAGTTTCAGCCCTCGTTCAGCCCCTGCAAAGCCTGCTTTACAAACTCTCAGTTTGGCTGCCCTCTTCCAGTTCCCTCTGGCTCCCTCCAGCATAACTCATGCCCTTAATCTTAGCCAGTTTTGTAACTCACCCACTTGAGTCTCTTTCACTTGGCCAGAAAAATCACACTAAAAGAAGGAGAAGGAGGAAGGAGGAAGGAGGGAAGCCCACCACCCCTCGCCTCACCCTGTTCTGTGCTTGGTTGCTTTAGTCTTGCCTTTTCTGATAACTCACAGTACCTTTCTCCCCAACATCTATTCATTAAGTCCTACCAACAGCCAATTGTTCACCTTTTACATTCTAATTGAATAGGAGATGTGGTTTTAAGACAATCAGGGTCTGGTCCCTATCTAGAGTTTATGGCTTGGGCTTATTAGGTCACTGACAAATCTTTCTTTTCCTGACCTTTTTTATTTTTAAAGATTTTATTTATTCATTTGAGAGACAGAGATACAGAGGGAGAGAGAGAGAGCATGAGCAGGGGGAGAGGCAGAGGGAGAGAGAGAAGCAGGCTCCCCGCTGAGCCAGGAGCCTGATGTGGGACTCGATTCCAGGACCCGGGATCACGACCTGAGCCAAAGGCAGACGCTTAATCATCTGAGCCACCCAGGTGCCCCTTTTCCTGACCTTTTTGATTAAAGGTGGGAATCTATACAACCAGTTGCCCACCTTCTCTAACTGGAGGGACCTGTTCTACTTGGCAGGCCGAACCCCTCTGCCACACAGAATTTCCAGGTAGGGTTCCTCTGAGGTCTGGGAATGAGCAATACTTTAGAGTTAGTTAGCAGCCTGATTTCAACCAGGACCTCTTGAATTCTAAGGGCCGCCCTAACATTTTCAAGTGGTTGGACTGAGTTGATCCACTGTCTGCACTACTTACATCACCTGAGCTCTTGGCTTTTTATTAGCAAAGTGGAAGCGTAGGTCCCAAGACCTACTGACCCAGAATCTGAATTTTAACAAGATCCCCAGGTGATTCACATGCACATTTCTTTAATCACCTGAGGATCTTTGAGAAGGCAGGGATATACAGTACCCTTCAGAGTCCTTTCGATTCATTTTCTGTCTTCTCATCACAGTCCTAATGAAGCAGAGAGGATACGGAGTTTGAGTTGGAAGGGAGAGACGAATAGTGCAAATCAGCAGGTATACCTCCATTATTATTAACCTGATTTTCAAATATGCTAAGTTAAAAATCATTTTAGTATATATGCAATTAAAAAATATATGCTGTTAGGCCCCTATTTCTTCTGGAAATAATTTGGAATTTTATCTCTCTCTCTCTCTTTTTTTTTTTCCTTGTGCAAAAGCACCCTGAAATGCCTTCTACTGTATTGGTCTTTTCTGTTTAGTGAGCTAGTAATTTAACCCTGATTTCTATTTTTACTTAAGAGTCGTGTCTATGTAAACTTCATTCCAGAAAACCCCGTAGTTTTCCTGAGGTTATAGAGGACCTCCTGGAGGGGTTCCTGGCACCTGCTCCAGAGGACGCCCCTTGCAAAGGTTTAGCCATTCTTTCTCCAACACCTGACCACTCTCTGCTCCCATGTCCCTGAGCAGAAGAACAGTGAGTGAGGGCAGTACATGGAAAGAGCATGGCCCCCAGGGCAGAGAGGCTAGGACTGACAAAGCTGGTTCCACCATAATGAATGCCTGTGACCTTCGGCAAGCAACTGAACATTTCTCAGGTGCTGGATCCTGCTTGGTGAAAAGGACATCATAACGTGAAGGGTTGTTGGGTTGGTAAAAGAGGTAACATTTCAAAAAGGCCTACTACAAAGTGGCAGGTTGGTAAATGGGGAGGAGAGGGTGTTTCCCTTTGTCTCGTGCTTTCTTGGCAAGACCTCTGAAGAGCTAGTCAAAAAGGGAGTTTGGCTGTCTCACCCCTAAGAGCAAAGGCCCTCAGTTCTTAGAGGTAGGTGAGAATCCACGCTCCTTGGCTTGATGATTATAAATAGTCCCCACTTATTAAACACCTGTGATGTGACAGTGACATCTGGCAAGTGCTTTGACCTTCCTGAACCATTCACCCCTGCTCTGTGAAATGGAGATTATAATGCCTAATCGGATTGTTGAGTTTGGTTAAAGAGGTTGCTTTACATTCATTATCTCATTGAATTCTCCCAACAACCTGGTGTAAGGGGCCACATTTGGCCCCATTTTACAGCTGAGGACACTGAGGTTCAGAGATATCAAGTAATTCACTCAGGGCCATGCGGCTGATAAGAGCCAGGTTTGAACTCTGGATCTCTCTAATCCAAAATTTATGTGCTCTCCATTGTACTTCCCACACCTTTGGGAAACTGATAAGTAAAAGGAGACCAGCTAAAGGAAATTACTTTAGTCTTTTCAATCCTTAATAACATTTCAGTTCAATCCCAAGAAGGGCAGTGATTTTTCAAACTTCTTATCTTTTTTAATCTGCAAAAAAAAATCTGCAACTAACTGAGAAGTTTCCCCCCTAAATGGTGTCAAATCTTTAATAAAGTAGTTCTTTCACCTCTGAAGGATTATCAAGTTGGATGTCCAGACCTGAAAAGCAGCAAGATTTGGTTCTTTACTCTGTCCTGGATAGAGTCAGAGCTTCGGTTTCAGAAAGGACAATCTCCATCAAAGGTCATCATGTCCAGGAGCAGATGGTGCTCAGAATTATGGGTATGTTATGAACCAAGGTGAATTGATTCCAAAGTTGAACCCTCGTTAATGAAAAGTTGAATCACCCTAATACAGAAAGAAGGGGCTTGAGAAATGATGGGAAATCCAAGTGCATCCCTTGGGGACCCATTGAGGAAAAAAGAGACAGAGAAAAAAAGGTGGGAAAAGGAAGCAAGGGCTTGGTGCCCTTAAAAACAGCACAGGCCATCCAAACTCAGGCTATGATGCTGACCCGGCATCTCACATTCGCTCCGGCAATCAGCATCAGCGTTTGGTCCGTGGGTGGGAAATGTATTTCCTATGCAGTCTGTGGGTAGCCATGGCACGTGAAAATGCTTGTGTCTACAAATAATGTGCTCACACATAGAAATATTCTTGAAAATGCAAAATGGAATTAGACTTGATAACAATTGCATTGCAGGTGAAAATATGTCTCTTCTCCTTTGCATTGGGAGCAGCCTAGAAGTAAAATGGCCCTGACCCCTAGTTAGGCTGGCCCTTCAGAACCCCAGCCACCATTGGCTTCCTTGTTCCTTTCTATTTCCTAGAACTCAGGTAGGGGTGTACCTGTAGAATAGGGTCAAATTAAGAACAGTCTTCAAAATGGATCAAGATCATTATTTGCTCTGCATTAGTGTTATTGAAGTGCCCTGTTTTACATAAAGTCCAAGGGAAGTATTTTAATTTTATTTACCTATAATGGAATAGTATTACAGCTGATAATAAAATGAGCTGCATTTTAGTGACCTTTTGATTTAAAAAAAAAAGAAGAAGAAAGAAAGAAATTTGCTAAGATAAGCAACTTCCTTCTCCCTTATACAGGACTTTCTTCTTTTAGCCATTTATTTCTTGCTCAGCAAAAATAACAAGGACTCTGGAAGTCTGCTTTCTTAATAAAGGTAGATGTAATTTGAGTGGTTGATGAACCCAAGATAGTTTAAAATCTAACATGCCTGATATTTAAGGTGAAATATGAGCATCCTCTTATTTTTATAGGTAAAAAATTCAAACACCCTTTCCTAGTAAAATTCTAAGCGCAGCCATCTCTGCTCCTGATTAATCATCAAGGAATTGCTGTGTTGAGGCTGCTCAACTCTTAAGGAACAATTTCCAGGCAAGCTCAATCTCTTGGAAGCTGAACCCTGAAAATAAGAATACCCCAAATATTTCTGTTTGGAGATTGTGTGTTCTGTGTTCTGGTTAGGAATATCCCCCCACCCCTTCGGATTGTTTTATTTCTATGAGGCCATGTCCTTGTCCCAAGAAGCCCCCTGGACTGGTTACTCCCTAATCTGTCTGCATCCTGGTTTTATTAGGTAGAGGGCATCAAGTGATAATGTATGACTTCTTTTTTTTTTTTTTTTTTTTTTTAAACATAGACAGGTTTGTTTTTCTAACTGTCAGCAGTGTTTTGGCTATTTTGAGAATGTAGGACAGGGTTAAGGATTAGTACCAGCATTCTCTTTTCTGTGTATCAGAGCCGCTTAGCAGTAATTAATCAGGACATTAGGTTTTGTACTCTTGGTTCAGGTCATTTGCCTATGAGCTGCTCGAGCCTTTTACAAAGGCATACTGCATATGTTTCTGGGTACCTTTTTGAGAGAAGATTTAAATTGGCCAGATGAATAATACTTTGTTACAAGTGTTTTGCCCTAGGCAAAAAGGTTTTCTTCATATTATCATAGCCTGAAGCTGCAATCCTCAAGCTGGATGTGACTGGCGTTACACTGTCACATGGCAATGATGTAAGAACAGGCCTCTCTGTGTCAGACAAATCTGGATTTAGGGGAATTATAGCAGATGTTGCAAAATGGCAACAGTTTAGCAAGTTCCTTTTATCCCAGTGTTAGGAGGCAGGACTACTAAGTGTACCAGACAGAAAAGAATGTTTTCTTTGATCCTTTACACTCTAGGGTAGGGACTTCCCCGGTTAGAGAACATCGTTAATGATACAGTCATACAGTCACTGATGGATCAGAATACAGAATTAAGGGTGGGATTTTTTTTTATTTTTTATTTTTTTTTTAGTATTTGTTTTGATTGAGCTTAGTATTTGTGGTCATTTACATTATAAGCTTCAGAAACCCTCTAAGGTTTTATTCTTAGTAAGGAAAGCCTAATTCAGTGGAATAAAGTGAATAACAATAACAAAAAGCTAAGCTGCACAAAAAATATTTTAACCCCGGCTAACCCATCCGCTCACAGCTCTTTGTACAGCTAAGTTATATCAATTCTAAGAAAGGAGAAAAATAGAAAATACAGTAGATATTTTAATTTTCACACTCTGATAAATATTGATGAGTATATTCAACCACATTAGGTAACAAGGTACACTGCATTGTCAGGGTTCATGCAAGTCTTCGTTTCTTAAAAGAAAAAGCGGTATTCAAAAGCTTGGGGTTTCACTGATCTCGATCCTTTTACATTATATTCTAATAAAAGTAATTCATACACATGATCAAGGTGAGTAGGTAGATGACAGTGAGACATTCCCTGATGGAAGTGATGCCAGGCTTGATTTACGGGAAATGTGTTGACTGTTGCTTCTGTGCATTTCTAGGACTCTCTGAGTCTCTAGAACCTTCTTTTGGATATGTAGTATTAGATATCACTGCAGCATGTTGTCCATAGAACCTCAAAAGAAGTTCTGCAAAAGACAGCAGTGCATTCAGGACAACAAGAACTAATTCCCACTGGGTAAAGATTTCCAATGATTATTAAAACACACACAAGCATTATAAATTCACTGGGGTTTTTTTTATGCAAATATTTATTGATCATTTCCATTGGAGCATTAGACGGTGAAATGTATGCAAACATTTAGACCACTTCTTTAAAAGGCTTCTATCTTTTCAAAGAGTATTTTTTAATTTTTTGAAGTATTTTTATTTGAAAATTGTGATCACTGCTGGGAGTCCCTGAAATAATTAGTGTATCCTAATTTTTCAGAATGTTTTCAATAAAACAAAGAAAAAAGTGAATATAAGGTATGTTTAAAGAACATCAATGTAGGTAGCTGTACGTTGTACGTTTTTTGGAAGATATCAAAGGTAAAGACAACACAGGAGCAGTCTGAAAGAAGGCTGTGAATAATGCTGCATCATCCTTCGTGAACTACTATCTGTAGTTGTATTTTATTATCTTTGTCCATTTCACCTACTTTACCACTGTTTGACCTGGAGAAAGGATTTGCTGATGCAGCGCAGAGAATGTTGGGGAAGATATTGGGTTTTGCCTTTTGAATAATAGATATCATATAGAAATGGACTATAATTCCATACATTGCCATCCTTTAAAAAGATAAACCTATGTCCTCAAAATAAGCATGCTAGAAATCAATGTAAAACTCACATTTAAAAGATTCCAAGATCATATTTTATTTCAATATAAAACTCAGTACATCTGTCCTACTAAGAGCTTTAAAAATGGGAGCTTCCTTAAAAGCGGCTCAACCCCAACTTTGAATTTGAGATTACACGATAAAATGCACACATTTATTGGACATCGTGCATCTAAACCGCTGACTGAATCCTTTGCTATGATTTCAATTAACCTCTTAATCGCCCAAAGCCAGGTCAGTAACACAATTTATATTTGGTTACAAAGACAGCCATAATGATTGGCTTCAGTACTGTACTACATATATGGGTATTTCTGCAGACATGAGAAGGGGGAAAAAGAAAGTGGCTTTGTGAAACCTGCAGTGTCCAAGAGTCTGAGGGACTCCTAGAAATCTTTCCAATAAAATGTTTCTGGGTTCCACCCCCCTCCCCTGTTTTCCTTGCAATGTCTGTCTCAGATAGCTCAAAAAACAGAAAATGTCTATCTTTTTCAGAAATCCCAATACAACTCTCAAACATCCTGCAGCAGACCTAATTCCCACATATACGTAGCTCAATCTAAGAACAATTTGGAAGAGTTTGCCGCATCTGTTGTTCCACTGTTGAAATAATTCACAGTTAGCCAAAGTAGGAAATGCAAACAATCCTTTTTCATATTTGCATACTTGGAATTTGGCTTTTTGATTCATGATTGTTCCCATTAGCTTTGAAAATTCACGTTTCTGTCTAGTTGCATGTTTTGCTTGAGTGAGCTCAAATTATGCTCTTGACTCAAATATTATTACAAGTGTAAATACTTTGGAGATGTCAGTGTCTGCCACTGATTTGAGGGGTATTTGTTTTATTGATTTTCATCTGGCGAGTTTAAAATATGAGCAAACTTTTCATGGAGGGTTTGGTGCATTTGTTTGAACACTCCTGGAGTAATTGGAAATGCAACAATTGTTTAAAAAGTGGCATTGTCCATGAAAAGATTTAGTGAGGGATGAAGAAATTTCTTGAACCTAAAGACCTAATCTGGTGATCCAATTCTCCCCACTGTGTCCATTCCCGTGAAACTCCATTTACTTGCCCCTATCCATCACTAGCGCCCCGCATCCTACCTAGCCAATCCTCTAGGTTTCCCACATTGTCTCCTCTTTTGTCTTTTCAGTCTAAACAGAAGAACAACAGATAGGGTTCTGAAGGGCAGGGAGCATCAGGAGCTGCAGGAGAATGGCTGAGATGAGGGTCAGAGTCCTGCCCCTACTGCCAACAGTTACTAGGGTTTGTGCTGCCCGGCTGAACAGTGTTCAAAGGCTTTTCTGGGCTTTGTTCCACTGTGTAGGGATTAGGCCTGGCGGTCTGAGAATTTGCCTTCTAATTAAAAAGGATAAAAGATAGAAGTAGCATTAGACTAAAACAGAGCAGTGATACTTCACAGGCTGATTTTTTTTTAAAGTCACAAGACAACGCTAGAAGTTGTCAGGATATTTTATTTCCTTGGTATTCTACTCAAATTAAAAAGGGAAAACTTTGGAAACTCTTTCCAGCTGTTTGCATGGCGCATGGACGTCTAATTGCATCTAAAATATCTGCTGTTTACAGTGAGACTGTTTGGTGGGGGGATTTGCAGTCAGATTGGAGAAGGAAGCCTGCTCCCAGAGCCACCTTCCTCTTTTTCAGATGCTGGCAAGAAATTAATTCTACCCAAAGTGAATTCTGCTTTTCAGTTCGCCCCAGTGTGCCTGGCTCTCAAGCCTTCCAATGCCTACCCTACCTATTCTCTTTTCAAGGATCAAGCATGCCTTTCATCTCCTTGCAGCTGTAGACACTATCTTAACCAGGTGTGAAATGCAATTAAGAAATAATTCCCACCCCAGAGTCTTTTTAAAATTCTTAATAGCAATCTGATGAAGGGCAGTTTTTTAATCTTGCACATCGGTACGGCTGTGTGTTGTGACAGTCAGTGTGATCCTGTGCCTGTATTTTGGTAAGAAAGAAGCCATCCACAGATTCAGGCAGACTGGCAGCATCCAAACAGATGATGCACCATCTTAAAAGGCGCTCGCCTGCCATCCAGGGCGGCCCTTTCTGCCCCATCTAGAGAACTGTACGCTGACTGACACTTGTTGACTTGAAGGAGCGGCTGAGAGTGATTTGCCAAGTACTCCAGAGACTGGTTCTATCCACTCTATCAGAGGAAGGAATTTGAGGTGAGAATTTCTGTTAGAAATGCTGATGAGATTATATAAACTGGTGGAGGTGGGGTTTTTTTTAGGGGCAAAAAAAGGGAGGAAAGAGTTTTGTGGAGGACTTCGGAGCTTTCAAAGCCATTGAGCTCAGATTGCATACGCGTATAAAGGAATGCTCCCTTGTTCCCACAGAGCTCATGTTACGTCATGAAGCCCAAGGACTGAATTTCTTATTTTCCCCTTTTCTTATTTTGGTTTTCATTTTGCTCCGCAGAAACAAGTAAAGCTCCCTTAGGGAAGGGATGTTTTTAAAGCATGAGATTATAATGAGATTCATCTATGACAGGCATAAATATGCTTAATGCTGACTTTTCTGAGAAATCCATATCATCATCATTATTATTATTATTTTGCTTAATTTTACCAAATTGAGCAACTTACCAATTGATTACATTGGGCATAGGTGGAAACATGGAAATCTTGGGAAGGACACAAAGCTATCTCACCACCTACCATATAACTTTTTGGGCTAAGTCTGTAAATAATGTAAATGCTGTTTTTGTCATAGGACAGAACACTGTATTTCTAATTCTCTAAACTTTAGGTTTTTTTTCTTTGGAAGTCTAAATGGATTTAATATGTCAGTGGTTATATTTTGAAAAAAAATGTATGAATTATATTATGCAACCATGCAAAATATTTAAGAAACAATGTTTGTGAAATAATCCATATCGATTTCCATCATCAGCTTTGTATAAAAGAAGAAAAAGGAGGTTCTCTCCCGTTCTGAGTTCAGGGACAGCCTGGTAATTTATGTTAAGTTTCAGTCCCTTCTTTTATTTTTTGTCTTTTTGAGATGACCATTCCCCCTGCTGATTTTCCAAATGTAGCAAAGCTGAGTCTGCTAGTTCCACTCTAAAGAAAATAAAGATAATAATCTGATTTAGACATTGAAGAACATCAGTATGAATGACAACAGTAGTAGGTAACAGTGAGTCAACACTTCCCTTTCCAGTCCCAGCTTCTCTTTAGCATTTAAAATATGTCAGCCAGTCGTTCAAAGCCAAACCATTTTGAGAATGTAATTCACAATATTTTGGCTTCTATTTTTCAACAGCTTCTGAGTAATATATTGTACAAGAAAGAGGTCTTTGTTGTGTTTATAATACATGTATAACCTGGTGGGAAGCCGAATAAAAAATGTATATTATTTGCATAACTTGAACTAAAGAACCTAATGCATTATTGGGTCTTGAATGTCTTAAATTTAAGTGAGCTGGCTTAAGAGTAATACTACTCTATTACTGTTCTGTAATTCATATAATGAAATCATACAGCTAAAAAAAATTTAAGGTTTTAACAATGATAAGTGGAACCTGATTTTTGAACTCCTTTTTAATGAAAACAGTAATTTATAAACTGGCACATGTGTGCCCCTTTTTGTTTGCTGACAATAAAAGGCTGTTGAATTTGTATCCTTTCATCTGCTCTCCCCTCCGTGCATGTGAGAGAAGCCCATTTAGCCTAATGGTGCAGGCACCAAGGACTAACCACCTCCTGGAAAATCAAGGGATCTGCTTCCCAGACACAGTGACTGGAATGTCTGGATCCCCGTGGAACTTTCTGTGTCCAGACAAGCACCCCACCCAATCTGTCTCCTTTGAGTCCACCATATGAGCCATTTGAGCAAGTTGCGCTAGACTGAAGTTCCAATGCTCTCCAACTTTGCACCATACATAGAAAAGGAGAACAGACTTCACTTCACATGGGTGGTGGGGTCATCCTTCAATCTTATGGGTGAGGGATGTCTTCTTTTAGTAGAAACATAAACCCATAGCAATGCAGCCTCCCCCACTCAGGAAATGTGCCTTTGCTTTTAAAATAGCTGAAGTTACTTAATATTTGTATATAGAGAACAGGCTCTTAAGTGCTTCTAATGGTACTATCCTAGAGGTTCACCTTGCTTGCCTGTCTGAGTGCTCTAACTTACAGCTAAAGAGAGATTATTCTTATCTATCTATATTTGGAAATAAAGTATATACTGTATAACTGATGTTGGAATGCTCCCTTCTTCCTAAACCAAATAAATATGATCATTATGTATAGTAACTATTTCACTTCACAATCACTAAAATATTTTTTGAAAGGACCTAGGAATGACGAAATTAGTAAACTAATAGAATGAAAAATAAAAGAAGTGATCAAATGTACAAAAGCAAAAATGGATTGTTTAAAATAAGACATTACACATTTGGGATATATACTCATCTATTTTCAAATATGAATGTCAAATATGAACTACATTGCCGCTTATTCATTTAATTTAATTTTTTTTAAATTTTAAAACTGTTCATATAGGGCCAGGAAAGTATTTTTACTTAGTGTACTTTTTCCTACAGTTGATGTAGTTGGTCTCCTTCCTGCAAACACAACACTACAGGCGAGATTGTAATAATAGTTAACTGTAATCTAAATGACTATGTTGAGAATATAATAACTCATTATTTTTAATCTTAATTTTAAAAAGCAAGGTCTGAAACAGCCAGCTCCATTGGAATATCCTATCAAAAGATTAGAACCATCACACTAGTTCTGCAAATGACATCCTAAAAATCCTTCCGGTTGACTTTCTGCTTTTTGTTTCTGGAAGGAGAGAAATGGGGGAGGGGAGAGTTTGGAGAGGATGCATTGGCTGGAAAAATAGACTTGGACGAATTGCAAGCTCTGAAAACAGATTTCTTTATCTACAAGCCAGGTTGGAGCGCATCCCCAGACTGCTAGGCTGAGCTACCTCGTCCAGTTGAGAAGACTGCCATCTCTAGGATGGCGTATGAGCTGGATGCTTTTTCACTTGCATGTCTCTGGACTTTTTTCAGCCTTAGGTCTCTCCTAAGCAGGAAAATTCCAGTTTTGCCAATCTGTGTTTTGGTGATATGGACTACCATCTACCTGTGTGGGGCTGAGATCCTAAAATTCCTTTTACTGGCAATACGATGCGGATTGGAGCCGAGGTCATAAGGTAAATAGCCAGTGCTTTATCCTCTCAGCCAAGCCCTTGATAAGGGACGTTCTTTGATGTTGAGAACGATAGTTGGCTTTTTCAGAACTTATATCCAAAACAGTAATACATAATGCATTTGCTTTCATCATACAGCTGCTGATACATGGTTGAAGGTTAATTTAAAGATTACTTAATGAGAAGAGCTACTTTAAATCAATCAAATGCTTTAGAAAGCAAAAATGATCCTCCACTAACAAAAAAATAAAAATTGCAAGCAAAGAAACCTACATTTTTCAACTTCTTCCCAATCACTCATTGCGTCTTCTTTTAATACAAGCCAGCAGCTGCCTGGTTGAGTCCCTCTCACTAATGGTGCCTTGTTATCCATGGCTGCATTATGGTAAAATCATTTACAGTATACAGCACCTCTTCCACAAGGTGTACAAACTACAACAGATGCATGGGATGATCATATCTACTATATTGGTAATAAAGGGTTTCCACCCAGCACCTCATTGCAACAAAAAGCTGTTCATTTCACATCCTTTGGTTCTAAAGATTGTGTGTCTTCTTTGCTTACCTGAACAACATAAACATGGTGCGCACACACATTGGCTTTTCACAGGTGTTAGATGCTCAGCCCAGGCAAATGCTACTCACAATATCCACGACTTCTGCAGTTTTTCCATAATAAAATCATTACTTCATCTGAGCCCAAGAATCAGTAAACTGATTCTTTCTTGTTTTTCTTGTGACATCTGGTTTTGTTGAGCCTCACCCTGACTGGATTTCAGAAGATGTTAGAGGGAGAACTAACATAAAAATCGGCGTGGGGAGGAAAAAAGCAAGAGATCTGAGGGCTAAAGTTAATAGTAAGTGGTAGGTTACATCAAAACGGATGCCAAACCTATACCAAAATCAGAGACAGAAAAAAATCTAGTTTCCTCTTTAAAACAGAGGGCAGCCATCGGGCGCCTGGAGTAGCTCAGGTGGTTAAGGGTCTGACCCTTGATTTTGCTTCAGGTCATGATCTCAGGGTCTTGAGATCAAGCCCCGAGTCAGGCTCTGTGCTGGGTGTGGATCCTGCTTGAGATTATCTCTCTCTCCCTCGGCCATCCCCCTTCCCTCTATTTAAAAAAAAAAAAAAGAAGAAGAAGAAGGCAGCCACACTATTTAACTTTCTTCCAATTATTTATTCTTGAAAAAAAAAATGCTATGAACGTGAGTTAGGTTTTATTGGCCTCTGTAAATCCAGGATGCTCCTGATCCACTCTGTAAGTAGATAGTAATAGAACTCATAACCATAACTGCCCTTCACGAGTGCTTGCTGTGTACCAACTCAGTTAACCCTCATTTCAACCCCATTTTCCCAAACAGAAAACTGAGGCTCCAAAAGGTTAAGTACCTTGGTCAAGGTTACACAGCTGGAATTAAAGCAGCTATGACTTGAACCTAGCAGTTGATTTGAAAGCCCTACCCTTCTAACTACTAGGTTATGAGCAAACAACCACTGTCCTACAGAAAGGGAGGTCCTAGAATAATGCATCCCTTTTTTTTAAATTAAATATGTGATTTTAGGGGCGCCTGGGTGGCTCAGTTGGTTAAGTGACTGTCTTCAGCTCAGGTCATGATCCCAGGGTCCTGGGATCCAGCCCCACATCAGGCTCCCTGCTCAGTGGGGAAGCCTGCTTCTCCCTCTCCCTCTGCCTGCCGCTCCCCCTGTTTGTGCTCTCTCTGTCAAATAAATAAAATCTTTAAAAAATAAAATAAAATAAATAAATACATAAATAAATATGTGCTTTTAAACAGCACAGATTGTGGAGGCCAACTGCCTCGTTTCAAGTCTTTTACTGGTTATATGACGTAAAGCAACTTAACCTTTCTGTGACAGTTTGCCTCGTCTGAAAAATGGGAACAATAATAGTGTGTTGGTAGGATTAGATGAACCGCTACGCAAAAACTCTTAGAACAGCACTTGCTTTGACATGGTCAACACTTCAGAAGTGTCCTGTTTTCTTTTGTGGGTGTTCAGTAGCCCAGAGGTGCTTTTCTTAAGCTTTATCCATGTACGATGCCCCACTCTGTTCACCTGGCCAGGATACGTCAGGACATGTGTCTGCTGTCACCAAACAGCCCAGTGACCAAAGAGCCCTTCCACTAACAATCAAAAGAAAATGGAGGGTCTTCTTTACTTTATCAGAACTCCTCGTCAGAATTATATATATGTAGTTCTTAGGGAAGAACAAAATGTTTGGGTTTAAGAAAGTATTGATTATAACTTAGTACAGTTTTAAAATCAAAATGCAAAACCCAAAAGCATTTTGAAATTAGCTCAGAAATTTTAAAAAATTGGAAGTATGCTTTTGACATCACTAAATACAAAGTCAAACTCTCACAACTTATAAATTGGAGCATTCGATAACTCGTAAACGTGCTTGGCCCTGGTGTACGCAGCCGACTGCATACATCCTCCGGACTTCGCTATGTGTTTCTGACTGTGATGTTAACGGCTCCTTTGAAGAGGTTAAAAGCATATTGAGAGCAGCAATCAATGCAACCGTGTTTATATGTCATAATTTTCTCAAATATTAGGCTACACCTTAATCAGAAATGCATGCACCAGATTACAAGATAAAGGACACTTGTCACACTAATAAATATTGCTTATCATCTTTGATTTCAACCCAGTGACAGTGTTTCTTTTTTTTTAGCATAGCACACACGTTTATCTTAATAATCTAATGCTAAATAAAAATGTATTCATAGAAGCCTTTATAGAAATTTGGGCAAAATTTTCAGAAGTCCTTGGGCTAAATTGCTGCCTATTTAAATTGCCACATTTTTATTTCAATGTTTTTTGGCCACACTGAAGTCATGACTGGTTTCCCTGGGAAGTCAACAGAAGTTTGGCAGGTGGGTGAGCTCTGCAGGGCAGAGAGCAAGAGAAGAGGGGAGCTCAGAAGGTCATTGTAAAATTTTGGACACCTTTCTGCAGCTTTAATAACTCAAACCCAAAATAGTAGTCAGGGAAAGGCGGAATTGGGGAGAATTTTGAATTGGGAGCCAGCCATTTTGGTAGTTTTTCTTCCTGCTAAGACCTAGAAACACAGGGAGAGAGCCTGTGTTCTTGAAGTAAACAGGAATCCATACACAAAATGGATGGCACCTGGGAGCGGGGGCAGGGCCCAAGTCGGCCCAGGATGACCCACTGGCACCAGATTTCTATCAGGGGGTCTGCAGGCCTTTAAGCAGCAGCAAGCAAGTCCATGAGGAGCAATCTGACGTGTGGACTGAGGGAAAACTGAAGCACAATGTGGCTTTTCTTTTCTTTGCATTTCTTTGTTTTGGTCATACTGTTCATGTTCTTTATCAAAATGCCTTTCTCCAATTTCCTCAGCCCAGCGGTTTGAATGTTTGCATGAAGTAGACACATATCACTACATATGAACCGTGAAACGTATTTGAAAATAAATGTTTTAATTAAAATTGACATTTCTGAGCCTACTGCTGAGAGCAGCTGCTTTTTCTCTAAAATTACTTTGTCCATCTCTGTAGGAGCCCAATATAAGAGGAGTTTCCATCCCACTTTAATACTAATTTAATATCAAAAGAACAGCATTACTGTGTATACACAAATTTTCTTCTTTGGGTTGTTAAACTAGTTCTAACAGACTATAAATGGGTTTTGCACTCTCATAAAGCATTCGCCTGTTTTGCCTATTTCCCCAAATGTATGCATTTGACAAGACGGCTGTCCAAGAGGGACGGAAGAGAAGCTCTCTCGTGCAGGGTTCATGGACGGAGGGGGGTCAAGAAGTAGACATCTGTGTCTGCTCTTACCCCTGTCTCCTCAACATCCTGGGGAGGGGGGGGAGGGGGGCGGGTGGGGAGTCAGAGGAAGCTGAGTGTCATCCACCAAGAGCCAGATGTTTGGGAGCAAGCACCGCTCACCTGGACTGGGCCTTCATATGTGGTAGGCATCATCCATTCACTCACAGATTCCGCAGCACTGCAGTCCTCAGGGAGCTTACATTTTAGTGTATAGCTTACAAATAAGTTATACAGCGTATTAGCGTGTGTGAGTCCTTACAGGGAACCATAAAGAAAGAAGGGAGAAAGAGAGGTCCAAGAGGGAGGGTGTTTGCTTTCAGAAAAGGGTGGAGATGGCTGAATGAAGATTCCGAGGGAGAGAGACATGCTGAGTTGGTGGAGAAAAGAGCTCCAGGCAGAAGGAAAGTGAGTGCAAGAGGCCTTGGGACGGGGATGTGCCTGGTGAGTTTGAGAAGAGGGCATGAGGCTGGTGTGGCCGGAGCCAGGAGGAGAGCAGAGTGAGAAGATAAGGTCAGGGAAGTAAAGCAAAGGGAACCACGGGAAGGACTTTGACCTTTACTCTCAGTTACTGGAGGGTTTGCTTTAGCGGGTTACCATGATTCGACCTACTTCTTTGTTTTGTCTTAAAGATTTTATTCATTTATTTGAGAGAGAGAAAGAGCACGAGCAGGGGGGAGAGGCAGAGGGAGAGGGAGAAGCATACTCCCCACTGAGCAGGGACCCCGACTCTGGACTTGATCCCAGGACCTTGGGATCATGACCGAGCTGAAGGCAGACGCTTAACTGACTGAGCCACCCAGGTGCCCCTGGATCTACTTTTTAAAAGAATAACTCTGAGTGTTGTGTTAAGAACAGATCTAGCCCTTTTAACATATTCATGTATTATGAAGTCTCACAACAATCCCTGTGAAGGGTGTTATTATAATCTCCATTTTACAGATGAGTAACTAACACACAGAGTTGAGTGACTTGCTCAAAGCGATACCTAGAAAGTAGCAGATGGGTTTTCTTTTTCTTTTTTTAAGATTTTATTTATTTGAGAGAGAGAGAGAGTACGAGTGGGGTGAAGGGCGGAGGGAGAAGCAGGCTCTCCGCTGAGCTGGGAGCCCGACACGGGGGCCCAATCCCGGGACTCCGGGATCATGCCTGAGCCAAAGGCAGACGCTTAACCAACTGAGCCACCCAGGCGCCCCAGAGATGGGTTTTCAAACCCAAGCTGCCAGGGTACAAGCCCTGGCTCCCACCTGCTATGGTCTCCTGCCTCTCCAAAACTAGAACCAAAAGTGATACATTCTGCCAGAGGAGGGGCTTACTTTTAATGGGGCAGCCAGAAAAATGCATGTAATGATATAACTTAATATTGCACTGATAAGAGTATATTAAATATGCCACCCACTCCCACACTTCAGGAACCACCAATGCCAATGACTGAAGCCTCTTCCTCTAACCTAGATCTCACACTGAGTCTCCTAAATTCAGCCGCTTAATCCAGGTGAGTGAGCTCAACACGCTTGATTCATAGACTCTTATGTGCCAGGGTCTATACTAAGCAGTTATCATTGCCCTTAAGGACTTTATATCATAGGTCACAGAGAAGCAGCGACATCAGCATTGTTCAGTATAATGTGTCTCCTGAGCATCTCCACCTGGATGTCTTGTGGATGCTTCACAGCAACAGGTCCCAATCGAAGAATCTTTCTGCCCTGATCCTCCCTCTTGTAGTCCATGTGTTGGATGATGATATTCTCATAGGCAGAATCCTTGGATACATCCTTGAAATCACTTGTTCTCACATTCCCCACTTCTTTCTGGCCAGGATTCCTGCCCGTTCTGCCTCCTAATGATTTTAAGGATGATCTTTCCCCTCTTCATGCCTTCTCCCACCTTCCCCTCTTGCAGCCCACCACCAACTTTAAGCAGAGCAGATGTCAGCAGATATCTTCTGTAAAGGGCTGGCTGGTAAATGTTACAGGCTTTGCGGGCCATGTATAGTCTCTGTCGCATTATTCTTTGCTTTTTTTGTTTTACAACTCTTTAAAAATGTAAAAACTATTCTGGGATCCCAAGCAGGATTTGGCCTTAAGTTGATGGCAACACCTCCAGGAGATCTACCTACTTTTAGGGCGTTCTCCTAGGCTGGCCTCCTCCGCTGGCCTCCCCCATCCATTTTTCCATATGAGACATTTTATTTATTTTTTATTTTTCTAAAAAAGAAAACCACCCAACATGGGGCTCGGAACCCACAACCCTGAGATCGAGAGTCACAGTTCCTCTACTGACTGAAGAAGCCAGGCGCCCCAATACTAGATATTTTAACGCCCAAGACTTCAATTCTTTTCTTTTAAATCATTATAAAAGAAATTTGTATCACTCTCCTCTTTTAAAATTTTTCTATATGTCCCCTATTATCTATAGAACAAACACAGATTCCTTATATACAAAAAGGGATTCCAGCTGAATCTGCCCTTACTCCATCCTCCACACACTTGAAGAGGCCACAAAGAACTTACCATTCTGCAAGCACCCTATAGTTCCCTGAAACCCTCCTAACGGCACATGCTGTTCCTTCTGCCTGGAACGGCCCCTTTCTTCCTTACTTTTCGTTCTTCTTCCTCTTCCTCCTGCCCCTCCCTCCCCCCTCCTCCTCCATTTTTCTTCTCCTCCCCTTCCTCTTCTTTCCCCTCCTCCTCCTCCTCTTCTCCTTCTCCCTCTTCTTCAATTCCCCTTTGGTTTACCCTCTATGGTACCTCAATTCACATGTACCCTTCAAGGTCCAATTAAAAAGTCATCTCATCTATTAAGTATTCCAGAACCCTCCTCTGTCACTATCCTGTCCAGCTAGCTCCCTGTGCTCCCACAGGGATTTGCACACCCCTAGCAGAGTAGTTTCTAGCACAAGCAAGGTTGCCTGGGTTCAAATTCATCTCTGCCACTGACCAGCTGTGGGTCACTGGGCTGAGCTCTTCCTTGGTTCTCCCTTGGGAAAATAGGGATTATGTGATGATAAAATTCCTTAAGACTCTCTGACACATCCTCAAGACTCCAAAGCCAGCTATGATTATTTTCTCAGACAAAGCATTGAGTATGATGTCTGATACATATTTGATTAAGAATCTGTCCTCCCACTAGATTAAGTTGCTTGGGGGCAGAAACTAGGTTTTTTTCACCTTTACTCAAGGCCTAAAATATAGTTTGTGTAAAATAAATGTTCTCTAAGTGAATGAATGACCCCAGATACTGGATATTTTGAACCAGGTATGGTTATTCACCAAGCTTCCTTGAAAAGAAGGGCTTTCTGGGGCACCTGGTTGGCTCCGTCAGAAGAGCATGCAAGTCTTGATCTTGAGGTCGTGAGTTTGAGCCCCATGTTGGGTGTAGAGATTATGCAATAAATAAATAAATAAACTTTAAAAAAAGGAGAACTTTCTGTCTCCCCTGGGGCTGCTGGTAGCAATGTGGGGGAGAGAGGTCCTCCCTTGGGAACAGAAAAGCCAAAGAGCACAGAGATTGAGACTGAATTGTCAAATGGCCGGCCTGAATGGCCTGGTTCCACCACATTTTGATATGCAGCCTCAGGCATACCATTTAACCTCTCTGTGCCTCATTTTCGCCCGTGTAAGAATAACAGTAACATTGACCTTATAGGGTTTGTTGAGGATGAAATGACTTACGCATTTAAAGCACTTGAAACAGTATCTGGGTGTGCAATACACACCCAGTAAGCGTCAGTCATCATTATGATTATCGAGATCATCTTCCCTCAGGGCATAGGCCCATGTCCTCACAGAGCCATGCTTCAAACCCTGGACACAATCCCACTGAGTTCTGTCACCTTATATTTTCTTTTTTTGGGTCTCAGGTGATATCAGGGTCAGCCCCAGATACAGGGGAAGTGGAGATACTAGGTGTGCCACTATTTTCTTGCCACGTGTGAGAAATGGATATGTGAGGATATGTTAGGCTTCAAGAAATAGAGGCCTCTGATTAAACTGGCCTGAACAATGAGGAAGTTACTATGGCACACGGTAAGCAATTCAGAAGTAGGCGGGGCTTGCAGCTGGTTAAATTATCAACTCAACAACAACATGGAGCACCCAGATTCTTTCATCTTTCTGCTCTGTCATCTTCAGAATGTCCGCTTGACTTTAGGTCAGAACTTTCATGGTTATAAGACAGATGCAGTAACTACAGCCTGGGAATTATATTCAGGCACAACAATATTCACTGGATGAAGAGGAATGTCTCTTCCTGGGCTCTACTTTGACAAGAAAAATACCTTTTGCAGAGGCCACAAGCAGATTCCCTCCATGCCTTATTGGTCAGTTGGGTCACATGCCCAGCTCTAAACCAAAGATTGTCAATGGGATCACCATGGTTGATTTACATTAACCAGGATTTACCCTAGAGTTTGGAATAGGGGTAGATTCTGGAACAAGATCAGGGTTCTCTAAGTAAGGAAGAAAAAGGGAATAGCTATTGGAAAGGCAAATCAGCAGGGTCTGTTACAGAAAATTTTGGTACTTTTGGTGCTTTTGACATTTTGGTATTTGTCACAGTGGTTTATTTTGGAAGAAGTAGAGCAGAAAATAGTCTTATTCAGACTAAAGTATTTCAGCAGGGTTGTGAACTCCTTGCTTTGTGTTTTATATATTTTTTGTTTTTAAAATACTAACACATCTGATGAGGCACCTGGCTGGCTCAGTAGGAAGAAATGCAACTCCTGATCTTGGGGTTGTAAGTTAGAGCCCCAAGTTGGGTGTAGAGATTACTAAAATAAATAAATAAATAAACTTAAAAAATATTAACACATCTGAGATTCTAATTTAAAAAATCTGAGCAATGCGGGTGCTTGTGTGGCTCAGTCTATTAATTGTCCGACTCTTGGTTTTGGCTCAGGTCATGATCTCAGGGTCCTGGGATCGAGCCCCACATTGGGCTCTGTGCTCAGTGGAGAGTCTGCTTCTCTCTCTCTCTAAAATAAATAAATCTTTAAAAATAAATAAATAAATAAATAAATAAATATCTGAGCAATGCAGGCAATAAAATTTACCTCTCAGGTGTAATGGGTATCCAACTGACAAAGAGCTTTGCCTAGAAACTCTCTGAGGAAAACCTCTATTTAAAAGGGCTATTTTCATGTCCATGGAAACTGAAGAATTAGCCTTATTGAAGGGATTCATACCTGAGAGGCTTTCATCCTACCCTGAAACGAACAAAATGATGGCCAGTGTGTCCTAACCATCTACCAGGCTCAGACACTGACCTTAATTATATCTGTCATTGTCCCTACTTCACCTAAGACTAGATAAGAGCCTTTGATGAGCATTGGATTTCGGAAAGGGCACCAATGCTAGCCACCATTGTTTAGAGAACTGGAATTTGCAACTGGAATCAGCACCTTAATGAGGGCATTGCTCTTCACATTCAGAGGTTATCTTTTGCTCAACATTGTCATTTTGTAAACTTCTTGGCTAACATCAATAAGAATGAAAAATTCATAATAAATTCATAATTCATAATGAAATCTTATATTGGTATAATATAGGACCAGAAAAAAATATCCTAGACACTAAAACCATAAAACATCTACTTTAGATAAATTTAAAGAGGAGCTTCTATTATAAATGTCTATACTCTGAAGGCAGAGAATACTTACAATTTTGAAGTGAAAGAAATTTTAAGATATTTCACGGAATTTTTGGCAATTTACAGATGAGGACAACTAATTCTCATAAAGAGCATATGATGATCCAGCAATTGCACTACTGGGTATTTACCCCAAAGATACAAAAGTAGGGATTCGAAAGGGTACGTGCACCCCGATGTTTATAGCAGCAATGTCCACAATAGCCAAACTGTGGAAAGAGTCAAGATGTCCATCAACAGATGAATGGATAAAGAAGATGTGGTATATATATACAATGGAATATTATGCAGCCATCAAAAGGAATGAGATCTTGCCATTTGCAATGACATGGATGGAACTGGAGGGTATTATGTTGAGCAAAATAAGTCAAACAGAGAAAGACATGTATCATATGACCTCACTGATATGAGGAATTCTTAATCTCAGGAAACAAACTGAGGGTTGCTGGAGTGGGGGATGGGGTGGGAGGGATGGGGTGACTGGGTGATGGACACCGGGGAGGGTATGTGCTCTGGTAAGCGCTGTGAATTGTGCAAGACTGTTGAATCTCAGATCTCTACCTCTGAAACAAATAATGCAATATATGTTAAGAAAGAAAAAAAGAAGAAGAAGAATGTAGCAGGAGGGGAAGAATGAAGAGGGGGAAATCAGAGGGGTAGACGAACCATGAGAGACGATGGACTCTGAAAAACAAACTGAGGGTTCTAGAGGGGAGGGGGGTGGAAGGATGGGTTAGCCTGGTGATGGGTATTGAGGAGGGCACGTTCTGCATGGAGCACTGGGTGTTATGCACAAACAACGAATCATGGAACACTATATCCAAAACTAATGATGTAATGTATGGGGATTAACATAACAATAAAAAAATTTAAAAAAAAGAAAGAGCATATGATGGATGGGTCTAACCTCTCAGTGCTTGAGAGCTGCAGAATTGAGATTAGAATTACTACTTTTTGCTACTCTTCTTGAGAAATGGAGTCTGATTCTCCTCCCCTTGAATCTGGCCTGACCTTATTGACCTGCTGGACCAATAGGATGTAATAAAAGTGATGTTCTGGGGCTTAGAAGGCTAGGTCAGAAGAAGCCTTGCACCTTCTGCCTAGGCCTTCTTGGAATGCTTGCTCTAAGGGGAGTCCGAAGTAAGACGTCTGACACCCCTGAAACTGCCAGGGCCTGAAAAAGCCTAAGATTGCCAGTGTAAAGGCAGCATGAAGAGCCTTGGCCAGCCTTCAGCTGGTCCAGTCATCCCCCAACCCAGATGCCTGATATAGGAGTGAAGAAAGATGACTCCAGTCCCAGGCACCATTTGACCGTAACCAGATAAAAGACCCTAAGTTAGAACCAGCCAGCTGTGCCCCGCTGATCCGCAGAATCATGAGAGGTAATAAGCAAATCTGTTTTAAGCCACTCAATTTGGGAATGGTTTGTTATATGATGATAGATAACTAAGACATCCTCTGACTCAACACCTTTACCTGCAGCAACAATAAAGTACACAAAGCAGGAAATTCAAGTTCTAGAAAGAGCAAAGATTCTTCAAGCTGTTGCAGTTATATCCTTGCTCTGCATCATCTGTAAAGCATGGTATCATGGAAAGTCCATTAGAATGCAATCCTTAAAATGCTTTAACAGTCCACATCATGTGACAAAAGTGATCCTCATTATTCATATGATAGAGTAGCTTAGGAACTGAGACATGGTTAGAGGATCCAAGAGAAGATACTCTTGGATTCTGCAATATTTACACCAATATTCATAAATGACTGTGAATACAACTTGGAAGAAAGAGATCTTCCACAATAGTTTTAAAGGCCCTTTCAAGGATCATCAAGACTCAAATACATTCAATGCTACAACAATTGCACAGCTGGTATCATTTGAAGGTATTGGTCAGTATTTGGTTTTATTCCACAAAATTCTCTTGGGAAGAAACTAGATTATTACCACTAAGGAATCAATGATTCCTTACCACTAAAGAATCAGGATGTTGATTCTCTCATAGCTGCTTTCCATGGGAAGTTGTCCACAAATATCTCAAAGATTTAAAAGCTTATAGCAGGAAACCAATATTGTCCCCTGTGGACCTTACTATTATATCAATTCACTTATACCTTTTAGGAATCTTGAAAACATTATGTCAAGTGAAATAAGCCAGACACAAAAGAACAAATATTGTATGATTCCAATTATATAAGAGACCTAGAATAGTCAAATTTATAAAGACAGAAAGTAGAATGTTAATTACCAGGAGCTGGGGGGAGGGAGGAATGGTAAGTTATTGTTTCATGGGTACAGAGTTTTAGTCTGGGATCATGAAAAAGTTCTGGAGATGGATGGTGGTGCTGATTGCACACCACTGTGAATGTACCTACCACCACCAAACTGTACACCTAAAAATGGTTAAAATTGTAAATTCTGGTTTATGTACATTTTACCACAATAAAAAAGTTTCCTTTTACTTTAAGAAAAAAAAATACAAATAAAAAGAAGAATTTGGGTGTTTTATAAGTCAGCTTCCCAGCGGGAAACAGATGGCACACTCAGATTAGGACAATTTGAGGAGAGTTTCATAAAAGGACTCTTCACAAAGGTTTGGACAGAGCATAAGGAAATGGCAAGGGAGAGAGGAGAACCCCAGGGCTAGGATGGAAGGAGCACGGAACCAGAAGCCAAAGAAACAGAAGGCTGTGTGGAAAGGCTCTTCTAGAGGAATAAGACTTTCAGTGCGTGAAGAGCCAGCCTGTAACAAACCTGCAGGAAGGACACCAGAGGAGAGCATGGAGGGTGGATAAGAAGGGCAAAAGGAAGAGAGCGACCACCACAGGGTTCAATCTAATATGGCATCCTCAAAGCAGTCAGAGTGACCGTTAGCCTAACAGATACACACCACCCAAGTCTACTTTCTCTTTGCGTCCCATAGCATAGGAACAACTAGGCCAAAACATTTGCTCTGTGAAAACACAGGGAAATCAAAAAGAAACACACATGTACTTGGATATTCTTTCTCACAAGACAGTTTATTCTCTGGGGCTCACAGCCATGCTCCATTGCAGTGAGTGCCCCATGAGTCTCTATCATCTCTATACCCAACTTCCGGGAACAGACACCTTAACTCTTCAGGAGTCAAAACTCAACAGAATGGGGCGCCTGGGTGGCTCAGTCGTTAAGCGTCTGCCTTCGGCTCAGGTCATGATCCCAGGGTCCTGGGATCGAGCCCCACATCGGGCTCCCTGCTCCGCGGGAGGCCTGCTTCTCCCTCTCCCATTCCCCCTGCTTGTGTTTCCTCTCTCGCTGTGTCTCTCTCTGTCAAATAAATAAAATCTTTAAAAAAAAAAAAAAAAAACTCAACAGAATGAGGCCCAGAAGGAGGGTTTAAAAACAGTTACCAGTCCTTCTCTATTCTGTCTAAAGCCAACTCTGCAAGTTCTGCCTCCAGTTCAAGGACCTATCTCTTTCCTATCCATCCCCTTCAAAGCGCATAGACTTTTCCTGTGGACTCAGCAAAATTAAACTATCTGAATGCGTAGCAGTGAACCCCGTATGTGTTTCGGTTCTGTTGAGTTCTGGCTCTTGTTTTGTAGAGGGGTTTTCAATAAAAATAATTTTGATTTAGCGAAAGGATATTCTGAGAAATCCTCTTTCTTCTTTGCAGTTTAGGTATGAAAGGGTTAATGCGACCATCCCATTGGCAGAAACTCACGTTTTGTGATCTGAGGGTCATTTTTGCCTGACGAACCCTCTCTTGCCTGCCTCAACTCAGCTGTCTCTCCTATTTGACTTAAAAATCTCATTCCATTAATGTCAATCCTCCAGGTTAGACCACTACAGCCAGGTCACGGTCTCTCGAAGCTCACTGCTGTTCTGCACATATGTCACCTGGCAGGAGGAGAAGGGCCCCTGATTAGGAGGTAGGGGAAGGACAGCCATCTTCTGTAGACCTCTTTCATTAGCACATTAGCATGAATGAGCTTATCAGATTAGCTAATTGTCACCTGGACACTTTGGACAGTGCAGAGATACTGGTGAGCCACATTTCCACAAAAAGCAGGGGGGAAAGCACAGCGATGACAAGTCCCTGGAGGAGCTCGGAGCATCCTGGAAAAGGAGGACCCAGCGAGGAAGGACGAGCAAGATGCTGCAAAGCACTGGCGAGGCGGGAGAGAAGGCTCTGAATGAGAAGGCGCTAAAGATGGATTTCACCACATTCAAGGTTTGCCTGGGAGCCACCCCCCCACCCCACCCCGCTCCCTGCTTAAAGAATGACAGATACACAACCAGCACAGGCATGAACAGATAACCCGACTTCTGTTTCTAGAAATAAGAATATGAGCAAAATTGTGTTTGGGTAAATGGGAAACTAGATAATCTGCAGTCCCTCCCCCTACAACACCTAGGAAAACTAGATAAAATATACAAAAATTTTTAAATACATATATAAGCATCTGAGAAAGAAAGGGAGAGTAGAGACCTCTGTAACACGGCAGCTTGACTTTTAACACCCAAACAGGAACAGACGACAAGACTGGACTAGTATGAAGTGGGAGTTGACATGAAGAGTCTGGCACAAAACCAGGACTCTGACTTTCATTGAAAAGAAGGACTAGATGGGGCGCCTGGGTGGCTCAGTCGTTAAGCATCTGCCTTCAGCTCGGGTCGTGATCCCGGGGTCCTGGGATCGAGCTCCACATCGGGCTCCCTGCTCTGTGGGCAGCCTGCTTCTCCCTCTCCCACTCCCCTGCTTGTGTTCCCTCTCTTGCTTTGTCTTTCTCTGTCAAATAAATAAATAAAATCTTTTTTTTTAAAAAAAAAGAAGGACTAGAGAAAAAAAAATCTACCCAATGACACTGAGAAGCGACAAGGAAATTTAACTGAATCTTCCCCACCTCTAGGTGGGAAAATAACTTCCTCTGGAATTCATACCACAAAATCAGGGAGCCCCAAAGTGTAGAAACCAACATAAAAGGTCGTGGTTCTGGGGCGCCTCGGTGGCTCAGTTAGTTAAGCGTCTGCCTTCAGCTCAGATCTTGATCCAGGGGTCCTAGGATCGAGTCCCACATCGGGTTCCTTGCTTAGCAGGGAGCCTGCTTCTCCCTCTGCCTGCCACTCCACCTGCTTGTGCTCTCCCTCCTTCTCTCTCTATCTGACAAATAAATAAATAAAATGTTTTTTTTAAATGTGGTTGTTCTGTGCCAGTGGTAGCCAGCCTGTTGGATGGACCTCAATGATCCAGTGACACCACTTAGCTGCCAGGCAAAAGTACCTGCTCTGGGGAACGTACCTCAACCCAGGCCCCACAGGTTTCCCACAGATTAAAGTCTCACTGGAGATGAACTCACAGTCAAAGCACATCATAAATAATCCTATATTGTCAAGATATGCAGACATGATAGACAAACAAAAACAAAAAACCCCACAATATTTAACTCCCAAGAAATTCATATAATAGAACTGGCAGTGGTATAAGTATATTTTAAGTTATATAAAAAGGAACTGAAATCACAAAAACAGGGCACTATGAAAAACTATGTCAGAATCAGGAAAAAACAAAACTTCTAGAAATGAAAATTCCTCTTATTAAAAAAAAAAAAACCACAATGGATTTTTTAAATAGTAGACTGGACCCAGATGAAGTGAGAACCAGTGAGCTAGAAAGTAAATCTGAGGAGACTCTCAGAATGAAGCACAGATAGATGAATGTTAGGCCTTCTCATGATCTTTTCAACATTTCTTTACTTCTCAAATTCCCCACCTTTTTATCAGTAGGGATTCCAGAAGGATAGACAAGAAAGAATGAGGTAAGATGCAGTATTTGAACAGAGGATGGCTGAGACTTTTCCAAAATTATTAAAAGACATGAATCCTCAAATTCAAGAACCAGAATGAATCCCAAATAAAATAAGTAAAAGCATTATGTAAGTGTGGACATATTGTAATGAAAATGCAGAACATCAGAGAGAGAAAAAGAGAAACAGAGGGAGAAAGAGAGAGAGAAAGATCCTAAAAGCTTTTACATAGAAAAGACAGATTATCTGGAGGGGGGTTGGGGGGAGAATACTTAGTAGTACAATAGAGACCAGAAGAAAATGGTATGTCTTTACAGTACTAAGATAAAATATCTATCAACCTAAAGTTCTATATACAGCTAAATTATAATTTGGAAATAGAAGGAAAATTAAGACATTTTCAGACAAAGGTAATAAGGGTTTCTCATTGGTAGGTTCTTGCTGAAAGAACTTTCCAGGGATAGACTTCAGGAGAAGAAAAAGAAAATTAATCCCAACGGAAGTAAGATACAATAAACCAAGGAGAACCAATAAATTGCTAAGTATAGGAGTAAATCAAAACAAACACTGTTAAACATGAACACCCCCCCACACACACACAGTATATGAACAACAATAATAATGAGAAGCCTGGATTAAATTATCATAATTAAAATGTCCTAAGATCCGTATATTGCTCAAGATGAGGCAGGGATATTATTTAACTTTAGATTTTGTTAAATCAAGTATGCTTATTAAAATTTGTAAGGTCATTATGGTGCCTAGTCTGGCACCAAAGATGGCTCCCAACAAGCCTCACCTTCTTTGTGCAGTCCCTTCCCAGTTGGTCTGTGTGGCTAATACAATATGGTGAAAAATATGGTATGTGACTTCCCAGGTTAGATTATAAAAGACATATCAATGTCTGCTTCCTCTCTCAGATCACTAGCTCTGAGGAAACCCAGCCACCATGTTGTTAGACACTTAAACAGTCCTAAAAAGTGGTCTCTGTGGCAAAGAACTGAGGCTTCCTACTAACAGCCAACACCCACTTGCCAACAACACAAAGGAGCTATTTTGCAAGCAGATCCTCCAGCCTCCCTTACAAGCCTTCAGATGACTGCAGCCCCAGCTAAATTTCGGCTGTATTTTCATGAGAGACTCCAAACCAGAACCACCCAGTCAAGCCACTTCTCAAATTCCTGACCCCCCAAAGCTGTGTGAGATAATAAATGTTCGTTATTGTTTTAACCTGCCTACTTTTAAGATAGTTTGTTACATAGCAATAGATAGCTAATACAATAACTATGATAAGAACAAAATTAGGTCATATAACTTCCGAACCATTAAAGGAAGGAAAGAGAATTTTTTAATAAAAATCACCCAATCCCAATAGAAAATTAGAAATGAGGCGGAACATACAAAGAAAAATCATAGTGAAAGGAAATGCAAAATAATATGGTATCATGGAAATGTAAATAGGCCAAATTTATCACTTAAAAGAATATTCCCAGATTAGATTTTGAAAAAGAATCCAGCTCTATGTTGTTACAAACTTAATAGAAACACATAAAAGTAAAAAGTAAAAGATAAGAAAAGTTATATCAGACAAATAATAACTTAAGAAGGCTGGTTTATGTATACTAATACCATATAAAATAGACCTTTAAGCAAAAGAAGTAAAGGAGGTTGGTAATAAGTGGTTAAAGAAAAAAGTTACCAGGAAGATATCACAATTAATAAATTAAATACAATAAGATAGCCTCCAAATAAAGCAAAATTTGACATAATAGCAAGAAGAATTTGATCAATCCACAGTCAAAAAGGGAGATTTAAACATTTGTCTCTACATAACTATCAAGCAAACTAAGAATGTAGAAAGACCATTTATGATTTGAATGGCACCATTAATAAATTTAATTTAATAAGCATTGAGAATTTTGCACCAATTGGAAACATGCTCTCTTTCCAAGCCCACATGGAATATTTACACAAATTGACTATGTATTTGGCCATAAAACAAATACAAAAACATCAATATCTAACTGACCATGTTCTTTAACTACAATGAAAAATTTAAAAATAATAACAAAAAAATTGCCTAAGATTTTTAAATTTAAAAGCAAACTTTGCAGCAATTCATGAGTTAAAGAAAAAATCACAATGGAATTAGAATGCATTTAGAAGTGAACCATAAGAATAAAAACAAAAACAAAAAACTTTTGTAATGCAACTAAAGCATCCTTAATAAATATAAAAACAAAAATTAAGGGAGCACCTGGGTGGCTCAGTCAGTTAAGCCTCCAACTCTTGATTTTGGCTTAGGGCATGCTCTCAGGGTCCTGAGATCAAGCCCTGAGCTGGGCTCCGCGCTTAGCAGGGAGTCTGCTTGGGATTCTCTCTCTGCCCCTCCGCCACCCACGCTCTCCTCTCTCTCTCTCTCTCTCTTTTTTAAAGATTTCATTTATTTATTTGACACAGAGAGAGACAGCGAGAGAGGGAACACAAGCAGGGGGAGTGGGAGAGGGAGAAGCAGGCTTCCCGCTGAGCAGGAAGCCTGATGCGGGGCTCGATCCCAGGACCCCGGGATCATGACCCGAGCTGAAGGCAGATGCTTAATGACTGAGCCACCCAGGCGCCCCTCCTCTCTCTCTCTCTCTCAAATAAATAAATAAATAAAATATTTTTTAAAAAAGATCTTACAAATTATAAGAAAATACTATGAGTAGCTTTAGAAATATACATGAAATGGAAATTTTACTTTGAAAACAAAACCTATCAAAGATGATACAAGAAGAAATAAAAAATTAAAGACCACAACATTTTAAAAAAATTTTTAAAAATTTGGATCAGTTGTAGAAAATCTATTCACAGAACAAGCAAACAAAAAATACCAGACTCAGACACTTTTCCAAAATTCTACCAAGCCTTCAAAATATAGATAAACTCTATCTTATACAAACTGATTCAAAAAAAAGAGAAAACAGGAGAAACTTATTTTTTGAAGCTGGTATTCCCTTTACTTTTTACACCAAAAGCAGACAAGGGTAATATGATAAAAAGAAAAGAATAGATTAGAGGAGAAAAACCATATGATTATTGTACTAGATGTACAAAAATACGTGATAAAATTCAATCCCCCATTATTTAATCACAAAACAAAATAAACAAACCCCAAAACCCTTAACAAACCAGGGAGATAAGCAAACTTCCTTAATCTCACACACCTATGGCAAATACCATATTTAATGGTGGACTACTATAAGCGTGCCCTTACTCACAGGGATGCTCCCCATCCCCATTTCTATTCAACATTGTACTGACAGCTCCAGTTAGCATGGTAAGACAAGGGGAGAAAAACCAAAGTATAAGAATTGGAAAAAAAAGAAACGAAGCTGTTATTATTCAAAGTTTTTCATGTACAATAGCTTCATGGAATGTAAAGGAAATATGCAACAGCAACAAAAACAAAAAAACTTATGGAGAAATAGGAAACTTTATTAAGTAGCATAACAGAACTAAAATGAAGAGAGGTATATTGGATGTTATTGGATGAAAAGACTCAATATAGTAAAGACTCAAAACAGTAAAGATTGCTATACACTAAAGATGAGACAGAGTATTGTTACATAGCAAAGACTCAATACTGTAGAGATTTCTCCAAATGAATCTAAAAATTATATGCAATGCCGATCAAAATCACAACATGATTTTTTATAGATGGTGACAACCTCCATCATACGAGAGAGTAGAGAGCCGAGAAAAGGCTAGACAATTCTTGAGAAGGAGGAGGGGTAGGAATGAGAAGAGGAGGCTTACTCCCAACAGAGTGGTATTAGATAGAGCAGCAATAGACAAAAAGGCCATGGGATAAAACAAAGAGCCCAGAAACAGATTCTCATTTATATGGATGCTTGATATATAACAGAGATGACATTACAAATCCATGGGGGAAAAAGGTATCATCCAGCCAATGGCGCTAAGACAATTGAAAATTCATATGGAAAAAGATAAAATTGAATCCTTATCTCATACTGTAAACAAAAATTAATTCCGGAAGGACTAAACACCCAAATGTAAAAAAACAAAACTGTAAAACTTTTAGAAGCATTGAATATCTTTAAAATAAAGAAGACTATCTTAAACAAATCATGAAAAGCATGAACATTAAAGGAAAATATGAATACATTTTGCTACATTAAATTTAAATATTGATATGATGTCATAAATAAAATACAAGCCACAGATTAGAAGAAAATATTTACAAATGATATGACAGATTTGGATCCAAGCCACATAAAAAATTCCTAAAAACAAGTGAGACAAAAAAAAGAATATAAAGCAAAAATTATGAGTAAGTTATTGACAAAGCAAGAAGCTTGAATGGTAAATAAACATGAAAAATATGCTCAACTTCATTAACAATTAGTTAAATACAAATTAAATCAATAATATACTATTTCACACTCATCAGACTGGCAGGCATTAGTGTTTGGTAATACCAAGTGTTTTTAAAGATGTCGGTAATTTAACTATTATGTATACTTCCAGTGGAAGTATAAATTGGTACCATCACTCTGAAAAGCAATTTCAAAACCTAGAGAACTGAAGGTTTCCATATTTTGCAACCAGTAATTATACTTTCAGGCATCCTCTCTAAAAAATTCTTGAACATGTTTACTGGTAGACACCCATTGTTAGACTGTTTGTATTGGAGAAAAATTATTGTATTAGAGGAAAATGTTCTCTAATTTCTGATGGAATACTGCACAGCAGTTGAATTGAATGTGTTAGATCTACATGTATTAACATGAATAAATTTCAAAAACATGATGGTAAGTGAAAAAAATAAATTCTGAAGAACATGTGCAGTATTCCTCCTTTTTTTTTTAAACACACAAGCAATAGATTACTTATCTATATGTGTATTGTAAAAGTACAAAAGGACCATGGGTATGACACAAAATTTCAGGGTAGTGGTTGCCCCAGGAAGGGAAGGGAAGAGAAGAACAAATGGAGATGGGTCTTTAAAAGTATCTATTATATTTTAGTCCTTTAAAAAATTGAGGGGTGCCTGGTGGCTCAGTCATTTGAGCCCCCGACTCTTAATTTCAGCTCAGGTCATGATCTCAGGGAAGGCTCTGTGATCAACATGGAGTCTGCTTGTCCCTCTCCCTCTGCTCCACGCCCTGCTCTCATCCTCTCTAAAATAAATAAGTAAAATCTTTAAAAATTAGAAAATTCTAGGGGCGCCTGGGTAACTCAGTCAGTTAAGCATCCGACTCTTGGTTTTGGTTCATGTCATAATCTCAGGGTGGTGAGATGGAGCCCCATCTGCTTAGGATTCTTTCCCTCTCTCTCTCTCCCTTTCCCTCTGCTCCTCCCCCTTGCTCATGCGCGCTTGGGCTCTCTCTCTTTTTCTCTAAAATAAATAAATAAATAAAATCTTTTTAAAAAAGAAAATAAAAGAAATTTAAAAATATTAAAAAAATTTTTTAAAGGTTTTATTTATTTATTTGACAGAGAGAGAGAGACAGAGAGAGAGGGAATACAAGTAGGGGGAGTGGGAGAGGGAGAAGCAGGCTTCCCGCTGAGCAGGGAGCCCGATGCGGGGCTCGATCCCAGGACCGGGAGATCATGAACTGAGCCGAAGGCAGACGCCCAACGACTGAGCCACCCAGGTGCTCTTTAAAAATATTCTTTAAAAAATAGAAATATAAATAAGTAATCATAATAGTATGTGTTTAATATTGGTGATGGGTAGATAGAAATTGGATGGATTCCTTTCTGATCTTTTGGAGGTATATGAAATGTGTCATTATTGACACTTTTAAAGATGAATTCAGAGATGTAACATGATGGTTTTTATCTTTCATCTTACCTGTTTTCTTAAACTCTCTACAAAGGTATTGCATTACTTTTGTAACAAGAAAGGAATATGGAAAAATGTACAGATAATCCTTGACAGTCTTAGATCACCTCAATTCTGGACATTTGGAATCAATCGTTTAAAATCAATTTCTAGGGGCACCTGGGTGGCTCAGTCAGTTGAGCGTCTGCCTTCGGCTCAGGTCATGATCCCAGGGTCCTGGGATCAAGCCTCGCATCGGGCTCCCTGCTTGGCGGAGAGCCTGCTTCTCCCTCTCCTTCTGCTGCTTCCCCTGCTGTGCTCTCTCTCTCTCACTGTCTCTCTCTGTGTGTCAAATAAATAAATAAATTCATTTAAAAAAAAATCAATTTCTAAAGTTTGATGCTGGGCGCCCGGGTGGCTCAGTCGGTTAAGCATCAGCCGTCAGCGCAGGTCATGATCTCAGGTCCTGGGATCGAGCCCCAGGTCAGGCCCCCTGCTCAGCAGGGAGTCGCTTCTCCCTCTGCCCGTCCCCCTGCTTGTGCTCTCTCTCTAAATAAATAAATTTTAAAAAATCTTTTTAAAAATGTTTAAAAAAATAATAAAGGTTGATGCTGGTTGCCACGTGGGCATTCACCATAAGACTAGGTTGTGGCACAACGGACTGGGTCATTTCAGGATCATCATCAGCGCAGCATCTGTAACATTGACCTGAACATTCACTGCTGATGGCAAACTGATCGGATCTGATTGTGAGAATCTGATATGTGAGATCAGATATGTGCAAATTTTTCTGATTGCATCATAGGTTGAATTTTCCCTTATTTATGTATGTGTATATAGTTTATGTGCATACGTGTGTGTATGTGTACATATCCCTTTTTGTACATACACGTACTTTTTTAATCCCATGAGGTGTCTTGCAGAGATGAGGAATTGAGGTAGTTTTGGAGTTGGGGAAATTCTGGGAGTTAAATGAAGCAGAGATTCTTTTACTTCCGAGTCATTGTTTTGCCTCCAAACAGAAGGTGTCAACAGTTGCCCAGTGACCTCTGTGAAATGTTTGTGGTCTTGTGTCAGTTCCCAACAACGAGTTGTCCACATAATAGAAGTACTTTATTTATTGTATATACCCCTTTGATGTCTGTCAAGGTTTTTATGTTTCCTTTTCTTTTTATCTGGTTCCTCGCTGTTGATATTGTCCCATTATTGTCTTCCTCCATTCAAAGGATCTTGTCCACTTAACTAACTTGGCATGGCAACCGGCGCAGTTCGGATGAGCACGGAGGTGCTTCATGACTGTTTGTGTGGTGCTGCTATTGGTGGCGCCAAACCTGTGCTGACAATAGGGCCTTGGAATGATTTCCCGACGTATCAGTTCACACCCTAATACGAAGACTCAGATGCTCATTGCTTAGGCATGGAGTTGCCAACCGTTAGTAACTAAAAATACAAGATAGAACAAATCTTTTTTTTTACTATAAGGATGTCCTAATCATTGCATGGGACATAGTTATACTAAAAAATTATTTGTTTTTTTAACTGAAATTCAATTTAACTGGGCACCCAGTATTCTGACAACCCTGTTCTGACACCGTTCTTTAAGATCTCCAAGATATTCAGCAGTGTGATCACCCAAAATGGAAGAATTGAGAAGTTACTTAAAAGAAACTCTATCAGGGGCACTTGGGTGGCTCAGTCGGTTAAGTGTCTGACTCTTGATTTCGGCTCAGGTCATGATCTCAGGGTCCTGAGATCGAGCCCCACGTTGGGCTTTGTGCTCAGTGGGGAGTCTGCTTGACATTCTCTCTCTCCTCTCCCTCTGCCCCTCCCTCTACTCACTCTCTCTCGCTCTCTCTCTCTAAATAAATAAATCTTTAAAAATAAAAAATAAAAGAAACTCTATTATATTCATTTGGGTAGGAAACAAAGAAAATAACTACAATTTTCAATATACTTCACAGTTGTAGAGGTGTTTATCTCAGTGCATGAACTTCACGATTGAATTATTATGAGCTCTCTTTGGACAAAATAAAGCTTGAATGTCAGATGGCTATTATCTGAGTCACCCAAATGCAATGCTCCATTCTCCCCACACTAGAAGCCCATATCTTCTGTGAGCTTTCACAAAATGGCAGAACTAGAACTGATCCAAGGAAATGTAGAGTAATGAAAGAAAATATATCCAGGGAAAGAAGTTATTTTCCAAAGAATTTTCAACCCCTCCCCATCTCCTGTCTCCCACTTCCATCACCACGCATCTCTGCCCCCAGAGCATTCTGGCTTAGGATGTTCTCTGAAAAAGTTTTACTCTGAGAAGTAGACAACCTGCCAAAGCATCAGGACAGCAGATGAAACAACAAAATTCTCCTAGTTAAAATCAATCTACAGAAAAGAGAAAAAAAGAAGCATAATGCTGGTTACAGATTTAGTAGTAGAGGATGTGAAGAACTGTGAATGTCATCTATTATGGGACATGTAATAAGGCAACATGGGGGAAATAACACAGCATCATAACTACTGACATGAAGAAGATTCATGCTTAGTTACTTACTGCTTAAAATCACTGGCAGGAATACCCCAAGACCTGCTTTCTACAAAGTCTCTGTGCCTTTCTGGGTCCTCCTATTCCAGGTCCATACCTTCAAACACCCTCCTAAAATAAACTTGGTTCCTCTCCTTACTGTCTCCCTGGATTCTAACCCTATGCCTGGCACACAGTAGGCAGACAGTTGTTTACTAATGACTACAGAAAGAAAACCTTAGTCAGCTATTTAAAAAATATCTTAATTGATCCTTCCCATTTTAAGAACTGATCATGTTAGGATGTAGGCCAATAGCTGGGGAATATAGCACTGCCATTTTTAAAAATTTTATAATTTTTCTTAGTATTAATTGCACAACATAGTTTTATTTTTATATTAAATTAAAAAGCAATAGAAAAAGTAATGTGAAGTAGCTTATGCATGTTTTGGCTTTTAAGTGTTTGCCTTACGCTATGTGATCTAAAAGACTCAATTCAAAGAGCAAAATGGGAAAACCAATGCTTTTAAAATAAAATTTATTTTTGCTATGTGTGTTTTAACCAATGAGTGGTTAGGTGTTTCAGCTTATGACTGCTACACAAATAAATCCTCCCTATGTTACAGGGTCCTGAGGCTTACTTTATAACATGGAATCACTGTGTTACTGTATGACTGTTAAAATAGATCTAAGGTGATTATTCTGGAAGTAGCACAATGATAAGCCACATTTACTCAAATGAACCAGTTCTCTCCCTTTTTTTCATTAGAAAACACTCTTGAATAGGGATTCTTGACAAGCTACGGTATGTCTGCCCTTAAATATATATGTTTAAGAACTGAAGAAGCTATGATTGTAAGCCTGAATTGGCATCGAATCTTTTTCTCTCCAACAGCGTTCTAAATTAAATACAAATCATCTAACAATTCCTCCTTGTCTAAAATTGATTTGATTCTTTACTCCCAACAAATAAAGAATAGAGACTGAGAGTCATACATTTCATTAAAAAAATAAATAAATAGAAAGACTCCTGGCTTTACACTAGGCAAATGTGCACTAGGTTAGCTTCCTTTGAGGGTCATGTATATACCTGTGACTATCCTTCCTGAACACTCCCAATTTAATGCTAACACACTAGCTGAAAATGGAAAGCTGTGAATCGCAGGTTGTGTATGACATCCGGTCACTGCAAAACATCTGAAATCAACCAGAAGTTTTCGCTTTTCATGGAAATAGTTGTCATGAATCACAACAGAAAGAGATGCATGTCACATGCCTTCTGACCAGAGTCACAGCCAAATTAAAATTCCAGCCTAGTGAGTCGATTGCATGGTAAACTGTTTTGCAGAAAAGCTTCAGTCACATACCTTTGCCTCCTCCTACCCATTTTCTGGCAAAACACTAAGGCTGAAGATACCAACAACAATTAGAATTTAAAGCTCTTCTCCACTTGATCGCAAAGCCTCTCCAACCCTGTCTAGCCAGAAACAATCTGTCTGCTCATTCCTATTTCCATGCCCCCTCCTCTCAAATTAAGCTTGGTGGCATTCCCATTTTTGGATATCATTGATCTTGAGTTAAGATGCCTAGACAATACAGTACTTGGCGTCTAAGAGATGCTAATGAATCTACATTTTGAAAGCTACCATAAAAATTCTGTTCTGTACACTTTTCGAGAGTAAAGAACTTGGTAAATGCTCCTGAGGGTTCTGACATTGTACCTACAGCATTGCTTCTGTAGACTTGGGCTTTAAGGGTAAGACTTGGGTCTAGGAGTAGTATTGCAGGTTTTTCCCTAGAAAGATCTTCTCTATAGGTCTCTCTCTTCAATGGCGTCAATACTTTTTATTGCTCTTAGAATTTGGTCCCAACCCCTTTACCATGGCCTTCAAGGAGAGTAAGACTCTCTAGCCTCACTTCATACTATTCCTCCAACCCCCAAATGGTTGGTCACGACACTGTAGACCCACAGAACATAACAGGTTCGGGGCTCTGAACTTCCTGTTCCCGCTTTCTTGAAATGCTCTTTTCCCTAGCTCTGCGCGTGCGTGTCTCTGCTCCTTATCTTTTAAGTGTCAGGTTAAGCAGCCCCTCCTCAGAGAGGCTTTCCCTGGCCACTCTATCTGAAACAGCTTTCCTAAGTATCTCCCCAGCTTCCTGCAGGTCTCTTGATCACATCATCCTGTTTATCTTCTTTGTAGCACTTATCACAATCAATACTTCTCACCAGACTATAAGCACTACGCTATCCCCACTCTATCTCTAGCGTCTAGTATAGCGCCTGGCTCAGAGACGGCGCTTCATAGTTGTCAAATTATTATTGAGTACATGAATAAATAATGAGGTTAATAATAAGCATTGTCGGGGCGCCTGGGTGGCTCAGTTGGTTGGGCAACTGCCTTCAGCTCAGGTCATGATCCTGGAGTCTCGGGATCGAGTCCCGCATCGGGCTCCCTGCTCGGCAGGGAGTCTGCTTCTCCCTCTGACCCTCCCCCCTCTCATGTGCTCTCTCTCTCATTCTCTCTCTCTCAAATAAATAAATAAAATCTTTAAATAATAATAATAATAATAATAATAATAATAATAATAAGCATTGTCCTCCTTTTTTCTTTTTTTATTCTTATGTATAGTATCTAGCACCATACAACATACTAGCTAGGAAGAATTTAACAAAATAATACTTTTTTTTTTTTAGCTGTACCATTCTTTTTTTTTTTTTAAGATTTTATTTATTTGACAGAGAGAGACACAGTGAGAGAGGGAACACAAGCAGGGGGAGAGGGAGAAGCAGTCTTCCCAGCGAGCAGGGAGCCCAATGCCGGGCTCGATCCCAGGACCCTGGGATCATGACCTGAGCTGAAGGCAGACACTTAACGACTGAGCCACCCAGGTGCTCCCAAAATAATACTATTTTTGAGAAATTCTAATGATAAAGAATAGTCCTTCATTCTTTCCTTCCTTCCTCTATCTTCCCCCCCCTTCCCCTTTTCTCATTCTCTTTCTCTTGATTTTTAAGTTATATATGACGTCGGTTCTTAATATCTCAGCTCCCAGTTCTTTCACCTTAAAGCCTTTCCCCCAACTCTTCCTCAACCCTGTGAGTTGATGTGCAGCATAAATCAGGAAAGAATTGATCTACAGTCACATGGTCCCTGACAGATAGTCTGTCATGGACAAAATGACAAACAAACCTAGAGTAAAAAGCATTACATTTATATTTGGAAGCAGCGTGTTAGAGAAAAACAAAATAAAACATTCGAGTCAGGAGACTGGGATTCTAGTCACTTTGCCTCCATGGAAATAATACAGTGTCAATCCACTACTCTGTGCCCCAATTTTTTCACCTATAAAATTGAAATAATGTCTCCCTTCTTCTCTCACTTCACAGGTAGGAAAGGACCCATCAAGATGCTTATGTGAGAGCATGCAGCAAAATATTATGTAAAAATATAAGGTATTATTATATCAAAAGAGAAGCACTCTTTTCTAGTTTGCTAAAAAGGGAAGAAGAGACAACAGTCATATCTGGGGAGCAATGGGTATGGTGACCATATTTTCAAAATCCAAATCAGGACATATCTTTTGGCATATGATCTGACACATGGTCTGACCACATGACAGAATATTTGAAATCAAAATGTCCTGAAAAATCCAGGACATGTGGTTGCCATGGCAATGAGGAGCCATAGGGAGGCTGTGGGCAATGAAAAGACAGGGTCGAATTGGCAAGCATGGAAAACTATTTTGCCAGTGATGTGCAGGACAGTTTGGAAGCAATCAATGTGAAAGACTGAAAAGGCAAGAAGTAAGAAATTTTACTACTCTGAGTGTGAGGTATAAGTAGCAATCCTGAAGCATCCTAATTCTGGGAAATTTCCCCCATTCTTTCCAGGAGATCCAGGGTAGTCTCTGGTTCACATTAATGTGGAGCAAGAAACAGTATTTGGGGTAAGAATTTTGTTGGAGTGGACCTAGCCCCCATGATGGTCCCATATTTACTCTCAGTATCCCAAACACACCTCTACAATAAGAATAATCTCATGGTAGCCCAGTACTCCAGACAAAGGGAGACTCTCTACAAGTCCCCCAGTGGAGAGCCCAATCTGCCTCCACCTGGATGGGAAAGTCCGGGAACTCTTCAACCCTCGGAATTCTGCTCTTCAGAGACTGCATTCCAACTCCACCTTTCTTTACACAAAAGCAAAGCAATCCTCTCCTCCGTGCAATTGCTCAGGAAATATTGTTTATGATTTCCAACCCCATCAGAGAGCCCCTGACAACACAACTCTGGTGTCATATGAATTCTAACGATGACTTTTAGGACTGGAAGTCAGATGGTTTTATGGCCCGTCAAAAGTAAGGTGCAGATAGATCTCAAGGAGGTATAATGACTGGACTCAGAAAAGGAGGGCTTATAAAAAGATCAATCTCTTTTATCATTTTGCACAACTTCTTATTAATAATTTTAATAATAAGTCTTACTTTTCTATTTCTAAGGGGCAAGTGTTATTTCATGGGGCAGATTCCGCCCCCCCCAATCTGCTCTCTTATACCTTTCCAGCCTTGAAGGCTCCAAGATCTCTAAATTCCACCCAGTGCCTATCACATGCTATTGAGCTGGCATGTTTGCAGATTGCATGCAGTGAGATCCTGCCATACCAACAGCCCTGTCTCAGATTCCCCAGCATCACAGCCAAGCTAGTATTGCCTGCACATTTTCCTCGTCTTTTCAGTGAGTTCAGTGTGGCAGCAGCACATTCCTCAGCACAGGCTCCGGTCGGCATGGTAACTAGTTAGGGACTGCAAGCTGCCTTTTTGCAGACTCCTGTTTCTTTCTGAGAGGGTGTTTTTTTTGTTTTTTGTTTTTTTTTAGGAAGGGGGGTGCGGGAGGGAATCGCGGTGGAGGAAGTCGTGAAAAGGGGGTGGAGAAAGAATTGATAGGGTTGGGCTGGGGGATGGGGGGTGGGCAGAAGAATGACTTAAACACACTTTTTAAAAGAGTTATCTGGTCCACCCATGGTGTTGGTGCTAAATTGCCTGGGCAGAAAAAAAGTCCTAATTGGGGTGGGGAGGCAGTGACAAAGCAAAGCTTGTTCAAGCCTCGGAGTCTGCACTGTTGATAGTGCAGGTACCTCAGGGCGGTTGGGAGTGATTGCTGTGTTGACTTTGTCTAATTGCAGGGGAGGGGTTATGTGAGCTGTGACGGGCAGCGTTACACCCAGTGGGGTGGTGGACGAAAACTGGCATAACCACGCAGGGCTAAACTGACTGACAAAGCTCTTGGCATATTATTAAAAATCTGGCAAAATGTTCATCTCTTGACAAAAATGTAGAGAGACTAGTAATGCATAACTTTATCCCATGTTGGATTTTAAAATGGCTAATGCCAAGTTGTCTGTCAAAATTAATAGGGCATTGCTTCTTCTTATAGAACAACAACAAAAAAATTCTCACACATTTTATTCATTTATTCATTGCTAAAAAATCATGTATCTGCTAAAAATTTCATTTAGGGAAAAGGTTTGGCGGTGGTTAACCTTGATTTTAAAGTACTGTGAATTAAAAGCTACTTTTTCTTATGTTTGTTATAATAAAAATCACACCTTCATTAAAATGTGAAGTATTGTATTCTTTGAGAAGAGATTTAAACTCTGCACCAAGCTTATATTAAGAGAGGCATTAAAACTCCAATTATTGATTACATCTTTATATAAGTTTGCATTTGGGACCTTTTTTTTTTAACTCCTTTATATCAAGAAAAACGTTAAATGGTTAACTGACTGTTGAGTGGATACTCTGCATCATCATAGGAATTAATCAATATATTGACTTTTTGACTCTCCTACTTTGCTATTTCATGTGTTGATTTAACTGTTTCTCCTTCCTTCTTTGCTTTCCATTAAGCCTTTATGCATGCTCTTCTATACAAACTACTTTTTATTCTAAGTTTTATACACATAGGGCAACTTTCTGTACTAGAATCTGAGTGCATTTTGTGAGTATTCAGACCTCCAAAAGATATAAATATTACTGTTCTTGGTCATATGCTTATGGTGGATAGCTATTTCTTTTCTTATTTTCCAGAGGCTGAAGCTTTGTAATTAAATGGGAATGAAAAGAGACGCCTGAACATTTTCAAAAAAAACCTTTTGTAATGTATTTTAATTCCTAGTTTACTTTACGGAACAATAAACTTTTTTGTTTCTAAATTTTAGAGTTTTTGTTAACTCCTTTCAGAACAAAAATTCCAAAATGGCATTTCCTTCAAAATCTCATTGTTTCGCTAATTCTGATTTTTTTAAGGGCTCCAATAAGATAGGAGAGTCAATGAAGTTGATGGAGAGACTTTGCTCTTAAGCCCTAATAAATAATTTGGTTTGGTGATTTTTCTCTTTTAATTCTTAAGATACCTCTCTACAGTCGAGTATATGAGCTCTGTTTGAAAACTAAGACACTCGAAGCATAAACACTGTATGCTTCCAGGTAGAAAGGGAAATGTTCAGATGTTCCCTAACTGCTGAAGGAAAAAACATGTAAATAAGAGATGGGTTGATTCCCCACTGTTCATGTTTGCTCACTGCGAACATTTGGTTCACTTGGCTTGGCTCATTATTTCAGCTGGGAAAGTCACTATATGAATTAATAGCAGATTTCCCAGCTGAAAATAAATGTTTACCAGTTTAGGGGGCTGGGGTTTTTTGGCAAAGACCTGGCTTTTTGTCTCACTGGTTCCTTTTTTTGGCATGCACATCCCTGAGGTGTGTAATTAAAGTAAGGGAATTTGCACATAGTGCTTTAGGGCTGTAATGAATAGAAAACACATGATATTTCAGCAATTTGGTAACTAATGTCAGAGTGTGCATTTCCTGTGTGAGGTATCACAATAATAAGGCTCTGTGAAAATAAAGGTGCCTGCAATCCCATGCAAAGAAAAAGAAAAGTGACAGCATTTGTTCCTAAGTTCCAATACAAAATACATAAAAAAGAGCAATTTACATTTTATAACAGACGGGCTTTGAACTTGAACATATCCTCAGAATTAATGGCTATTAAATCAGCCCCACTTTTTGCTGAATATTGAAATTCCCTTCAGGACAAAGATCTTGGTTGTTGACATCAGGTTATATTACAAAATTGAATACATAGTATCAACTGGTTTTAATCATAACCATTCTCGCCTTGCTGTTGAAATTTTTCAACAGCTCAAAATCTGGAAAAGTATCTTTAAACCTCAGGAACCTTGAGGGAAAGAGGGAAAGGAACAAATTAACATTTATTGAGCACCTGTTATATGCCAGAGATTTTTACACAATAGCAAATTTAATATTTTACAAAAATAACTATGCAAAAAAGTCATTAGTATTCTGTTCTGTCGGGAAAAAAAGTCCAAAAAAATTAGGTAACTTGCCCAAGATCCCACAGTCAGTGGTACCAGGATGTCAGAGAGGACAAAGCCCAGCATAAAGTAAGACTCAGTACAACTTTTTTCATTATTGTCAGCCTTCAAAACACATGTTCTTCTGTGTGTTCGTAGTATTATTTTTGTACCTCTTATATAAAATTATTCTAAAGAAGGACGAAAACCTTGCTCCCCACTCTTCCCCAGTCCCTGATTGCTCTTGTGAATAAGGTTTATATCCATTTTGCAAAGAAAACCCAAAACTTCTTGTTCCGTCCTCTGTACAACAGTGTTGGAAGTAGTGAGCTTGTTTCCTGGATCACAGGGAAGTCATCTCAATCTGAGGGCAAATTGTACTTTTTTTTTTTAAAGTAAACTCTATGCCCAACATGGGGCCTGAACTTACAATCCCAAGATCAAGAGTCACATGCTCTACTAACTCGCCTCTAGTTTAAGCTGCTCCATAAACTATACTTTTCATATAGGACAAGGGCAGCCATGACTGTTGGAACAAGTATCCAACAGAAGCTTGGAAGAAGGGGATGCTTTCTCAAAGCCAGAGGCCAGAATATGGCACCTACATCATGGTAAAATAGAAGATTGCAGATTTCACCTCCCTAGGCCTCAGTTCCTATATCTGTAAAATGAAAGAATTGGTCTAGATGATCTAAAAGATCCATTTCTGATTTAAAAATCTCAACTACGAAGTACTCTTGGCTGAACCAGAGGGCAGGGAACAAGAAGTGCCATAATCCACAAATATGAGAATTCCCAAAGGATAAGTTTCAGGTAACTGCCTATCTTGTGGTCATTACACAAGAGCATCTGTGAGTATTCTTATAGCCTTAATGAAATGATTATCACATATTCTACCACATATTTCCCAGAAAGACATTTCTTGATACCATCCATAAACTAAATTCTAAGGTAAAACATTATATTTAAAAGGCTTTTCCTCCTGCCTTTTCCTCTCCTGATTTTTCACTTTGGCCTTTCTGTGGCCTTCCTCTCACTCTCCAAAAAACATTTGAAGAATCATTGACAGACACACATCTGACATGCACTATCCTAATTCCTGGTAAAGAAGAAAAATGCCCTGTGTGTGTTTGTGTGTGTGTGTGTGTGTGTTGCTTGGAGTTTAAGCACTTCCTCCTACAATCCTAGGAATATAAACCTCAAGAGCTCAAGAGACTGGAGACTCTGAGACCTGCTACCCCACACCTGTCATTTTCCCCTTTGCTAAGGAACCAACACTCCCCGTCTCCTCTCTCTGATGCTCCCTTCTTCCCAACAATAACTGCTCCAACTGAGTAGCCCCATCCCCACAAAAAAAAAAAAAAACCAAAAAACTAGATGTTACTATTACCTCCATCAACATCTATTTTTTATTTTGTTTTATTATTTTTTTAATTTTATTTATTTATTTATTTGACAGAGAGGGAGAGCACAAGCAGGTGGAGCAGCAGAGGGAGAGGTAGAAGCAGGCTCTCCACTGCAGTGTGGGAACTCAGTCCCAGGACCCTGGGATCATGATCTGAGCCAAAGGCAGACGCTTAACTGACTGAGCCACCCAGGTGCCCCATGATTTTTTTTTAAAGTAGGCTCCATGCCCCAACATGGGGCTTGAACTCATGACCCTGAGATCCAGACCTGAGCTGAGATCAAGAGTTGGATGCTTAACCAGCTGAGCCACCCAGGAGCCCCTGCCTCCATCACCATTTAAAGAAACATGAACATCAAAAATCTGAGAGATTTATTAGGATAAAGGCCAGAAATGCCATTTGGAGTATATATATATATATATATTTTTTTTTTTTTTTTTCCCTAGGGTAGGACAGTGTATTGATCTTCCCTCCCACCTTGTCACTGTCCTCATCCTCTGAGTCCTCACTTTCCTCCTCCTAATCCTGCTTAAATTCCATGATCCATTACCATTTTTATTCTCTTGCAAGCACCCTCGAGCTCCTTGCTCCTCTCTGACGGAATGTATTGGTAAATTCTCACAACTTATTAAATCCAACTTTCTGCCTATTCCACATTAGCATCCTGGAACTGACCACGCTGGAGAAAGACAACCAACTATGCTGGCTGATCTTGCTCTAAGTTCCTGGTCATCATAACCTCCCATGGAGCAATCATGCCTCCCAGCCAGCATTTGTTGTCCTCCACTGTCCCCAATACTCTTTCATCCCTTCCCCTCTCTCTTCAGCCCTCCACAGCCTACTCTCTCTTCATCACCCATTTACTTCCCATTTCCTCTAAACCTCTTGACAATAAAACTCCTCAAAGAAGTTGGTACTTACTAGTAATTTCTCTCCTCCCCATTCTCTTGAAGCCAATTCAATCACCACCCTCCTCCCCATTGCAAACGCCCAAACTGCTCCTGTTAAGATCACTAAGGACCTCTACATTGGCAAATCCATCAAGTCTCAATTCCTCATTTAAACATTTATGTAACTGATCATTTTCTCCCCACTGAAATGCAGTTTGCCTTTCAGAGCACTTCCTCAGACTCCCCTGCTAGTGCTTCTTCATCTCTCTGCCTCTAAGAGTTGGAGTGCTAAGGGTTCTGACCCTTCTGTTCTCTAACTACATTCAATTCCCAGAGGATTTCATCAGTCACACAGCTTTATATACCATCTCTACACTGTTGTCTAGATGTATATGTCCAGCCTGAATGGCTGTTACCCTGGGGCCCTATTGTGAAAACAAGATCCAGATCCCATCTTGCTCCCTTGTTTTGTTAAGTGGGTTTCCCTCTTACTTCCCTAATATCACAATCCCTTAAGACCTGAGACCCTGCACTATTCTTGTTGGTTCCTAGCAAAGGGCTCTGAACATACCTTCTGACAGACCTTCCTAATACTGCCTACCTGCCTAGGTTTCTGAATGTCTTGTAAGTAAGAGGAAGAGGAGGAGGAGGTAAGAGGAAAAGAAAGCCCTGTAGCTGTTGTACACAGCCCCAGTGATGCTGACTGTCATAAGTTAACAGCTGTTACCCTTGGGGAAAAGGCAGCAGGCTCCCTCCTGAGCAGCTATAGAGGCAAAGTCATTACCTTGGTGAATTTACTGCAGTCTATTCAAAACCTGATCTTTAGCATTGCAAATCAGAAACTGCATCTTTTTAGAAAGTAAATCAATCATTCCAAGGCAGACTGCTTCTTCTATCTCATGAGTCTGACATATCAAACCAGGGTACCATTTTATTAATTTACACTAAGAAATAACTATTGGGCGCCAGGGCGGCTCGGTCGGTTAAGTGTCTGACTCTTGATTTCAGCTCAGGGTGGTGAGATGGAGCCCTGCATCGGGCTCTGCACTCAGCGGAGAGTCTGCTTGAGATTCTCTCTCCCCCTCTGCCCCTCTCCCCTCAACCCCACTCTCCTCTCTCTCTCTCTTTCAAATAAATAAATCTTTAAAAAAATGACTATTACAAAATACTCAGAACCACACACACAATACATTCTGTGCCTACCATCAAGAATTTTAGAAAACCTGATCATGCTCAAAAGTTAGTATATTACAAAAAAAAAGCTAGTGTATTAATTTATAGTAAGAAATGGCTATCCTTAAAATCTTAAAAAAAAAGTGGGGGGCGTCTGGGTGGCTCAGTCAGTTAAGCGTCTGCCTTGGGCTCAGTGATGACCTCAGAGTCCTGGGATAGAACCCTGTATGGGGCTCCCTGCTCAGCGGGGAGCCTGCTTCTCCCTCTCCTTCTAACCCTCCTCCTACTCATGTTCTCTCTCTCTCTTAAAAAAAAAAAGAAAGAAAGAAATGGCCATCTTGGTGAGCAAATTCTTGAAGTTCATATGATCTGTGAATTCCCTCTTTCTCTGCAGACTTATACAGGAAGCAAAATCATAATCAGATTTTTAAAAAATAGTAGCTAATCACATTGCAGCCAGAGTGATTTTTTTCAAAGCACACATTCAACTAGGTCACTCCTCTAAATACTGGGCACTGTTCTCAGAAGAAGACAAAATCCTCAGCCTACTGGCCCTACACGGTCTGTCTGCTTAATGTCTGCCTTCAGTGTAGGAACTGGTTAAGAACATAGGTTCTGCAACTACACTGCCATGATTCAAATCCCCTTCCTCTACTTCCAAGCTCAGGCAGTTTACTCACTTATATTGTGCCATAGTTTTTTCTTCAGGAAAACAGGAATAAAGATAGTGGTTACTTCATAAGACTGTGATGAAATTAGGAGAGTAAACTGCTTTCAACACTGTCTGGCACCTACTAAGTGCTCGGGAAATATTATCTATTATCTAAAACCACTCTGGGTCCAGCCACGCGGGCCCTCCTTCCATCTCTCAAATATGCTGCAAGCCATGATCATCCCAGCCTGGTGCTCTGAGCAAATGCCAGTCCTGTTTGAGGTACACTCCTTTACCTCCTTCCAGTGTTTAACTCCTACATGTCCTCAGCCTCTTCAGTCTAGGGTCACTTCCTCCTCAGATGGAGAATCCCCAGTCTACAGTTGCCTTTGTTATGTTAATGTTCTCTCCTTCATAAAGTGCCTGGCTCAGGTCAGTCTTCTGTCTTGAAGGGTAGTCTCCATACTTGGCACTTTCTCCCAAAGCTTGACACAAGTCTGGCACGTTATAAGCACTCCATACCAATTTGTTTGAGAAAATGTTCAGCTGATGCTTACCCTGGTCTGAAAAAAACTTTGGCCAGGCCTGGTCTTCCAGGGGCAAAACTTGGACCAGCACCTCTAACTTTGCCTCAGGAACTCTCTCTTTACCACCTTCCAGAGCTGACCAACCCCCTCTGATTAACACATTCTTTCTTTGCATGTGTAAATGCATTTGCCTAGGTTTCTTAGGACTCTTCTAGGGTATAAGAAAATTTTGCATATCTATGCTTTATTTTAGTCGTTGTTTTTAAAATTTTACTCTCAGTGGGTATCTTATTTCTCTCATTTCCAAGTTCTGGCAAGGGTGGGGTGCATGAGAGTTGTCTCTTTATATTTCTCTACTATTGACAACACACCTGGATCAGGATTCTATCTACCAATGGAGACGCCCTGGTCTTTTGTATTAGGTGAGTGTATGCTCACCTTCCAGCACTGAGCTCTTCCTACAGCCTAAGCTCAGTCTACACCAGCTCCATGGGCCTCTCCCAGTCTACTCACTTAACTTTCCTGGCAGGGTCCTAAGATAGAGCCCAATGGATACTCTTTATGGGTGTGGGGGGGAGACACTAGGTAGCTATACAACTCCACTTAATTAATGGAGGTAGGCTAGGTGTCAAGTATGTTTTTCGATAAATGGAATACAGCACTGCTCTGGGGATTAATTATTGCCTTAAATGGAAATAATAAAATTGACCCAAGGACGAGAGTAATAAACACAGAAAGCTGTCATTACCACTACATATTTGCACTGTACAATGAGACAAATGCAAATCCTCAAGTCAGTACTAGGCAGAAGTGACTGCAGTTGTGAAGATGCCATCCAATTCTTATAAAGCCTCTGTCAAAAAGACTCAATTCTATGTTAGCAAAAATAATTGGTCTACAACACATCTGGAAACCCCAGAAATCTGAAAAGCATTGCTCTGGGTTTTCGATGTTGAGATCTGGCTTAGGCCAGAGATGTGTGTGGAAATGCTACAAGAAAAGGGCTGGTCCAATCCAATGCAGAATTTAGCAGAAGGTAAGAAAGAACAACAAAACTCAGGTTGAAGAAAGCCTCTCTCTGGGGTATTTCTCGTCCTTTATTTTTACCCCAGATCCAAGACTTGTGGTTAATTCAGATAAGCACTTGACCTTTGTGGGTGCTTATCCAAAGTCAACCTTCCCGCGTCTGAGGGTCACCTGTAACTCATTAATCTCCATCCGTTATTGTTTTGCAGGGATGTCTGTTCCATTTAAGATATAAAACTCTTATACAGATAACATGGTAGGTTAATGCACTCACCTTTCATTCCCTGATTGCTGGGTTCACACCAAACTCAGTTCTGTTATGAGTAAGGATTACGTTTTGATACGTTCCCTGTCCCCAGGAGCCATTTGTCTACAGGTCTTCAAATCCTAAAAGGATGTTGCAGGCCTCAGCATACTCTGGGGCCCTATACAGGCGATGACAGGGAATAGAATGGCCCAGAGGTTACTGGGTCAGGACTGGAGGGGAAAGAACTATTTAGGTAATCTTGCTGAGTGCATGCTTCTTAGGGTGCTATCAGTCCTCTGCCGCTCTGGACTCTTAAGATGAAAACAAGGCCATTATCACTTTTTTAAAAAAATAATAAATTGCTTTATATAGAATCTAGTACTGTTAGGCTGAACTGTCTTCCCTACAACAAGCAACATGCTAGCTGGCAATCAGGAAAAAAGGCACAAACTCTGCAGTTTTTTGAACATGATACTTTTCAGGGACTCTCTTGTTTATGATTTAACTTCATTCCCTCTTTCATTAGGAAATGCAAATCTATGCCGTCACCTGTGGCACAAACTGAGCTGTAAATCTAGAGGAAAATGACAACCAAGCGTTCTCAACTCTCTTGAAGGCCGTGTAACATAACAGATGGCATGCCGGCTCTGGAGTCAGCCGGCCAAGCATAGAATCCCGGGCCTACTGCTTACAGCCTCCACCTCTCTCAGCCTCCATGGCATAGCTGCAAAATGGGAATAATTAAGAGCACCTACCACCGAGAGTTACTGTAGGAATCAAATGAGATAATGACATGTAAAGCAATTAGAACAGTGTCTGGCATATATCAGGGGCTCAATAAGTGTTAGCTGTCATTGGTACTTAATTGCTCTGATTCATGCCGGAGGGGTGCCTGGGCGGCTCAGTCCGTTAGGCATCTGCCTTCGGCTCAGGTCATGATCCCAGGGTCCTGGGATGGAGCCCCACATCGGGCTCCCCAGGGAGCCTGCTTCTCCTTCTCCCTCTGCTGCTCCCCCTGCTTCTGCTCTCTCTCTCAAATAAATAAATAAAATCTTAAAAAAAAAAAAAAAAGAAAGAAAGAAAGAGAAAATTAAAGGGATTTCTTTCTTTCTTCTTCTTTTTTTAATCTGTGGCTTCCTCTCTGACCACCGGACAGGTGACAGAACCCCAAACAAATGTTTCTCATTCTTTCTACTTTGCATGGCCACACACTCTTCCCTTCACCCCCACCCCCCACCCCCGCCATGCCCCTTGAATTCCAACCGGTAAAAATGCGAAGGAGTGGCCGAGGAGTGAAGCTGGTGTGGCCCAAACTGCCTCACTTAATTTCAGTCAGCTCCTTCTGCTGGCCACGCTGCCAGCACCCCAATTTCCCTTTTGGTGCTAACAACAAAAGCAGTGCACAAAGGCTTCCACTTGAGAGCGAAAAGGAAAAATGTACTGCCGGTACATATTACTCGTCAGTGTAAACGCTTTCAGGAGCCCCTCGCTGTTTCTTTTCATGTTCTTCGAGTCGAAGCACCATTTAGAGAAGCCCTGCTGTTCTAGCACCCTAAGGACATGGAGGAGGACACAAGAAGGCAGCTGAGAAACAGAGTTTCTATTTATGTGGAGCAAGGCAGGCCTAGATCTTTGACTAACAATAAGCAGAGTATCTTAATCACAAGCATTCTGAAGTCATGCCAAGTGGAGTGCTTAGTGTTTGCCTGCTCCCCCCACCCCTTTTTTTAATACAATTTGGGAAAGACACTGACACATGCAGGTCAGGCTCTTATTTCTGGATCCAGGGTCATCTTCCCATGGGGAGGGTTGGGAGAGAGTACTCTAGCACCTAAATATCAGGCCAAATCCCCACACCAGGAGTGTTCGAGAGTTTCTAGAAAGGACAGGTGCAAGGATGGCAAACTTTTGGAAAGGGAGCTGGAGGACTTCCCTTGAAGCTCTGCCTGCCTAGTGAACAGGCTGTTGTTTGGAGTCCAGGTTCACTGGAAGTGAGTTTGTAAGGCTGATGGAGATTTTGAAGGGCTGGAGTCTCCCCAAACACCCCTTACTTTGTATTGTAACAACCCTGGCTCCCAATTCTCATTCCCCGTGCTTTTAGGAGCTTTTACTACGTGTTCTAAGGTAATGTCTTCAACCAAGAGAATATGTTAGAATAAAATTGTTAGTAGTGTAGGAAATGAGGGTTTCATCTGCCTAGAAAGATGCCTGGCACCACAGGTGCTCAAAAATACCTGTTGAATGAATTTATGATGTTATAGAAGTTACCACAGTAAAAGCTCTGGGAAAAGACACCGCCAATAAAATAACTGATTTCAATTTTTAGCATTTAAGTTGATCATTAAACATATTTTTTCCAGGGGGCTCCTGGGTGGCTCAGTCGTTAAGCTTCTGCCTTCGGCTCAGGTCATGATCCCAGGGTCCTGGGATCGAGCCCCGCATCGGGCTCCCTGCTCAGCGGGACGTCTGCTTCTCCCTCTCCCACTCCCCCTCCTTGGTTCCTGCTCTCGCTATCTCTCTCTCTGTCAAATAAATAAATAAAATCTTTTAAAAATATATAAATATATATTTTTTTCCAGGTTTTTTTTTTTTTTTTACTAACATATAATGTATTATTTGTTTCAGGGGTACATGTCTGTGATTCATCAGTCTTACACAATTCATAGCGTTCACCATAGCACATACCCTCCCCAATGTCAATCAAATCATTAAAAATATTTAGACTGACTCCATTTTCCTGATTGAAGCAACAAACAATCTCCGTTTAGAATACAGAAATTGTTTAGTAACATGCAATGCTTGGCAGAGACTTCTTGCTATCTTCAAATATTTCTACAATTCTATTCTCCCCATCTTCCTATAAGAATATAACTACCAATTTTAGTTGGATACTTGGCTTCCCAGGTAAAGATTATATTTCTCAGAGAGAAGTTAACTTCCATATTGCCCAAAGCACTGTGTTTTGGAATGCCTTTGGTACCTTAGCCTAATCTGTATTTTATCAAATATTAACACCATGCCACATTAAGAAAGAAAGCTGAAAGAAAAACTCCATTCATTTAAACCAAAAACAAGTAGAGCAGAATCCATTTTTGAGGTATTAATATTTTTCCCTCTTTTAGTTCAACTACTACTTTCAGAATGGGTTCACACTGCTGTTGACTCATGAGAAACACGTTGGCCCTGATTTCTAAAGCTGTGGTGGTCCCAGCAAATGTGAAATCCAATCCACTGCCTGTTTTTTATAGCAAAGAATGGTTTTTACATTTTTATTTCATTTAATTTATATTTTTTCCAGGCTTTTATTAAATTTTTTTATTCATTAATATTTTTTAATTGAGATATTTGACATATAACATAGTGCAAGTTTAAGGTGTATAACATATTGATTTTATACATTTACATTGCCATAATGGCAACTAGCTAACACCTCTATCCCTTCACATCATTATCATTTCTTTTAGTGCCGGAAACAATTGAGATCCAGTCTCTTACCAAGTTTAATATTTATAATACAGTTTTGTTGTCTATAATCACTGTACTCTGTATCAGGTCTCCAGGACTTATGTATCTACATATGCAGGTACGGTTTTTACATTTTTAAATGATAGAAGAAAATCAAAAGAAGGTTTTGTGGCACGTGAAAATTATCTGAAATTCAAATTTCAGTGTCCATAAATTACCACGCATCGGGATACAACCTCATTCATTCATTTAAATATTGTTTGTAGCTGCTTTCTGGCAGAGTTGAGTAATTACAACGGAAGTTGCATGGCCCACAAAGCGCCAAATGTTTACTATACGACATTTTCCAGAAAAAGTTTGCAGATCCTTTCTTACAGTATCTTTCCGGTTGTTTTTAGTGGAAGGTGGGTATGTATCATTTGAATTGATTTCCTTCACTTTCAAGTTTCAAGCTATAGGAACACATTGATGCATCTAGGGATTTTCTCCAACAGCTTGATTTTAATCATGAAGAATATTTGATTCGATTAACTGATAAAGAATGTGAAAAGTAACAGCAGCTAAACGACATTGTTACTATTTCTGTGAGCAATAGTACATAGATCCTGGTGACTGAATCTTCAGCCACACATTTAACTTCACTTCCTGTGGCACTGGTGAAAGCAAACCCTGTTGTTAAAAAGAACCTTCACAACGACTCCCGTACCGTCTCCTCAGCAACATCCCCACAGCTGTTATACTAGTTCACTTCCTTCATAATTCTAGACCAAACTTTTGCATTACTGTCCTAACTGGTTTTCCTGCATCCGATCTCTTCTCCCACCCAAACCCTGTCACCAGAGGCAACTTCCTTACAAAAATAAAAAGTACATAGCTAATATTCCATTATCTAATTATATAGCTGCGTGTCCTACCTAAAAAAAATTGGTCCATCCATTGTTTACAAAATAAAATCCAAACTTCTTAAGCTGGCATTCATGATTCTTCACGGTATGTTCCTACCCTATACTCTATCCAAACAGAACCATTCTCTCTTCTCAACACATCTCTGGGAGACCTGTTCTCTGGTCCATCCTCTGTGCCTCAGCTCATACCATGATCTCTTGCCTTCAGACCTAACCCTTCTCTCCATTCCTACATATTTAAATGTTGTTTATTTAAAAAAAAAATAAATAAATAAATGTTGTTTATTTTTTTTTAAGGCCTAATTCTAATGCCAACTCTTTCATGAAGACTTCTCTGTCTGTCTTACCCCAAGTTCAATAAATATTTGAACTACTACAGGTTTTTTCTTGCCTGGTATCATTCATCCACCATTCTTCCAGGAGGAATGCATTGGTTTTACCTTGGGGATGCATGCAATCTTGAGGGGACTCTAAGTCAAATTCCCCCACCCTTCGTGGTGGGGGGACAGAGATGTGACATTCATTAGGCCAGTCAGGAGCCATTCCCTTGGCCTCATCCCCTCTCCTTCTAGCTCTAGCTCTCTGCAATTTGATTCTTGAGTGATCCAGCATGGAAAATGGCTGGAGCTCATTCATGACCTGAAGAATCCATCCATTATTTCTGCTCACAGAAGCCTATAGCTGCTCTGCTCCAGTCCCTGCCAGTGTTGGTTTCTTTGACCTATCTTTTGATTTTATGAAGAACTTCATATCCGTCCAGTGAACTCTTTTTTTTTTTTAATATTTTATTTATTTATTTGACAGAGAGAGACACAGCGAGAGAGGGAACACAAGCAGGGGGCGTGGGAGAGGGAGAAGCAGGCTTCCCGCGGAGCAGGGAGCCCAATGCGGGGCTCGATCCCAGGACCCTGGGATCATGACCTGAGCTGAAGGCAGACGCGTAACGACTGAGCCATCCAGGCACCCCTAGATTGTATTTTTAAAATCCATATGAGAGCAACATTTTATAAAGATGCTTTTATTCGTGCTTTATTTAAAACTAATTAAAAATATATCCATTTTGCTTTCAGAGAATACTTATTGAAGGAAAGATGGCATTGGAGATTATAATGAGGTGAAATTCCTCCTCCCCCTCCAAGGCTCCTTTTGGTGAAGCTGCCAACCTTAAAGGACTGGAAGCCATCTGCAACCTGTGCGGTCCCCAGCATAATGCCTCACACGCAGTCACTGCCCAAGACATTTGTTGAATCCATCAGTGGTCCCTGTCCTGTCTGGCATCATTCTTCTTTTGCCTGCTTTCCAATGAGAATTCAAGGTGCATGTTTTTCACTTGGAATTTACTTGGCTTATTACTATTTTTCAATAAATAATCATTAAATGCCCAACACTGGTCACTATTTTAAGCGCTGGGAATACATCAATGATCAGGCAAGATTCCTGGCACCAGACAGCTTAGATTCTAGTGGGATGCAGGTCTATTCACAGATGAAATCACCATACAGTCATTTACTTCCTGACTTTATTATAAGTGTAGGACCAAAAATGTTCATCTTTCTCTTGTGTCACTTTGTGTTTCTGCCTCTTCTTTACTTTTGCCTCCAGCTATAATTTGGTTTTACTTCCAAAACGTACCAGGAGCTTTCTCTCCTTGGGACTATTGTTTCTATTTTTCCTACTATTTATGCCTATGTCTTCTGATGTTTGAACAATCCTTCAAAAATATCAGCACATTGTTGTTGAAACTTCTGTGCAAAGTTCCTAAAGCTTAGAAATATTAATCACATACAGCTAATACCTGTGAGTCACAGAACCATAGAACCTCAATAACATAAAATTAAAAGAGAAAGCTTCCGCTGAACTAGCATTTAATTAAATTCTGTCTTGGGTGCCTGGGTGACTCAGTCGCTAAGCGTCTGCCTTCGGCTCAGGTCGTGGTCCCAGGGTCCTGGGATCGAGCCCCACATTGGGCTCCCTGCTCAGCGGGAAGCCTGCTTCTCCCTCTCCCACTCCCCCTGCTTATGTTCCCTCTCTCGCTGTGTCTCTCTCTGTCAAATAAATAAAAAATCTTAAAAAAAAATTAAATTCTGTCTTTTATTTTTTTAAAGATTTTATTTATTTATTTATTTATTTGAGAGAGAGAGCGAGAGAGAGAGAAACAGCATGAGAGGGGAAAGGGTCAGAGGGAGAAGCAGGCTCCCTGCTGAGCCGGGAGCCCGATGTTGGACTCCATCCCAGGACCCTGGGATCATGACCTGAGCCAAAGGCAGTTGCTTAACCAACTGAGCCACCCAGGCACCCCCTTAATTCTGTCTTTTAACCCAGAAATCAGGCACCTCTGATGTAGCACTAGTATCCAGTTGGAAACTAAAGTCCTAGAGTGAAATTAAGCCAGAATATATTTTTCTATTTCTGATGGACCTAAATTCTTAGATTATTCATGGGAAGGAAGGAGAATGGAAGCAGAAGAATCTGACTTAAAATACCATGTACATAATACCCAGAAAAATGTACATAAGTGCGTACTCAGAACATCTTGCCCACAGTTCCAGGAATGTCACTATTACTTGAAGGCCACCTGTGGACTCTTAAGAATCCTCAGACCCCAGATTAAAGAACCCTGGATTTGTATTTTCTTGAAGACTTTAAAGTCAATTTCATTTCTTTATTTTTTTTAAGATTTTATTTATTTATTTGTGAAAGAGAAAGAGAGAGAAAGAGCGCACAACTTGGGGAGAGGAAGAGGAAGAGAAAGAATCAGGCTCTGGGCTGAGCAGGGAGCCCAATGCAGGGCTCAATCCCAGGACCCTAAGACCATGACCTGAGCTGAAGGCAGACGCTTAACCGACTGAACCACCCAGGTGCCCCAGTCAGTTTCATTTCTAAATGACATGTTTAATGATAGCACTCAACAAGTTATATCTAAATAGAAAGCACTACTTCCCCCAAAAGGGGAGAGTAGTAAGGAAATGTCATTAACAATCAAAGAAATATAAATTAAAACAACTATACCATTTTGCATATTTTAGGCAGTGAAACATGTTTCAAATACCATTCAAGTTGATGAGGTTGCAGCCTCACTGAGTTCTGCACTCCTTTATGCAAATGCTGTAAATATCTTGCAAAATTCATGCAATTATTTATTTCCTTTGATCCAATATTTTCACTTCTAGGAATTTATCCTAAGAAATTACATCAGCCAAATCATTATCGATGTGCATATATACATTATGTTGTATGTATAAAAGAAAAAAATGTGTCTGCCTTTAAGGTATAAGTCTTTTTTTAAAGATTTATTTATTTATTTATTTTTGAGAGAAAGAGAGCATGAGTGGGGGGAGGGGCAGAGAGAGAGGGAGAGAATCTCAAGCAGGCTTCACCCCAGCATGGAGGCTCCATCTCACCACCCTAAGATCATGACTTGAGCCAAAAGCAAGAGTCCAACGCTTACAGACTGAGCCACCCAGGGGCCACTAGGTACAAGTCTTAAAGTAAATAAATTAAATTGCCACATTGTAATTTTGAAGGCTATGTAAAACCATAGAAAAATATTTATTAATGACAAGTTATTTCATCTTTTTTTTTTTTTTTTTTTTGAGAGAGAGAGAATGAGAGAGCAAGCACATGAGAGGGGGGAGGGTCAGAGGGAGAAGCAGACTCCTTGCCGAGCAGGGAGCCCGATGCGGGACTCGATCCAGGGACTCCAGGATCATGACCTGAGCCGAAGGCAGTCGCTTAACCAACTGAGCCACCCAGGCGCCCTATTTCATCTTTTTAAAAAAGATTCATTTATTTATTTTGGGGGGGGAAGGGCAGAGGGAGAGGGAGAGAAAATCCCAAGTAGACTCTGTGCAGAGCGCAGAGCCCAACGTGGGGCTCGATGCCACAACCCTGAGATCGCGACCTGAGCCGAAACCAAGAGCCGGACACTTAACCGACTGGGCCACCCAGGCGCCCCAAGTTATTTCATCTTGCTGCATTGCTCTGTCTTTAATTGTTTTGTAACAAACTGGAATATAAATAACTACTCAAATAAATAAACTTCCAAGTCACAGTAGCAAAATAGGGAATGTCACCGCTATCCTGTTGCTACATTATAAAAATATGTACACATTTGGAAGGTAATATACACATACTCGATTGAGCAAATATTAATGGAAGGCCTAGTATGCATGACGCACTCTGCTAGGCTGGGGAGGTGCTAAACTGTGGCGAAGGGTGTGTCTCCCCCTTTTTCTTAAGCACAGAGCTAGACCCCTCTTTAGTTAGGTAGCCGTGTCAGTGAGCGCCACCCATGGGACGTGTGCTACTTCCAGTCCGGGCTCAGAGTGCCTTCCTGCTCTCACTCTGCATTCCTTCCCCCTTGCGGCAGGCTGTATCGGGGTAACCGTGGTGATTGCAGAAGCCACGGTCTGAAGGTAGCAGAGCCTCTGCCAGCCTGGTACCCTGAATGAGTGCATGGAGGAGCGACACTGAGAATCTGCTCACCCTCCTGGCACTGTGACATGAGCAAGAAGTAAACTTCCATTGTGTTGAGCCATTACTTGTTTGGGTCTATGCACCACTGCAGCCTTGCCTACCCTAGGTGTGAATTTTGAAATAATTATTTAAATTTTTTATTTGAACTTATTATATATACTATCAGTTAAAAAGGTTGAAATCCTATGATCAAACAAATTTCCTTTCTTTCTTCTTTCTTTCTTTCTTTCTTTCTTTCTTTCTTATTTGCTAAAACGCTTAGAGCTTACCCAATAATAGTCTAATAAATAGACCATCTTTGCTTCTTACTTACTGATAAAGGTGACCGAGAAGTAACAAAAAAACCTGGTTAATTTTATCATGTATTAATTGTAATTTCTTGAAGTTCAGAAGATATTTTTTTAATGTTTAAATAATTCCAAATTATACTTCTCAATTGAGATTCCATGTTTTATTCTTCAGCCCTAAGCACTTTTTTCATCTCTGTACAAACCTTCAGAAGAAAAACATTGTCTTTCTTTCCACAAATTGTAATACTATAGTGGTGTCAACTGTGTTCATAATGTTTGCTTTTATTTAATTTTTTTTAGGTTTATTTATTTAAGTAATCTCTACACCCAACGTGGGGCTCAAACTCATGGCCCTGAGATCAAGAGTCACATGCTCTTCCAAGTAAGCCAGCCAGGTGCCCCAAAACATTTGCTTTTATTTATTTATTTTTAAGATTTATTTATTTATTTGGGGGGGGAACAGATGGGGAGGCTGTGGGGGAAGGGCAGAGGGAGAGGGAGAGGGAAACCTTAGCAGACTCCACATTGAGAGCACAGCCCGATGTGGGGCTCTATCCCATGACCCTGAGATCAGACCTGAGGGAAAACCAAGAGTTGTTGGCGCTTAACAGACTGCATCACCTAGGTGCCCCTGCTTTTATTTTTATATAGCATCTACAATAATCATTATGGGGGGGGAATTAAATATGTCAGTTTAATTTCATAATCTGAAGTAAAAAAAAACTTGCTTAGAATATTACATATACAATTAGAACCTGAATGCTGACAGAGACATCCGCATATTGCTATCTAGGTATATTTAGCAGTGGGGTGGAAATCTTTAAAATAAGAAAGGAATTTCACAAATTGGAACAAATACTCAGCTCAAAGTAGCATGTGCATAATTCCATTCCTAGCACACGTTTAAAACATTGTTTCATCCATGTGTTTCAGACTTCTTCACCTCGTTCATATTTCAGCCTGCCTTGGTGCGTATGGGTTAAGGTTTTCATCTATAAATAATCTTTTGTTCAAGTGAAAAGAATTTGTCCTATCTCAGCTACAAGATTCTGAATACCCCCTCACCACAAACTCCGTCTTCAGGTCAGCAAGATGCCATCAGCCTTAACAATCATTTTCTAATTCTTTCTAATTATAAACACACAGATTTGGTGCATAGAGCACCTCACCCACCAGTGGGTTACGGTATGTATTCCCAGATCTTTCAGACACCGGAAAGCCTCGGATCTCCTATCTCATCCCCATAGAGGCAGGAATTGTGAAATTGAAAGCAAGCCAGATGAAAAATCTGGTTGTGTAAATGTAATTCACTCTACAAGGAGGCCTGCCCTCTTTCAGTTAAAATTTTCACATATCCATCAACATCTCACAATATTAATTTTATCTGACTTTTAGTTTCTGTAAGCCATAAAATCACTTTGAACTCAGATCTCTAAATGGCAAATAAAAAATACAATGCTTAAAAGCCAGTAAATAGAAAGTTACCCTCAGGTATCATAATTAATAAGCCAGTGAGGTTAAAACTACCCTAGGGGGGGAAAAAAGCCACACTGCTTGTTGAGTACATGAGGAATGGGGGGAGAGTGCCCACCCCAATACATCTTCTCTAAAATATATGCCACTCAGATTACAAATTCAAGTAATAACCTATTCCACACAGGTAGCTAATTTTTCTCACGGCTGTACTTCTCATTTGGTGTTTATGGGAAGCACTTCAGAATGACTTAATATGATTTTAATGGCAGTAGTTAAAGAAGTTAGAGCTCTCAAAGAAAGGAACAAAGGTAAAAGTGCAAGGGGTATTGAGACCAACCACAGGTATATACACCTGGGCCCTGGCCAGAGACAGAAGCCCTGCATCTTCGTATTTTGCCCTCATGCGTTGCCTTTCAAAGTGATGCAGGATATGATTTTCGCCATATATATTCAGAGCTATTTAAACAACTGCACATCTGGAACTCACAAGTAATTAAAGTAAGGAAAAATAATGCATTTACAAGAAGTACTCATTACAAATCGGAAGGAGTACTTAATGTGCTATAATGGTAACTACATTCCCCCAAGGGACTCCCCCCCCAACACAAAGGATGCCGCCATCCCCAAGCAAACTCACTGTCAAAAATAGTTGCTTCAGGTATGCATTCATTTGTTAATTTATCCCAGCATTTATTCAGTAGGTATAAACTGTGCTCCGGCTCTGTGTTGGGCTCTATGCTAGGAGCTGAGATTATTCCAGTAAACAAGACAGGACAAGTCTCCACCTTCATAGTGGGCCACACTATGATTAGGTTTTGGACATTAGTATAAATGCCTATCTTACACATTGTTTCAAAATGTCATAAAAATTCGGGCGCCTGGGTGGCTCAGTTGGTTAAGTGACTGCCTTCAGCTCGGGTCATGATCCCGGAGTCCCAGGATCAAGTCCCACATCGGGCTCCCTGCTCAGCGGGGAGTCTGCTTCTCCCTCCGACCCTCTCTCCTCTCATGCTCTCTCTCACTCCCTCTCTCTCAAATAAATAAAATCTTAAAAAAAAGTCATAAAAATTTATAACACTTCTTCATTATAATTAGTTATCTCATTCACTTGGTCAACAAATATTTAGTGAGCACCTATTATGGATTTATTAGGGTATACTTTAGAAAAGTATACTTCAGTTAGCTCTTGTCTAAATTCGATGAGGTTTGGTCTGAGCCAGACTCTCAATTGTTGGCTGTCGCATCTGGATTACCCCGAGGGGCCGTATCTTCCGTGATAGTGCCTGGCATGTGCTGGGTGCCTCAAAAATGTCTGTTGGATGAATTTTTAAAAATGAGTGAACACACATCAGGAATTACACATTCTGGACCCCACTTCTGAACCCCAAGTCACGTTCACATTTTATCTTTTTATGCTTAACTAGTTCACTGTTTCTTGTGAATGCAAGTGAAAGTAAAAGGTCCTCACGGCCAGGTAGCCTATCTTTGATGTCCTCTTTTGTCCAAAAGCTTTGCAGAGTCCAGGCATACAGCAAGCACTCAGTAAAAATGCAAACATCTTCATGAATGGAAGTGGTTCATCATTCTCACAGAAAGTCCCTGGCATTTTTAATATGGTGTCTACCTATGCTGTGCCAGTCAAATATAATCTCTCAATCATGCCATATTCATTTTTGCTTCCAAACATTTGTTCCCATTATTCTCCCCCCAACTAGACTATCCTCCACATTCCTCTCTGCTGACCTAATCCGAACGGATTCTTAAAGCCTCAATCTCAGAAGTATTCCTTTATTTTCAGGAGTTTTCCCTGTGTTACACCATACACCCCACCTACGACCAACTGTCTATACCACATATCATTTATCTTGGGACATCTTTTGTATTGTTGCCTTATTTTGTGGTTAACTTTCTTTGCATGGATATCTCAAGATCGGGGTGCTGGGTACGCTGCTTGCCCCTCTAGAACCATCCTCTATCCTTTTCCACTCTCTTCTATAAACCAGGATGCTCACCTTTGTGGATTTCGTCAATGGGCTCTCTTATTCTCTGGTTTGGGGTTGAGTTTAGTCAATGACAATCACCAGCAGGAAATCAGAAGGTGGGAGGAGAGAGGTGGTATTCGTTGCCCATTTCCCTGCCTGGTGGGACACAGTGTATCCTCACTCCTCTCGCGAAGGCCACAACTCCTATCAGGTGGCTCTCTCTATAGTTATAGCCACAGCTACAGTTTGCCTTGGGTTCCAGTAACTGCTCTTTCCCTTTATCCCTTCAGGTTTAGGGGTGGAGATGGCTCCCCAATATTCCCAGTCCATGGCGCTTCACCATCCCTCGTGGGTTCCCTTACCCCTGCCAACACTCTGTAAGTTGTCCCTTCATTAAACTCTCCTCAATTACCATCTATTGCTTGCCAGGACCCTGACTGATGGGAGAGCACTGCGGCTTTTGCTTGTATGTATTCCTGCAGGTTATATCTCAGTATGGCCCCCACAGCTTCTAGCTCACTGTGGGTACTTAGTAAGCATCTGCTGAAGGAAGAAATAAAACCAAGCAGGAATTACCAGACTTAAATCAAGGTTTTATATTTTGCAGAAGAAAAAACAACTCTAGAAACTATGGTTCTTCAATCAATAAGAAGATTCACCTTCAGCTAGTATTTATAAATAATTAAATACAGTGCTTACTATTTCCTTTGCTCTTATAGTGTCTTAGGCTTCCATTGAATCTGTATTTATAATATTAATCTGTATTAAATATAGTTTATATATTTAAGCCTATTTCTTCTTCTGGGGAAAAAATTAGTTGGGTTAGTTAAACTGAAATTTTTTCCTTCCTTTTCTCTTTTTCACTTTTTTTTTTTTTTTTTTTAATTAGGAGTCCCTTACAGATGCCTCAGTCATACCAGACTCCACCTCTCTCTACTCCCAGGCCTTTTTCTGAACATTTATGAACACCTCAGTCTGAGTGGTAAAAACTAAATAAGTGTGATAAATAGACAAGCTGTCAATCTCTTCAGAAAGTCCCAGTTTTTTCACCAGCTTACCTACTCCCTGTTCTACTGAATGCCCAAGGTGCCACATGACATATGCCTATAGTACATGGGTGAGAAAAGAAGTGTGTTCGATCTTTGAAGCAGAGATGAGAAGATAAGTGTCCACATACAACCTCAAGAACAGGTTAGAGAAGACTTCCTGAGCCCTGATCTTTCTAAAGGGCAAAGACTGGTACCTCACTCAAGCTAATTCAGAGAGATGCAGGCAGTCTTCCTTCCTCAATGGTCTTCCTTAATAAACACTTAGGTTGTGTTCTTCTGCGTTGTCTTTTAGACTCGGAAGGTGGCCTAGGACCACGAAACATATGCTCCTTGGACCATGCTTGTTTGAGCAGCACCAATATCTGATTAGTATCCTGTTAGCATAACTATCATTGTTCACCAATGTCGCAATTCGTGAATTTCTAGCTAATACAGCCCTTGAAGAACTACCACTTGGTAGTTTGATAGGTCAGTGAGTAGCAATGTAGGTTGATTGTGGTGGGTATGCCAGGGGCCTTAACAATCACCAGCAGGAAATCAGAAGGTTCAAAACCTTAACAGTAATGTAGCCAGATTGAGAGTTATAACCACCAACTTCCAGGGATTTTTTTTTTAAAGGCAAAATCATGTCAGCCAAATGATTTATCATTTCAGTCACTGTAGAATCAACCCAATGGGGGAGATTTTGGGATCTGTGGTTTCCATACCTAAAAATTCAGGGAGAAAGAAAAAAGAAATCACAGACTAACTCCAAATAATTTATTTTATGAGAAGAAATGATTCATGATTAGTGACAAAGAACTACATACTGACTCTCTTCTGATAATGTATCCAATATCATTTCTACTTTTTCCCAGGATGAAATTGTGGGGTGAAGCTGGATGGGTTTTCGAAAGGTAAATATAACAATCACTATAAAATGTAGAAGGGTTAATCCTCTCTAGCTTCTGGCCTTTATTGCATTTTGAGTGTATTTAGAGTTCAGATAGTACTAGCCTACCCAGCCTCTGGAGATAATAAGTAAATAATCAAATGACCCAAATATGATTCACCCCAGAAATAAGGGGGTGGGAAGTGGTAAGCAGTAAGAAGCAGTGGCATGGGTGGTACAGAGTTTGAGCTTTAACATCATGGCTTTCTTCACGGGTAGAGATGCCAACATTTCCCCCTGCAAGATGCTCATTTCTTCTTTACACATATACCAATGACAACCACCTATAATCTCTATGGTCACTCTTCAGATTAAAAAAAAAAAATCGGAAACCATTTCTTCACGACAAGCAAAATGGTTTTAAAAGATAAGCAAAATAGATAAAGAAACACTTTACAATCCAAGCAACCAGAAACAGCTCAGGTTAGCATCAGAAATGGGGAAGTATCAGGACAATTTTGCAGCATTGAAGGAAGTCTTTGAGTTGAATAATTGAATTAGAGACAGCTAGCATAGCTTTATGTAAGTGATACTTCGTGTACCTTACTAGTTGGAGTGCTTTAGCAGGCATTTACTGGCATAGAAAGAAAATGGAACACAATGGATGTCATGTAATTGTTAAAAAGCCACTGGATGCTGTTAACAATGAAGATTATTGGCTAAGACCACATCTATTGTGTAAGGTAAAATAGCTTGTTGGATTAAAAAATTGTTCAAAACCTGCAAAAGGTAGTGAATATTAATGGTAATTTTTTTTTTAAACTGAAGAGAGGTTATCAGTAGGGTGAAATAATAGCTTGGAAAGGAAATGACAAATGGGAAGAACACACACAATCCAACCTCATTACATCTGACTATTGTGGTATCTTCTCTGACACCACGTACTAAATTTCCAGGTATTTTTAACCCTATTATGTTTACTGTCTCATAATAACCTTCTTTTCTGAAGAAGAGATGGAAAGAATGGGGCATGTTTAACAGAATTCTATTCAGTGTGTTGACTGTTACTAGTGGAGTACAAATCCTTGACTTTTTCAACTTAGCTATCTTTTTAAAAAACTACAAACACATATTTTCGTCAGTTTGTAAAAACAACATACCCCAAAATCAATGCTATCTTTATCTATATTATTACTTCTCTATGTGTACAGAAACTGGGCTCAACAAATTATTATCACGCAGTACATGTACAAACAGGCAAATCTGTCACTGCTAAAAGATCTGACTCCTCATGCCTATCAAAAAGACTCTGGGGTTGCCTGTCTGGATCAGTCTGTAGAGCGTGCAATTCTTGATCTCGGGGTCATGAGTTCAAGCCCTGTGTGTGGAGTTTACTAAGAATAAAAATAAAATAAAAGACTCTGCATGGAGTATTAATTCCTTTTAGGAAGCTTATACGAGTCAGAATGGCCAAAACTGTTTGCTGTATCCAATTAAACGATAAAATATGGGTAGAGTCTTCAAATCCATTTCTTTCATCTTGAGGATAGTATTTTTAGGATATATAAATCTGGTATGGTAAGGAGTTTGTTTTGTTTTGATGGATTATGGTAGAAGTCATATTTTCTGCAATCTGTCCTAAGCAACTTTTACAGAAAGAATAAATGAAAATATAATCAAGATATATTCTATGCTAGGCAAATGGGTAAAAATGTTCTAAGTTATAATCTGATTGTAAGTTCATATCATAGTTTAAATTAGATTTAAAAAATTAAAAACCTTGTGAAACACTATTAAGTCTTCAGACTTATGGAATATTGATATCCACACAGACATGTATTATTGTCTGTTAATGATGATAGCCATTGTGATAATAAGGAACTGTATAAAATTAATTTGTACACAACGGGTCCAATTCAGCAACTCGGATTTTTTAAGAGTATCTTGGGTAAAGCACTTTCTTGTGGATAAACACTTATTCCTTTACACTTTTTCCCAGTAACTATATTTTACCATGTGTTTTGCTGGATATAAGTTCATGGAGCAATTACATTAGACAATGGATGTCAGTGGCGAAATTATTAAAAGATGTCTGATGTTAAAAGAGTTCAAGGTATCCCAATTGTGATGGTGGTTACATGAATCTATATATATGTTTAAAAATTTACAGAACTGTACACCAAAAAAGGTCAGTTTTACTGTATGATAATTCAAACAATAAAAGTAATTTTTTAAATATTATAATAATTTTAAATTTTAAAATAATTTTATAAACCATATAACAAATGGTTTAGTTTTTTTTAATGTTTGTGCTGATCTCTAAAGGATAAAATATAATCTATGGCAAGTAATAAAGGTTTATAAATAAATAGTAAATAGTGCTAAGACTATAAGGAACAAGGGGAATTTTTTTTTAATTAATTTTTTTTTAGTAATCTCTACACTCAACATGGGGCTTGAACTCACAACCCTGAGATCAAGAGTGGCATGTTCTTCTGACTGAGCTGGCCAGGTGCTTCACAAGGAAAAATGTTTTAAAGTACATACCAGGGGTGCCTGGGTGGCTCAGTTGTTAAGCGTCTGCCTTCGGCTCAGGTCATGATCCCAGGATCCTGGGATCAAGCTCTGCATCGGGCTCCCTGCTCAGCGGGGAACCTGTTTCTCCCTCTCCCACTCCCCTTGCTTGTGTTCCCTCTCTCGCTGTGTCTCTCTGTCAAATAACTAAATAAAATCTTTAAAAATATAAAAAATAAAAATAAAATACATACCAAAAAATATGAAAGAACTATGAAATCTTGGACTATGAGCTTTCTTTTTTTTTTAAGATTTTCCTTATTTATTTGACAGAGAGAGAGAGTACAAGGAGGAGGAGCAGCAGTGGGAGGGGGAGATGCAGGCTCCCCACTGAGCAGGTAGCCCCATGCAGGGCTGGATCCCAGAACCCTGGGATCATGACCTGAGCCGAAGGAAGATGCCCAAACGACTGAGCCACCCAGGCACCCCAACTATGAGCTTTCTTAAGAGAGAATTTCAGGGCATAAACTTCTCATAGCCTCAAAACACAAGAAGACCCTCCTAGGATTTACTAGTTGGGAGTAAATATTTCTCTTAGCTTTTAATAAAAATAATTTAAAAATTATGTTTGCATCAAAGAATAAGAACTGGAAAGAAACTTAAGGATCATCTGATTATCCTCAGGCAGATATAAATAAAATATTATACCAAAGCTTTTTTTTTTTTAAGTAAGATCCATACCCACTGTGGAGCCCAAGTCGGGGCTTGAACTCACCCCCCTGAGATCGAGACCTGAGCTGAGATCAAGTCAGACACTTAACCAACTGAGCTGCCCATACACCCTTAACCAAAGCTTTCAAATCTCTTCTTAGAGATCTCCAAACACAGAAATTCCACAATGGCTACCAGTAAATATATTCCTGTGTTTTAGTACTGGACTGGATTAAGTTGGGGATGTCAGTCTGTGTGTTTAGCTGACATAGCTCCAATGTTATATTTTTTCATCATCTCTGATCTCAGAAAGAAGGCATGGAGAGCGTCCTTCAAAATTCCTCCTCCCATCTCTATAGATGCTTTTCATGATATTAATTGGTCATCACTTTAGCCATTCTTCCTCAGGTTCAATAAACTTACCCTTTAACTATGTGCTACGCTCGTAGAAATGCCCATAAGACACTTCTGTCATAATCACTTGGGGTTCTACACATCCTGTGTATTTTTAAAAACAGTGACTAAAGTAGGCCCTGTACTCTTAATACTCAGCCCCAGTCCTGAGGGTCGAGGCTTCCTAGGCCATGCATGCTCTGTTCCTCTTTTTTTTTTTCTTTTTTCTTTTTTCTTTTTTCTTTTTTAAAACAGTCTGGAAAGAAGGTAGGTATTGTGTATACAAACCACATACAAATGGGCATCATGTAAGTGCAAAACCCTAATAGAGAGGCACCTGGTTCTTTAGTTTGCTTTTTAGTTAATGATGAAAGTGCAGGCAAGAATATGACAAGTAGCCTTAAGTCAAGGACATGTAAGTGATAGAGAAGGAAACCTCCTCTAGGCGGGGCCCAGAGCAGCTACCATTCTCTTCCTATCAACATTGGGGTGGATATATAGGCCCCTTTCTCTACAGCAGCAGAATAAAATAAAATGAATTTTATAATTAACAGCCATAAAAATTTTAAGACAGAATTAAATGAGCAGCCCATTCTGGCGTTTGCACATATAAATAGGAACAAAAAATAATTAGAGGTGTAGAAATAAAGTTCACAAAGACAGTCCACATTGGATTTCAAATTTCAGGTTTGAGACACCCAGAGACTGGAATTTCTTTGTAATTCATAGAAATGGCTAGGCTGGCATGGGCCAACTTTAGATGTGGCCAGGACAGGACCTAGAAGAGGCCCAGCAGATACCTATTATCACTGAATGAGAAAAAAGACCCCAAAGGGAACCAGAACAAGTCATTCTACAGTCTTACTGGCAGAAGGGTTCATCCATTCTTTTTTTTTTTTTTTAAGATTTTCCTTATTTATTTGACAGAGAGAGAGAGAGCACAAGCAGGGGGAGCGGAAGGCAGAGGGAAAAGGAGAAGCAGGCTCCCCGCTGAGCACGGAGCCCAATGCGGGGCTCGATCCCAGGACTCTACGATCATGACCTGAGCCAAAGTCAAACACTTTAACGGACTGAGTCACCCAGGCACCCTGGGTTCATCCATTCTTTATTGTGTTAAGGATTCATACTTCAGTTGTATGTTTATATTATTTTTTACTAACTGAAGTATTATTCATTCCACAGCATGTTTTATTTCTCCTCAAACAACTCTTTTGCAACCTTTAGAAAGCCCTGTATTATGTTCCTTTTCATGTGCCTGAATTTGGTGGACACAAGAGGGTGGACTTCTAAATCCTGTTGCTCAGAATATGTAAAAAAAATAAATAAACACAACCCCGACAGGTCTATTACTGTTGAATGCACCACCTGTCACCCAGGAACAGGAATGAGATCTACTTTGCAAAGAAGTAGTTCTGCTCTACAAACTATTCATTGAAACTCTTGTATTGGGGCGGGCTCCCTAAAATTGCCATTTTCAACTGCATAAGACAACACTGGTGGTGGCTAGAGGCCTAGTCCCTATTTTAAAATCCTAGAAAAGGTAAACCCTGTAAATTATGGGCCATTTGCACTCTCCCCTCTGCTTCTCTGACTAGAAGTAATTGGGTCCAAGGAGGAAACCAAACATTAATGGCTTAAATAAAGCAGAAGTCTTGCTAAGGATGTAACTGCCTAAATGATAATATAAACTCATTGTTGTTCAGTTTGTTATTTAAAGGCTGTGCTGTATTCTATTAACTTCGATTTGTCCTTTTTGCTTCTATTGTTTTTCTGTCCTGGACTGGCCACATCCGCATTCTGGAAATCCTCCCTACACTGCTGTCTGGGTTTCATTCCCTGACAAGGACTCTGTGCCTGTCTCCCTGCCAGGACCCGTAACACCCATTTGTAACTATCATCTTAGTCTTGTCCAGTGGTGATATCTTCACCCACAGATTTAACTGATACAAAAGTATTACCTTCTGAACAATAGTTCAAAGTTGAAAAACAACTTGAGCATATACATGTGAGTTAAGAAAAAATTATTAGAAGACAGGCCATACATAAGGTTAGATAAAAACAAATAAGGCAGGTTGCTAGTGTTGTCCAAGCAAGGTTTTCTATGGAGAGATGTCTTCTACTTAGTATAACTGAACAAATTACTTAAAAAAACAAACAAACAAAAAAACTTAAATTCACACTTAAAAGCAGGGGGATGAACTAGTATTGAGAACAATTATGAAACTGACTAAAAATTGCACTTTTCTTCTGCTGCACAGGGAGTTAATATCATGAAAATTTAACCTAATGAAATATTTGTCAAACAGTATTTTTTGCCGTAGTGAGAAATCAATGCTCCCATGCATAAGTTTGAGTTTATAAAAACTAAAAACTTAAGGTGGTAGAATTAAGGATTCTTTTCATTTTCCTCATTATAGTTTTATGTATTTTCTAAATTTTGGGGAAAGAATTTTTAGAAAGAGAAAAAAAGGTTAAAAACTAAAAACTCTTTAATACAGTTCTTCCTGCTGAATTAGTATCCTGTTTATGAAACAGAGCACAATAAACTCAAAGTTGGTCATTGATTTCATCAAGATGTGGCTATCTGTGTGCTTAAATAATAACTGAAGTGAGCGTGAGAGGTGTATCTTATAGAAAGTAAGAATAATATTATGCCTGTATGCCTTGTCTATATGATCCCAAACCTGAAGGTATTTGAACATGTTTGAGTGACGTTGTTATTGTTACTGTTGTTGTTTACTTTTCATCTGGATTAATGATACTGTAGTTAAGTCCCAGTGCCCTAATGGATAAGACACTGTCCTCCTAAGCAAGGGATTGGGGGTTCGAGTCTCATCTGGGGTGAAATGGTACTGCTTTCTCATATCACCTATCAGGTAAAAACAAATACCATCTGGATTTGTGATATTCTATAGCTATCTATATTTTGGTAATCATCAAAAATGTTTAAATGTCAACATTATTACACATGTTATCTATTTCTCTACATCAGCATTTCTCAACCTTGGTACCTCTTGACATTTTAGGCTAGATAGTCTGTTGTGGGAGTGGGGAGGGCTGTTCTCTGCCTTGCAGGATGTTTAGCAGCATTTCTGTTTTTTTCCTGCTGAATGAGTACCCTGTTCATGGAACAGAGCATAATTCAAAGTTGCTAATTGATTTTATCAAGATGTGGCTAGTGATGTGCTTAAATAGTAACTGAAGTGAGGATGAGAAGTATATTTTAGAGAAAGTAAGAGTAATGTTATCTCTACCCACTGTCTCTACCCACTGGATAACAGTTGTGACAACCAAAAATGTCTCCAGACATTGCCAAATGTCCCCTGGGGGCAGAACTGTCCCTGGTTAAGAACTGCTGCTCTATAGTAACTTATTCCTATCCAAATATTTTGATTATCTCTTTAACCATTGCCTATTACCATGGCTGCATTAATCATGCCATGATTCACATTGATCACAATGATTAAAGAAATTACAGATTTACTCTGGCACTCCAGCACTTACAATCAGGCTATTAGACAAAGCCCGGTAATATTAAAGGAAAAAAATTCCTATAATTACAAAAATAAGACATTACACAAGAAGAGCAAAGATTTTGGTTGTACACTGGAATCCAATTACATTCATTTGTTGAAGTGGTCTGAATGACTCAAAAGATACACAGCAGCTACTGTTCATTCAGCTGCAACACAGCACAAAATATCGACACATATTTTGAAAAGGAGAGATGTTGGTTCATGGACAATACCGCTGATATTTAAGAAGAGATGTCAGTGACTCATCAGACACTCGGGCATGGCTTTTTCCCTTAAATGTCACCTATCATTTTGTTATGGCCTTTTTTACTTAAACACATGTTCAGTGGCACCCACAATCAAAATTCTGTTGCAAAATAATACTAAAATTGAATATCTAACTTTTATTTCATGCAAGTAAATATTATAAGTGATCATGGTTAATAACATAAATAATAAATATTCTCTGTATCACCATTCATCTAGATTGTAGTGATTTTTATTTCATCACTGTGAATAGTAGATGGTCTTTTGTCTTTTCTAAATGTCCCAATCCTCAAGGGATAATTAAATATGACCCATAAGCAAAATAAAGTTTAAGAGGTTTTTTTTTTTTTAAATACACAGCGTCCATTTGTACTATTGTCCTCCAATTTCCTTTCTACATAAAAAAAAAATAACATGTGAATTTTAAAACTTATTTAATTTAAAATGACTCTTTTTAAAAAGAAAACACTGTAGTGGGATGCCGGGATTGCATTCATCCCAGCATGCCCCACCACTGTTCTTTGGATGGCAATCACAGGACCCAGACATCAAGCTGTGGAGGAGATTCTTCCAAGCAACAGCATCTGGCTCTTTGGCAAACTGAACAGGCAGTTGCCCTGGTGGCTTGGAGTTGCCTCTGGGTCTGTCACAGGGTAAGGCTGTGGATGGAGTGTCTGGATTCTCATCTCCTTTCATTTTGCCATCTTTCTCATATACCTTTTCGGCATCAAGAGACCCACTGTCCTCCAGAAAGGTAAATACTGCCCTCCTTAAGCCTCATGAATGTCTACATAAACCCTGTTGTACTTCAGTAAGGGTTCTTTTCCACTGCCCACATCCTTTACAAAAGTGTAAAAACGGGCAAGCATTCTGGCAGCAGCAACACTAGCGTTCTATTTCATACCCCACCTGCAGAGAGAATCAGAAATTAAATGTTCTATTTTCAGCCCTGGATATTTTAAGCCTGTATTTTCACCTTCTTTACTTGCAATGGATCTCTTTGCCAGTTAAAATTTAATAAAGTCATATTTATAATATGAATAGCTACCTAATCTCATGGAAACTTTTTTTTTTCTTCATTTTCAAGATCACACAATCTAAGCTGGTAAGGTGTTATAAAAACTAGAGGGGCTTAGTGTGAAGAATTTATGGCACTTTAAAATCATAAGTGCAGTCCCCGGAACAAACAAACACCTTGAGCACTAGAATCGGCCGCTCCAGAACAAAGGGGCTCTCATATCGTCTTAGCTGCAAAGGAAATTAAAAAGACCAAATTTGGAAAGTAAAGAATGTTTGGATGTTTTTAGGATTAAAAAAAAAAAACACCAAAAACCCAATAATAACCTTCTGAATAATTTGCACCAAAGGCATTAATCGATATGGCCTCTCTACAGACTGCAGGCTACGCATGGGTGCCACGACCCACAAATCATACTCAAAAGATAAAACAACTACTGGCAAAGAGATGATTCAGAGACGAGCGGGCCCAAACAGACATAGCAGTAAGATTGCTTTATAAGACGTAGCACCTAATTCCTCCTGTTAGAGTTCACCAGCAAAAAAGGGGCTTTCGACACTGGCCAGCTCTATGGAGACCCAGTTCTAATCTACCATTTGCTTACCACATTCAATTAATTCCATCCAGGATCTATGGGAGAATTCATGGTAATGATTCTCTTAAGAATGGGAAGCAAATTTAAAAAGAGGAGGAGAGAATCGTTATAGAAAAGACTCTATTTTCGTGGAAGTTGTTGCTTTGTAAATCCTAAATTCAGAAAGAAATAAAGCCTGTCAACTTCGAGGACTGGCTAGTAGTGGAAGCTAAAAAGGTCAAAAACAAACAAATAAGCTACAGTAACTATTTCTAGACCAGAAAAAGGGATTTAAAAAGTGAATAGTATTAGACTTACAAATACTTCATTTTGTATCCTCTCTCTTTTTTTAACTAATCTTTTCTTTTTTTTTTAATTTAAGTTAACTCTACACCATAGATGGAGCTGGAACTCACCCCCAAGATCAAGAGTTGCACACTCTATTGACTGAGCCAGCCAGGTGCCCCACTGTTTGCACTCTCTTAAAAATAAGGATGTAATGATGCTATACACATATATAGTCTCTACATCTTTTAGATACTGGCTAAAAGAAAGTTAAATATCAAGTTTTTATTTCTTTCAAAAAATTATCTTCTACTGGAATGCACATAATTTATCTAAACACATAATAAATTCTACACTCACTTGCATTCTGATTTTATTTTTCAGAAACAAATTAAATTTGAACATTAAGAGTCATCTACTTTTGACTGTTAATGCAAACAACTCCTGTAGCTTTCTCAAGGAACATTGCTGTGGATAATCAACAACAAGTTCTTACAACTCTGAGCAACTGACAAATCTCTCCAGGTTTAATTTTTGTCCCCAGTAATCTATATTCCGGAAAGCAGAAAAATCAAGAAGACTTCTGCACTCAGATTTGGGATGGGGCCTTTTCCAGAAAAGAGTAGATAATGTAAACTTTTAGATCAAATGCTTATTATATAACTATCTGCCTCTGCTTTAAATGAGAAAAAACAAAACAAAACAAAAAACTTAGTTCCTGGTCCTAAGCATGAATCTCCAGATATAATCAACTCCTGATATAATCAACTGCATAATACATAGTAGGATCCCTAATATGTTTGCTGAATGAGGAAATGAATGAATGAATGTGAGTTCATGTTACAATCAACTTTTTAAAAAATACATGTACTCTGGAGACTTCTTAGATTGAAAATCACAAATCTTTAGAGAAATCAGAGACTTCAATGAAAAATTTTACACATGAAAAAGAAATAGATTTATCTATCCTGCCAAGTATGAATAAATTGGTTAATCAACCAAATTGGTCCAAATGTGCAATCAGATTTAAGATGCTATAGCAGTCCCCCGCTTAACTGCAGGGGATATTTTCCGAGACCTCCAGTGGACCTGAAACCGCAGATAGTACTGAACCCTATGTATACTATGTTTTTCCTATACCTACATACCTATGATAAAGTTTAATTCATAAATTAGTCACAGTAAGAGATTAACAATAACTAAAAATAAAAGAAAAATGATGACAATATACTGTAATAAAAATATGTGAATGTTGTTTCTCTCAAAATATCTTACTGTACCATATTCACTCTTCCTCTTCTTGTGATGATGGAAGGTGATAAATGCCTTGGAACTGAGATGAAGTGAGGTGAATGATGTAAGCACTGTGACGTAGCTTTAGGCTACTATTGACTCTCTGATGATGGGCCAGACGGAGGATCAATCTGCTTCCACACCGCAGTTGACTTTGGGTAACTGAAACTGCATAAAGTGACACCACAGATAATGGGTACTATTGTATGGTCTAGTGTGAAATTGTTTTGCTTTTACTGGAATGTTTTCATTGGGATTCTAGAGTTGACTGAGATTGTACCTACCCAATGTCAACTATCAGGACATTTAAAAATACTTCTTTTTTTTTTTTTTTTTTGATTTTATTTATTTGACAGAGAGAGACACACTGAGAGAGGGAACACAAGCAGGGGGAGTGGGAGAGGGAGAAGCAGGCCTCCTGTGGAGCGGGGAGCCTGATGCGGGGCTCAATTCCAGGACCCTGAGATCATGACTGAGCTGAAGGCAGATGCCCAATGACTGAGCCACCCAGGCACCCCTCTTTTTTTTTTTAAAGATTTTTTTTTTTTGACACAGAGAGAGAGACAGCGAAAGAGGGAACACAAGCAGGGGGAGTGGGAGAGGGAGAAGCAGGCTTCCCGCTGAGCAGGGAGCCCAATGTGGGGCTCGATCCCAGGACCCTGGGATCATGACCTGAGCCGAAGGCAGACGCTTAACGACTGAGACATCCAGGTGCCCCTAAAAGTATTTCTTAATGATAATGGAATTGTTTCATTTCCTTCCAAGTGTTTTATCACAGACATGGGTTTACTAGAGGTGACCTATTCCTTGGTGAATATCTAGTATCTACAGAATGTTTCTGTTAGAAAAAGTAACAAGGCCTTTGATGCTTCTGTTTTTTCCTGAAACAGTAGGAAAAGGTCAGGATAAACTTAGGGCCATGATTCTATTGATACTCAATATCTATAAACTCTGCCTGTTTCTTCTGTTTCTTTGACATATTTTGTGCACTAATTACAAGAGGGCACAATCAGAAAGAAACTGCTTTTCCAGAAGTAACCTAGAACATACCATCTACTTTGGGTGTGGTCTGTGTGTCCCTTAAGGGGTAACTGTCATATTCAGGAGCTAAGTATTGGAAGCAATTATATCTTTCACTTTTTGCTTGTTCATTAGTTGAATAAGCTGCCAGAAAACTGCCATTTAGGCTAAGAGCTACTGTCTGTTGCTGAACTAGCTTAAATGGTTTTCAATAAATGATTAGGAATGTCATTATTGAGTGGCTATCCAAAGTCACATACATGCTAATAAAGATGCCTCCAGCATCCACAGGTCAAATGCCAAGAAACAGATCCACAAATACAAGTTAGTCTATTTGTTGCTCTTATGTTCTTGGGCAAGTATGACATCTCAGGTTCACGCTATCCCAAGAAGAAAACCACTTCTAGGTCTAGGAGACCTAGTCTCTCCCTTGATACTCAGCTGACACGCATAGCCTCACCACCAACAGAAACCAAGATTTGCTTGATAAATAGTAACTGGAGTACTTCAACTTTTGCAATATGAAAAAGGCAGTTGAAAGGAACAGGAAAAGCTCTAGATACATCACAGCAAATCAAGTGGGGAAATAGGAGAAAGTTCCTAGACCATGCCAAGTAGCCAATAGCTGGCTTTTACCAAAGGGAGGTTTCAATGCTCTAGAGATCCACCTGTCCTGAGGGAGGGAGAGGAGGAGCCTGGTGCTTCAGGGAAAACTCCAGGTCAGCTTGTCTTCAGAAGCTTTGAGAGGCTCCCTAACCCGTGGGCAGAATCACAAAAAAATGGCAAGTCTGCAGGAAGTCTGTAGATGAAAAGAGGGAAACCAGAGAAAGTGGGGTAGGACAAGGCTGGCCCAAGGACACAGAGGGCTGCAGAGGGAAGTGTGCATTTGTGCAAGGAACTTTCCTGTGAGGCTACCCCTCAAGGGAAAGGGATGTATTCAGTTGGGCCTTGGAGAATGGGGTCCTTCACTCTTCCTCCGCAGGATGCGTTTGTGTGTCGTTCTCGCCCAGCAGTATCTCTCTCCCTGGCGTTGCGCATGGCTGGCCAATGCGAGAAGCCTCCAGAATACCCCGAAGGAGCGCGCCCCCCACCAACCCTTTGGTGAAGGGAGGTGACCGCCTGGTGTGCAAGCGCCTGTTAGCCTGCAGCCTTGCCCTGGCTCACACTGGGGGAAGGGAGTGATACCGATGGAGGGGCACTCCCTCCCCCCGCTGCTCCTAGCCTGCGTTGGGAAGCTGCGCTGGGGAAGGACCAGGGGCAGAGCGGGTTCCGAGGGCTGTAGGACGTCAAGCTGCAGGCCCCTAGCCCTTCTTGGGCGCCAAAGCACCTCGTACTCCTAAAGACCCAAATTGAGATCTGCCCCATCTGTACCTGCCCCTGGGGCCTGGCGACCGCAGGGCCGACCGAGGCCAGATCGCACCCTCGAGTCCTCGAGCCGCGGGAGCGCCGGGCCACGCCTGGCACAAGGCGCTACCGCGCCTCCCGCCCCAAGGCTTGAGAACCCGGGGTCCCCCCTTTCCGCGCTGGCTCCGGCAGCTCGCCGGCCCGGGTTCGAGGCGGCCGGGTCGAGGCCTGACTTGGCCGCGCCTCGCCGAGAAAAGAAAAGGCCGAGAGGGGGCTGCCTCCTCCTCCCCATCTCCTAGCGTGGAGTCCGGGCGTGCTCGAACCTAGGGAAGGTCGGGATCCCCCCCCTTCAGCACACACGCACGCGCGAACACACACACACCCACACACACACACACACACCGAGACACAGGAGCGCGCGCACACGCATACACGCACGCTTTGCTCTCCGGGCGGGAGTTGCAGAGGGGGCGCTTTGTAAAACTTGGTGGATTCGCCGGATGACCATGTGCGCCCAGACGTCCCCACCACACTCTCAATTTTAAGTTTTTTCCCCCCCCCCCTACGACCTTTCCGTAAGTGAATCAAAGCAGAAGCTAGACTCCGAGGCAGCCCAGTTCCTTTTGGTAAACTTCTTCTCTGTACCAGGTAGCCCTGGGTCTCCAAACCCTCCAGCGCGTGGGCGCCGCGGCTGCCCTTGCCAGGCTCCGCGCACAGGCGGGAGGGCGCGAGGTGTGCGCGGAGACACCCGCAGCCAGGGCGACTCCGGCCGGGCGCGGTTGCCCGGGACCGCGCAACCCGCGGGAAGGGGCGCCTGGCCCCGCGCCTCATTTGCCCGGCACTAGCCCGCCTGATCACAGCCGGCCCAGGCGCTAGCTTAAGAAACCCAAATTAAGGAGTGGGTGAATTGGGAAGGAGGGAGCCGGGGGAGTTTGCACCATGTATCTCAGGTATGAGCACTTCTCACTGACATTGATGCAACTGCATTAGAGTTAATGGCAGCAGCCTGCTTCTCATTATTAATTGTCTTTGTGTTTGGATAAAGTATGTAATCTTCTTCTCAACCACACCATTAAAATAGGTTGCCTTTTCAATTAAGAACTGTCGTGAGCACAGCAGTCAATTTTCCTAATGAAGATGCATTATATTTTCACATTTTTTTAAATAATGGAGAATCCCAGGTTTTCATTAGACGCGATTACAGAGAAATACAAGAGAGTTTCTCTAAAATTTATGCGCTCCTGTAGTGCGTTAAACGCCGCTTTTAAATAAATTGAAATTTCTGCAGATAAAAGAAAAGAATGAGTATCAAATACGTTCAAATCGCTTCATTCAGATTTTAAAAAGCAAATAACGATGAGTTCTTTTTTTGAAACGCATTTAACAGATATAACAATAAAAACAAGTCAGTGAATGTCTGAAAATACACCTATAAACTTTTGGGGGGGAATCTCTTCTAGTTTAGAGATGATTTGTAGATCTTAAACTAGAATGGTGATGTTTGCTGAAAATGCACTATGCCCATTTAGATAATGTGCAGTTTTTGATTAAATACCTCAGCTTGATCATTAAGAAGCAAAAAAATGCCTGGGCTGTGCACCTACAATTAGTTTTTGTTTATTTGCTTCCCTCCTTGCTTTCATTTTTCTTTCTTAAAAAAAAAAAAAAAGACAAATTGAAAGCTAGTGAATCTGGGAGAACTGTTTAAAATTCTATGCTTTCCTGATAGGCAACTTTTCAATTGTAAGAAAATTAAAATTGCAAAATTGTAATATTGAAGTTTACAAATCGGTTGGAAATATTCATTCCTAGATGTGAAAGTGGAAAGTTTGCATCCATGAACAAAAATTAAAAATGTGTTATTCATTTTCTAATCTTGGGGATTTTTGAGCTGGTCCTGAAAAGGATCTGTCAGGATCTATGTTTTCTTTGTTAATAAAAAATTTAAGTTACTATCTTTTGCATATGAAATACTGTTTTAGACAAACAATTCCTTTTTTTTTCTCTTCCATTCAATGTGAATACCTTCATAGAAGCCACATTAGAGAGTACTGTTTGAGAAAAAAAAAATAAGTCAAATTCTTCTAAATAGAAGGAAAAAGTTCCCAACAACAGCCAGACTTTTTTCTTTGTAAGACAACATCACTTGCTTTTTTTGCAGACATGATCTTTCCAGGTTTTAGGTGTTAGGTCTTTTAAAAATTGAGCTCTTTTTTAATCAACCAGCCCCTCAAAATGATCTGCAAAGAGTGGGAAATTAGATTTTCGATTAAAACCTTATCCCATCTTGAAGGATTACTTTATATTGATTCTTAAATATGGCTACAATTGATGGGCTCTAATTAAAAATCCAAAGGAAAAGTCTGTCGTGCCCATATAAAAGAAGCTTTTCATATACGGGAAATAAAGCTTGTAAAAGGTTACAAATAAAAGATTAGACTTTTATCCAAACTAGTTTAAAGCTTCACTGCGGTTTTCTTTTCTTCTTTTTTCCTTTTCTTACAAAACCATTCCTGGGCCTTTTTTCCCCACTTTTAAATGAAGTTTGCAAACAGGCAAGATATTGGACTGTAATGGTTGTTTTATATCAGCTCTGTAAGCACAAGGCTACTCCCTGCAGTAGAATTGATTTCAAGGAAAGTTCAGGAACAGAAGATGAAAATTATATAAACTGACAGTTACCACCCTTCCTCAATCCATCCACATTCCCGTCCACACCCTCCTAACACACACCCACATCCACACTCACACCCCTCATATTGCTCTCCCTCTCTCACACTCACACGAGCCCTTCCTATCCCCCACCCTAACCTTGCTCTGCACACACCCTTGGTCCCCACATGCTCAGGGACAGACGCAGAGCTCCCAGCTCACACTCAGCTCATAAATGTCTCCCAGCCCCACATCTCGCACTTGTCACACAATCTTAATCCGTTTCATTCCGGAACAACACGGTCCTCTTTTCCTCTTTTCTGCATTTGGAATTTGCCTCCTACTCTTTTATCAAGACAGCACAATCCTATCTTTGAAGTTGTTTCTTTCTCTCTTACCCTCTTTTCTGAGGCAGTCGTAATGCAGGGAATAAGCAACCCAAGCTTAATTCACAAGTGATCTATTGCCTTCTGTTTCCCTCCAAATTCTGCCTGCATTGCCAATCTTTAACCCTCGTTAAAAAATTAATTAAAGTTAATCTTGTCAAAGTTTTTAATAAAGACATATCTAAAAACCTAATGAAAAATGACTTCTTTCTAAATATTATGGCAGTTCTAAGGCAAGATGTGGTCCCCTACTGTCCACTGAATCGCTGAAAAGATTGGAAATTAATCTTCATATTTCTGAAGTAAGTGTTCAGGGAGTCTAACTGGCTCCTTTCCCCCTGAGAGGCTGTGTTCTCACGGAATATGGGTTTTGTTCTTCTTCTTTTTTAATTAGCTTGGAAGAATCCTGAAATCTTTCTCCTTTCTCTTCCCACTCCTCCTTCTCCCCCTCCCCACCCCCCCACAAGAACCATAGTTAATAACGAACTATAGAAATGATCCCTGAAAGTATAGTCTTAGAACCATAGTTAATAAACTTGGAGGAAAGTTTGGAATATTTTAGACTGGCCTGGCATGTAGGGTGGAGAAAGTAAATCCAGCTAGCGTGAGACATAAATTTAGATTGCAAAATATGAATATCGGCCATATTTTGGAAACTGCATGCAAGCTCTGACAAATAATTTAATTCCCTGTGTACTGGTTTTCTTAATTTAGCTTCTGAAGACTTATATCTCATATTCATAGCAAGATAATTGTACTCATGGCAATTAAAAACCATCCACTTGTTAATGAAAATTACTTAAAAACACAAAGCATGCTACCTACCATAAGTCAGACTCATGGAAAAAAAAATTTAAAGACACAGGATGTAGGGAAAAAAAGTTAAACATGAACAGAGAAAATACAATGACCACATAGTAAGTATATTGGAAGTCCAAGGACTTACTGAAAATCAAGAGTTAGACTTTTCATCCAAGGAGTCTTTTTCTCCCACCAAGTCTTTACGGTTTTCAGTACAACAGCCCAACCCCCCTCCCCCCCCAAGCCAGTGGCTTTTGTCCTGACCTAGAGTAGGGTTTGTGGGGACTGTACCTGAGCCGGGCTGTCTGCAATTTCCAAATTGACAAGAAGACACTGGAGGATAAAGAGCATGTTCTTACAGGTGAAGAGCAATTTTGCAACTTTTCCAGGAGACACCCAGGAGAAAGCTTTCTTGCTACCAACTGCTGCAGAGTCTGAGCAGAATTCCTCTAGAAAGAAAAAGAAAGTCTTTTTTCCCCCTGTCTGCCTCGTCTCTAGTTCTCTTTCTCCTCTCTGTCTCTCTCTCTGTCTCTCTCTCTCTCTCTGTCTGTCTCTCCCTCTCTCTCTCTCTCTCTCTCTCCCTCAGATCCAATCTTTTAAGAGCTTCAGCACATTGCTAAGCTAAAGGGAAATTCTCTTTGATAAAGCGGCGTTTCCAGCTTCTGGGTTTTAAAACCTAAATCTATATTCAAATCTGGCTGAAGGTGTGTTCTGGGATTTATGAAAGCCTCTTAAAGGGGTAAATTTACCAAACCGTGACAAAATCATCACAATCTTACTTTAGACATCTGAAGTGGATGAGAATTTTAAAGAGACCCTTGTTTATTTAACACTGTCCATTTCCAACTCGTGGTTTATTGGTCCTGCATTTCTGCGAAGTTATTAGACTAAAGGGCAAAGGAGAAGCGAGAGCGGGCTGCTCCCAGCCGCTGTAAAGGGAAAAGCCCTCCCACGCCCCACGGCGCTGAAATCTGCCCTTGTCGAACAGAACCCGGGAATTTTCAGGGAGATTCAGCTGCCCCCGCCAACTGAGAGGACACCGCAAACCTCTACGTAGGTCTTGAGGGTTTTCCCACAACCCTGGACCCCACGGCAGATAGATCTCCCAGTCTAAAATGCTTCCCTTACTTCGTGGAGATCACAAGTGCGTGTTCTGATATTTCTCCACCCATCCCACCCCCCCCCCCGACTCCCACGGTCCCCAAGGCCTCCCTCCGGCCCTTCCCCTCTGCCAGACGCACAACGTCCATTTTTCTTTTTCGTTCTTTGATGCTTTAAATATCATTGCAATCAAACTGGGAGAAACACTGTCTTTTCTCGGGTAGGAAGGAGGCTCTGGTTCAGGGGATCTGGGTGGATTTGCCCTTCCTTCACCGAAAGCACTGGCCAAGTGCTCCCAACCGATGGGCCAGACCGCCTAGGGCATTTGTCGCTCTCCCCTCCCTCCCCCAATTAAAGGCCGGGGAGGGGGGAGCAGTCGCCAAGTGTTTCTGTACAGTGGGGGCGGGGTGAGAAAAAAAAGGTCTGTACTCACCCTCCCCCCCAGCCCGGGACCCCAGAAAGTCGCGACTCCTCGGAACGCGACAGCCAGCGGGTCTCTTCGGACTGGAGCGGGTGCTGAGGGCTCGGGAGTTGCTGGGCTGACCCTGGGGCCGCTCGGGGGCTCGTTGGGACGCGGGGGCCCAAAGCTCTAGAGACACCTGCGAGGCTGGCCGCGGCCGCCGAGCGCCCAGCCCCAGGCCGCGCCGGAGCGGGAGCCCAGCCGGGCTGCCGAGCGCTTGCTGCCTCGTGCGCACTCCCGTAATTCGTTAATTGCTGTAAATCCCAAGGACGGCCACATTTGATTACACATACAGTATAAGAACCGACAACAAAGCGACGAATTAATTACCAACTTCATTAACATAGGTCCCCAAATTAAAGGCAGCGAGCTGTTTCTTTGGGCCCACTTGCCGTGGTGGTGGTGGTGGTGGTGGTTGAAGGGGGAGGGTGTTTAGAAAGAGATTTTATTTTTCTTCTCCGGCATTGGGAGTTGTGAGGGAAGAAATGTCTTCTGCTCCCCCCACCCACCACTCACACACCCTCAGCCGGTCCTCTTGTGCCCCCCCTCCCGCCCCCCGCCGCCCAATCTGCTGCTGCTTTTCTAGGGACTCAGATCGGTTTGAAAGCTGTCGGGTCCCGCTCTCTGTGCCAGGCATTAAAGTTAGGCTGGGGCTCGCTCTCTGGCTCGGGTCCCCTGGTGCCGCCACTCTCCCGCCTCCGGGCTCTCAGCCCCCGGCTCGGGCAGCGTGGGCTGTTAGCTCCAGGCCCCGCCGGCGGGCATTGAGTAGCGTTTGTTTTAACGCGGAAACTGTTTCCAGCCCAGGCCTCCGGCGTTCGCTCCCTCCCTGGGTGTCCAGCCAGACCCCTCTTCCATCCCCGAATCCTGACCTGGCTCCTGTTGTTTCCCCAAACCGGCCCCGGGGTTAGATTCCCCGCTCGTGTTCTTTGCAGGCTGCCTTGGGCTCCTTCAAACTCTAAAAACCCTGCGCAGATACCAGGAGTCCGAGTCTCTCGCTTCGGGGACCAGGGAATATTTATAAGGGCGCAACGAGTGGGAGAGACACTGAGTTTTTGAAAATAGTTTGTTCTTGGACTTGTGTATCTGTCTTTCTCTTGCCTACACGCCCACACCTCACTCCCAGGCCTCCTTTTTTTTACCCTTTCTGGCCCTCAGCGTGGTCTGACCCTAGTTAAAATGGCATAGTGGTGGTTTTAGGCTTCAGCCTGACTTGTTTTTTGCGTTTGATCTACATGCTTATTGCTGCCTGCCGTTGAATGAGATAACCCAGTTACCTCCACCCTCGCTCTTCTCCAGCATTCCCCTAAATATTTTTATCTTTCCATCTTATTGTATGGGTTTCCTTTCTCCTCTTCCTTAAAATCAAAACAAAACAAAAGGGGGGGGGATGGAAGGAAAAGAAAAGGAGAAGAAAGGTAAGGGAGGCCTCCCTGTCCATCATTTTAATTATACAATTAGTTCACAAGCTCCGGCCCATAATGTATATTTTAAGGGGAGCCCAGTGTCTTTCAAGAACATTCTGGTAATGTCGGAGGCCTGGATTTGTTGCCTGCTCGTCCCCCCGTGCAGCAGCGGCCTGTTTTCCTCCCCCTGTTGTGTGTTTTTATTATTTTCCCTCTGGCTTAGATGTGTCAATCATTCTCTCCCTGCCATTGGTTGGAGAGTTTGCGTCAAAAAGTTGCCAGAGAGGCGCTTTCTCAGCAAATCTCCCTGAGAGCGGAACCGACCTCAGCTCCAACTCAGCCTCCACTGTTATTAAAAATAAAAATCGCTAGAACAGCCCTCATCACGTCTACTTTGTATGTATCACAGAGGGACCCACGCGTGTTTCGAACTCGAGCTACTTTACTCATTTTCTACTCTTTAAATTTTTTTTCGTTGTTTGACTTTTTATGGAGGGGTGAAGACTGCAAGATTTCTAACTCAATACTCTTGATTTCTTTTAGGATAGCGGGCTATTTGGAATTTTGAAGGATAATTTAATTTTTTTCTAACTTCCCATGCGGCTGTAAGGTAAGTCTCCGTCTGTCTTGTCTGCCTGTCCATATCCATGTGTCCCTCTGACTACCATCGCCCGGTACCTCCAATAGACCGACTGATACACACTTCTGCGAACGTGGAGTTCTTCCGAAGCATGCTGTATTTTTCTCCCTCGTAAATTTTTAGGTGTAGTAACGATCATTGCGAAAAATGTATGATCTGGAGGTGAGGGCGGGAGTGGGAGGAGGGGAGGCAGCGCGCTCCTGGGGTCGCTGCTTCCGCCAAACGTCGTGGAAACCCTGCGAGGCTAATGTGGGGTGTTTCGGACGGGTTTTGTTTGTGGTTTTGTTTTATGTCAACGCCCATTTCTCCCTGCTATTTTGCGTTTTGGCCCTCAGATGTGGTTGGGTCATTTGCACTGATCTCAAGGACATTTTCAGAGTCAGAGACAAAAAGATGCAGATGTAGCTAGATGGATGGATAATAATAAGATAGGCGTCTTCTAGAGCCAGCGTGCCCGAAGCCCGACTAGCTCTTGGATCGGCGGGTGAAGACGGTCGCAGCTCGACCCCCCTGCCTGCCCCTAATGAACGTGAGAGGAAACGCGAGCGGATAACCGAGGAGGCGTGGAGCGGCCGGGAGCTGGTCCGCCCGGCGCTCGCTGCTCTCTTTCCGGTCCCCTTTCCCCAGAGCCAAGAGCAGCTCACCAAGATTCGCCCTCCGTTCTCGGCCTCTTCCAAAGGCCACCAGGTCTTCTTTTCCTTTTTGATCGCCACTTTTCTCCCCCCACAATAACCTGGGAGTGCAGTAACTCCCCCATCCCCAGTTGTCGTGGTCCCAGACCCGGGTCACCAGGCCGAGCGAGAGCAGGAGAGTCGTTTTGCAACGTGACTTAGCCCGGGATTGTTCCGGGCCCACCCCGTACAGCCCTCCGCAAACACCTGGGGCTGGCAGAAGTGTTGGTGAGTGGCTCCTGGTCCGCCCGAGGCCGCGGCGGGGCCGGGGACAGGAATCCTTACATTGGGGAAGGCGCCCCCTCCGCCGTTCTGGAACGGGGGCAGCGCCGCGGCCTGCGTGCGCGTTCGCGCGCTCCCCTCCCGGGCTCGGGGACAACCGGGTGTCGTGGGGCCGGGCCGGGGTCGAGGGGTGCCCTGAGGCCCAGCCTCCGTTCTCGGTCCACCCAGGGAGGACCATCAGGTCTCTGCCAGCAGCCTGCCTCGGCGACGTGTCACGCCGCCAACTCCAGAGAAGTCTCCGTGTTGATGCGTTCTCTTAAAATCACAGTCCGATTTCAGAACACATTTTTTGAAATCCCAGTCCCGCGTCAGAACTCCACCGAGTTGGCTTTTTCCTCCTTTACAGACAGAAGTGGGGTGTGGAGACAGAAGGCCGGGCTGCGTTGACCCTGGAGTGGTGGATGACTTGGGAGGGGACGGGGGCAGTCGCTCCTGGAAATCCTCCCCTCCGTCCTAGGAGCTTCGGGGTCAGGATTTCTCCCACTCACTTCGGGACTTTTTCCAGGCACCAAAAGTTATTAGCACAGGGAGACGAGTTGGAGAGGAAACTCCTCCCCCCAAAGGAAGGTAGACACCCAGACCTCTCCTCACACAGCTAACACTGGGGCTTTCTCCTCACCATAATTAATAGTCAAGGCCAACCCTTTTGGCACGTTTCTTCCTCCCTCCCTCGCGGGCGGCAGCGCTGTTCGATTCCCTGAGGCCAGAAACTTTCACTGGAGTTCGCCGGAGAGGGAGGCCCGCGCCGGCTGTTTCCGCGGTGCCCACATCTCTCCTCTTTTCTTTCTCTCCTCTTGCTCTTCGCTGTCTTCCGAGCCACAGGCCAGTCGCCAGTCCGCGTAGTTTTGTTTCTTTTCCATCATGCAGAAAATTAATCAGCCCGGACGAGAAGCAGAGCTGAGCACGGCGGCCTGTAATTAAGGGACGTGTGCCCCTCGGATTATCTCGTTAGTTTATCAAGAAAACATTTATTATAATTAATTCTTGGACGAGGTAATTATTATTGAGCGAGGACACAGCAACTGGTAGATGGGCTCCTTGGTAGAAAAAAAAAAACAAGGGGGGGAGATGCGGGGGAGGGGGGAAGAGCGACAGATTGCACGAATTGACCGTTAGATATAAGGCGGCGCGGGCCGGGGCGGACAGTGGAGCCGGACCTGGGGCGCCAGGACTGCGGGGCTGCGGGCAGGGACGCCGGACCGAGGCACTCGCGCCCGAAGGTGCGGGCGCCCACCGGCTGCGGGCACTCGCCGGACGACCGTCACCCGCTCCCGTAGGTAGGAGTTCTCCAGCGGCCACCTCATGAGCAATCATAGTGAAGCTTATTTTTTTGACGGGCTATTTCTGTTTCCCCTTCTGGGCTCGGCTTAGAGAGTAAGGGAGAAAGGTGTTCTTTGGGGGCTTTGAAAGTTAGATGGAAGGGCCCATGGCCTCTTCTTTGGAGAGTGCATACCTAGACCGGCTGCTGAGAGGACTTAGTAGTTTTATCTGGGGGTACTTTTCTTTTTCTTTTAAAGATGCATACAGTAGTAAAAGCGAAAACAGTTTATCCCTAAATTTTAGTGATTTTTGCGATGGTAAGGGCAGAGGAGCTCCAAGAAGGATCTTTGCCTGCTGCTTTCTATCCGTTACTGCTTTTTATGTTGGAATGTGCCACTTTCTGAATCAGACTTTTCTAATTGGGTGAGAGCTCTACATGTAAGAACAATTCCGTATTTCTCATGTGTACATCTGCTTTGATTTTATTTTTTTCTATAGTAGTTCAGAACTTTTCCAACATATTGTATTAAACAAGAGAAAACTCCAGCTTAGAGGCTACTTAGACAAATAAAATGACTATTTTAAAGCAAAATTATTTTCACAGCTTCCAAATAACTATGTCTTGAAAAGAGAGCAGAAAATATGAAGTCTTTGTTGTAGCAGCAACTAAATTAGTTCTATTGATGAGATAGTACAAAGTCCTCCGAGAAGGGTATTTATAAAATTACATTGAATTAGATCTGAGGATGGAAAAGCATGATTTTTGTGCTATGAATTTAAATCAGGAAGAAGTTGCAGTGACGGAGTTCCATTTGTAGAATTTTGTGCCTTGATTTCTAAAGCAATGTAAATATGAAAACCCGATCCTGAAAACTCAGTAGGACCTTTGTCAAAGTAAGAGGGAACTTCTCCTAATCTTGTATCCGCCATTTTGAAGCAGTCTCTCATAGTGTCAAAGTTGCAAAGTAGAGATCCTTGCAAGATAAGTGCCATTTTTTAAGCAAATAAAAGCCAGACTTGAAAACTGTCAGCCCATATTAACATCCATTTTGGATCCCTTTGCTTGGGGCAGTGAGAGACACTCAGCTGAAGAAAGTAAATAACTTTTCTTTTTCTTCCTTTCTTTTGCCTCCCTGAGCTCTTTTTCTTATAGGATTGTAGGAAACTTGAAAGGTAGGGAGAAATTCTATTAGTTTCACAACTTTGGGTGTTGTGTATCTACTTTCTTCAAAACTAAAATGTGCAAAAAGCAGCCGGAATTAACAAGAAACTGTGCTCTAGTTGCTGAGGACCCAAATGTCTGAAAATTTGCCTCCTGCAGGATCTGCAGCCTCCACAACATCAAAATCAACATGGAAGCGGCTTGCACTACAAATGCACACCCTTTCTACTTGCAAATGTGGGGGCCTGTCATTATCTGATTGGTGGGATTCTAACTTCAGAATTTCTAGCAAACCTCATGCCAATCTTTAAGTTGTTTTTTTTTTTTTTGCAGTATGTTTAAATATTTGATGGGTGTCGATTAAAAAGTTAAATACTTGTTTGTTTAGCTTTAGTTCTTTAGACACATAATCAAGGTCCTCCAAAACCTTAATAAATCTGTTACTTACCTCAAAATCTAATTACCCAGACTACTAATTAGGTGAAAATGATTACTGGAAATGACTTCAAATGTGAAGTAATAGCGGTTGAGCAGTTTTCTCAAGTTTGTCGATTAGCAAGTTTGTATTTTAGATGTTAAATGCACTGACATTTTAGGATCACAGCAGTTAAAAGTGGTAAAAAGCTAAGGTAATTAAAATTTGCCTTGGAAAGGCAACAGTCTGGGGAGAGGTAGATTTCTTGAATTGTTTCTTTGTTTCTCACCAATGGGCTTTGTTATCAGCATTATTTATTTAGCCAAAGAGTTCTTTGTCTCTGCAAATGGCCCCAATCAAGTTTTGTTTGAGACAATTAGCTAGTGCCAGCCAATGAGTCCTATGCAAATGTAGGGATAGGAATGCAATGTGTGCATTTGAAGGCGTGGGGTTTTGTTCTTGGGGAAGGCAGATTGTAATTGCTTTCTTCTGGTACTTTTTTTTTTTTTTAAGTTTAGGGTGGGGGTGGGGAAGACAGGTTTATCTGGTCTCTCTCCCTCCCCTCTAGTTCCAGAGCAGCTGGGGGTGGGGGTGGGGGGTGGGTTGCAAGTCCTTTAAAAGCCTCTACCTTGCATAGCCCAGGCTCTTTTTAAGTTAGTGGTGGAACGTGGAAGAGCTGCCGCCTGCGAAGCAGTAAACCAGCACCTCTGTTTGTTTGTTTGCTTTGTCCATAGTTAACTGCTCCCAACCCACACACCAAGGACCCTGAATCTGTCCACTCCCGGCGAAGCGAGACCTTCTGGCTGGGTCCCCCCGATTTGGGCCGATTTTGCGCCTCCAAACAACCTTAGCATGATGTCTTATCTTAAGCAACCGCCTTACGCCGTCAATGGGCTGAGTCTGACCACCTCGGGCATGGACTTGCTGCACCCTTCAGTGGGCTACCCGGGTAAGTGAGCCTCGCGGCACTCCTGCCCCACCTTTCCCCACGCCCGCCCCTCGGGGATATGACACCCTTTCCGCCGGAGCACTGGGTTTGACGGTCGTGCTGCCCCACTCCAGCTCCAGGCGTGGTGTCCCCACTGGGTTTTCCTTCTAAGAAGCAGTTCAGAGCCACAGGGCACTTAACCGGCCTGAGGGAAGAATAGGGGCTGGAGGGAGTAGGTGGATCCTGCAACACTTGGAGAAACTCACAACGCTTTATTCTTAACTGGAGTGAATGGGGGACACACACTGTGGGGTGGGGGGGAGGAAGGTTACTGCCTCTGCCCATATCTTGAAGCCCAGTTCTTCGGAAGTGCCCTCTTTGAGAAGCTGGGTCTCTCCTAAATTCTCCCCGCCATGCTTGGGGCCTCCTAAATTCTCCCCACCATGCCTGGGGCTTCCCCTCTGACCTCCAGGCCCTCTGCCTCTAATCCTTAGAGGTGTGATTTATCCTGGGTACGGGTGCTTTCCTTTCCAGTCAGATCTGGGGGTTTGTTTTGTTTTGTTTTTAGTCCTTGTAGAAGTTTTAAATATGCCCCCATTTTAAAGATGGAGGAACAAAGGCCCTTGGAGTCCTAAAAGCCAGGATCTCGAGCAGGATCAGGATTTCACCCCATCAGTCTGAACTGCGGGTCCTCCAGGATCCTTTGACTTCAGGGAATGGATTTTTTGTTTGTGTTGTGGTTTAGGGGTTGATTTTGAGGGGTTTTTGGATTTTGGCTCTCTTTTATTTCATTCGTTAGCTATCAAAGGGCCGCTCTGGCTGGAGCGATCCCCGACGTCAGGTGGAGTGGGAGGCCTCCCGTGGAAGGGACAGTGTGTGTCTTGCGACCCAGTGTTCACTGGAGGAGCCCAGGCCCAGGGAGGGGGGGTGGGGAAAACACTGATAGGCTCGGGGTTGCAGGGCTGGGAGGACGAGGGAAGTGCTGGGAGTGGGGGTCGGGGGAGTCAGAGCCCCCACAGAGACCCCTATGACTGAGAAACTGCTCCCCCACCCTAAAGGGCCCTGGGCTTCTTGTCCCGCAGCCACTCCCCGGAAACAGCGCCGGGAAAGGACGACGTTCACCCGGGCGCAGCTAGACGTGCTGGAAGCTCTATTTGCTAAGACCCGGTACCCAGACATCTTCATGCGGGAGGAGGTGGCGCTGAAAATCAACTTGCCCGAGTCCAGGGTGCAGGTAGGGCAGATGTAGATAGAACCATCCTTCCTGACCGTGCCACCCCTCCCCTGAGCACGGTATATGTCGAGGACCCAGGAGAGTCCCAGGTCTTAGAGAGGACCAAAGGAAGGCTTGAAACTGAGCGCTCATTGGAGGCCAGTAAACTCTTCTAAGGCCCCTTCACGTGCCTGATTACTCCTCATCGCCTTTTTGTCCCCCCACCCCCACCCAGTCCTATAAACAAGAGCCTTCTGGCCTAGGTTGTAAGGTAAGACTGGTGATTTAGCTGCAGTAATAAAGCACAATTCTAGAGCTCTTGGGTCCTCAGCCAACAGAGGCCCGGCCTTGGCAGATTTCAAGGACAGTTACTTAATATTTTAATACTTCCTTCCCTTTCCCCATGTGGAAATCCTACCCCATTTTCATCTACTTTTAGGGATGAAAGAAGCTTAGCTCTGGATAGTCCCAATATTTTTAACAGGTGAAGAAATGGAGTAAATGACTTGCTCAAGGTCACACGACAGTTGGGTGGTAGAGCCAGGCTGTAGAAGCAGCTGGTGCTCTTACCAAAGAAATTACACAATAAAAGTGTTTTCTTTGACTTCTTAGGGATTGAACAGAATTTGCTAGCTCTGAGCCATTCAGCAGATAAACTACCAACGCAATATCCTCAGTGACACCCCCCCCCCCCCCCCCGCTTAACTTGACCTGAAGCTGGAGAGGGAAAGTAATCTCCAACTTTTCTGAAATGCAAACACCATACAGAGTTCTCTTGAAAGAATGTTTAGCACCTAAACACACACACACACACCTGGGACTGCCCTTCACCTAGGACATACCAGTATAAACTGCAAACCAGGAAAAAGACTTTTCAGAGTAAGATGGAAGAAGCATTTGTGAAGCTTGAACTCAAGTCTTCACTGAAAGAAAACAAATGGCTCTGAATGATCTGTGGTGATATGCTCAGCCTTGGTGGTACAGTTAACATACCCATATGTTGAGCTCATTCAAGACCACTAAGGACTTGTTGCTCAGAAAATGCCTGTAGTTTCTCTCAAAAAAGGGTGGTAGTTTCTTTGATAGGCCCCCTCACACACCAAACACTGCTCCGTCATTGCAGAACATGAACAGGGCTGGTAATGAGAATCTTCAGAGTTGCAGGTAGAGGCTTAAATTGACGAGCCAGTGAACATAGTACAGGAAACTGAATCCGTGTGCTGAGTGGCACTACCCTGAAGTCAGAGACTCCAGTGTCAGACTTGAGATGAGCTGAGAAGTCTGTCCTCAAGCTCAAAGCAGACTACATACAAGTCATTCCACTTACCGTAAAGATTTCAGCAAATAGTGGCTTTCAGACCTCCGTCTTCAACAGGATCACTTCTCCTTGGAGCTTGCTTTTGTGAGTCTTTCAAGGAGAGAGAAAAAGGTAGAGTGATTAGCAGTTATTCCCCGGAAGATGGACTGTAAACCTTGAATTTAGGCTGTTCTTGTTGGCTAGTAACAACAGAATCGTTCTCTCTCACCTCTGTGTTTCCCTCCAGAAGACATAGATACATTGTATTCCACTCTAAGAGTGTTCCACAGTAACACTGGGTCTATGTGTATGTGTGTATTTGAGGTAAAGTAATGAGATAGGAAAATGAGAGGGAAAATTTTTAGCCATAGGATTTATTATTCTGGGCTAGGAGTCCAGTGCTTTTAGACAGAGCCTCCCCACTTTCTTAGAATTCCAGGGGTGTATATATAAAAGTACCATAGCATAGGTTTTCAGTGGCAGGACAGATTGTCTGCTTAGCTCACCTATAATCTGGGAGCCACTCTTGTCCTTACTGAAACCATGTTAAAGAAGTTTCTTTCCCTTTCAAGGTATGGTTTAAGAATCGGAGAGCTAAGTGCCGCCAACAACAGCAGCAGCAACAGAATGGAGGTCAAAACAAAGTGAGACCTGCCAAAAAGAAGACCTCTCCAGCTCGGGAAGTGAGTTCAGAGAGTGGAACAAGTGGCCAATTCACTCCCCCCTCTAGCACCTCAGTCCCGGCCATTTCCAGCAGCAGTGCTCCTGTGTCTATCTGGAGCCCAGCTTCCATCTCCCCACTGTCAGATCCCTTGTCCACCTCCTCTTCCTGCATGCAGAGGTCCTATCCCATGACCTATACTCAGGCTTCAGGTTATAGTCAAGGATATGCTGGCTCAACTTCCTACTTTGGGGGCATGGACTGTGGATCTTACTTGACCCCAATGCATCACCAGCTTCCTGGACCAGGGGCCACACTCAGCCCCATGGGTACCAATGCAGTCACCAGCCATCTCAATCAGTCCCCAGCTTCTCTTTCCACCCAGGGATATGGCGCTTCAAGCTTGGGTTTTAACTCAACCACTGATTGCTTGGATTATAAGGACCAAACTGCCTCCTGGAAGCTTAACTTCAATGCTGACTGCTTGGATTATAAAGATCAGACATCCTCATGGAAATTCCAGGTTTTGTGAAGATCCATAGAACCTCTTTGTGGGTGATTTTTAAATATACTGGGCTGGACATTCCAGTTTTAGCCAGGCATTGGTTAAAAGAGTTAGATGGGATGATGCTCAGACTCATCTTCTGATCAATGTTCCGGGAGGCATAGAAGGAAAAATGAAGGGCCTTAGAGGGGCCTACCAACCAGCAACCTGAAATGGACAAACCAGTCTACTTAAGATCCTGTCATAGTTTTAGATCATTGGTTTTCCTGATTTGCAAAGTGATCAAAAGCATTCTAGCCATGTGCAACCAAACACCACCAAAAATAAAACTAAATTGTGAGGGAAAGGAGGGAAGGACATGGTAGCCTTCTTAAGCAGAGGTGTTCCAATGTTTTAGCCAATCCGTGGTTGAATCTTAGGAATGGACAGTGTCTTCAAGCTCACTCACGTTTCATGACCAACTGGTAGTTGGCACTGAAAAACTTTTCAGGGCTGTGTGAATTGTGCGACTGATTGTCCTAGATGCACTACTTTATTTAAAAAATAATGTTCATAAGGAGTCAATATGTAGTTTAAGAGACAATCAGTGTGTGTCTTATATAAATGGTACATCTGTGGTTTTTAATCTGTGCTAGACTTCAAAACTGTGATCTCCTGTTATTGTATGCAACCTTGAACTCCATCTCTGCAGGGGTTCTTCTGTGATTAAATAGGTTATAATTATAAGCAAATTCAGAGCAACTGAGTACTTATCTAAAAAGATTACCTTTGGCTGGAGGTGAGCTGCACTGAAACTTTACAACAAAATGTCTCTGGACAAGGAGAGTGAGAGAAGAGAAACAAAAGGACACTAATTCATCTGTAATTTACTGTTGGTAAGCCTAGCAGTAAAGAGACATTGGTCAATTGCTCTGACCCTGATGAATTTATAAACTGAGATCATTGTCGTTTATGCTTGCAGATGTTAACTGGAAAAGTTATATATGCATAAACCTTTTCTTCCTGGATTTGGCAGATATGTATAATTATATTAAAATGGTTCTAGCACAACATTGGGTCCAGTTTAATTTTATACACTATTTATGGATGAGAAGCCCACATTCAGCCTCTCCTTCCCCAAACATGTTTTATTTAGGTCAGAGAGGAAATTAGTAAACTTTATTTAAAAGGCATTTTTGGTTTTGTCTGTGGATGAACTAGGTATGAGTGACTGCAGTATATAAACTTTTTTTGGGACTTCCACCAGTACTGCTCTGAATAGAACATAGGAGAGCCTAATAGTCATTAGGATCTTGCTCTCCTTGCTTTTCCCTCCCTGCCGCATACCGTAATGATTTCTTAGGCACTTTATTGATAGGTTTTAACATAGATCAATTTTTTTTAAAGTGAGAAGGGAAGAACTGTTGTTGTACCTCAGAGAAAATGAAAATGACAAGAATTCCTTGTTTTTATTCTCTCATTTGATTAAGGGGATTTCTTTTTTTAACTTTCAAAAAAATCTAAGGTAAACATGAGAGGGAATGTAATCAGAATCTGAAAGCAATTCAGGCAGAAATGATTTCTGAACAAAAGAGTTTCAGAAAAGTTTTAAAACCTATAATTTCAGTAGTTGAACATAAGGCGTCCTGGTCAGTTTTGTTTTTGTTTTGTTTAAAGAAAGTGCTGAGGGAAAAAAAAATAGGTCTCTTCTCAGTTCTACCTGCATTTTGTAAACCAATCACCAGAAAAGACAAATGAGCCAATGGTTCATGGTGCTCCTCAGGTAAAAGCAATATTTAATTTCATTTTAAACTCTATGCTCTTAAGTTTGACCAAAATTAAGTGACTCTTGATTGTAACTTTTTAAATGAACTTTAGCAGTTGCTACCATTTTGTTTTCTGGCTAATTTTTCTGTCCCTGGCTGTGCATGCTCTCTTGACCCCTACATAATCTTGCCTAATAAGTAAATTGGTTTTGTTTCACTGCTAAAGGAAATGCAATAGCTTACAACCGGCAACTGAGGCAAAACCTGATGGCAAGATTTTCGAGTACCGACTAATAATATTCAGCCTACACTAGTTTACACCAAAGGGAAATTGAGGCCCCAGAGAGAATCTTTGTTTTATGATTTTCCAGCTTCTGGGTCTCACGCTCCTCCATCTTTTCTCAAGCAACAGTAAAGCAGAGCCAAAATAATTTCTCACACTGCTTTCAGTTTTCAGAATGCCCCACAAAGGATCAGTAAAGAGCCCCCCCCGCTTTCGTTAAAAATAATGACAAACATGGCACTACTCCGCAAATAACGCAGTTTGGTTTCTCTCCCGATACTATAAAAACGGAGGTCAGAAAAAGGCGTTGAGCACCCTCTGAAACTAATTTTTCCATCACCTTTGCACAACTTCGTGGAACAGACCACGGAGTTAAATCCCTTTGAATTGACGGCAAAGTAGAAATGAATCCCCCCCCCCCCCCCCCGACCGCAGGCAACGGAGGTAGGGAAACGGGGGCGGGGAGCTAGCGCTGGCTTAAAGACGTCCAGATCGCCACTCCTAGTCAACACCAGGTTGAATAAAGTTAAACCCAGTCTTGGAGATACCTGTACTGAAATGACGTCACCCTCCGAAGGCGTCAGGAAGCGACTTCAACTGCATATTGGCAATTAGCGATGACCTGAAACGGCAATAGAATCTTGGCTTGGGGGGACGGAGATCAGGTGGTAGTCGGCTTCACAAAGATCTGTTGCCCCAAACCTTTATCTTACGCACAAAGATTCTTGGCCCTTCGTATTTCACCTTGGGAATGTTTCTAACCTTCACAGATAAGAGAAATTCAATCAAGTCAAGTTCCGGCTATCGAAATTTACGAGTTTTTAGATAATGGTCAGTTTCCTCAACTGCTCTCGCACTCGGTTCCCTTAATCGCACCTTTTCTGTGTGTGTTCCCACCCTCAGTCTCGCACGGCCTGGGCGAGAGGCGGAGGACCCCGGGAGGCCCTGGGCGGGACTGCGCGAACTGAGCGCCAAGGTGTGGGCGGTGGTGGCGCAGGAGAGCCGCTCGGGCTCTCCGCCGAATCCACGGCGATCCTTCAGAGCAGTGTTTTCCAAATCTTGCCTGCCCCTTGGAGTTAGCGGGGAAAAGTACTCGCATCTCTGCGCCTGGGAGCCCAAGTTGGGGCAGAGGCCCAAGTCAGTTCTCCAGGCTGATGCCAGCCACCCTCCGGCCCCACTCGTGGCCCTGCGGGCCTGGCTGGAGCGACTGGAGACTCTCTCTCCTCCTCCCCCCTCTGGTCTGCCTCCGGCTCAGGTCTGAACCCAGGACCTCCGCCCAGACGCAGCGCGCCCCACCCGGCCTAGTCTTCAGGCCTCGCGGGATCCGGCCGTGCCCGGGCCCAGGGAGCTGTGGGCCGCGCGGGCAGGGCTGAGGTGCCGCCGCGGGGCCTGCGCGCCGCCAGCCCGGGGGGAGCGCGGCCTCCTCGAGCCCCGAAGTCTGGCTTCAGGGTCAGCCGCGGGCGTGGGGGGCGCCGAGCGCCGGGTTGACATCACCGCCGGCCGAGTTTGGGGGGTTGGGGGGCGAGTGTGTGTGTGGTCCGGCCGGGAGGCGAGCACCCTGCGCTGGAGGGAACGAAAGCCGAGGCCCAAGGAGAGGACGAGCCCGGGAGAGGGGCCAGGGAGGCGAAAGCTGGCCTGTCGGGGCCTACGGCCTCTGGCTTTCCTCGTCTCCCGGGAGGAAGGGCCGCAGACGGCTGGGTCTCCTCCCGGCAGCGAGGGGGAGGCCGCCGCCTCCGCCACAGCGGGGGCTCCCGCCGCAGGGCAGCCGTGGCGCCGACAGGGAGTCCAGCTGGGCCTGCCTTGGGCCCTCGGAGGTCTCCCAGGAAAGCCAGGTGCTTCGGCTGGCGGGTCTGGGGAAGTTGTGCTTGGGTGTTCCGCCCTCCCTTGGGGTCCTTGGCTCTGAGCTGAGGCTTTCAGAGGGGGGCCTCATACCTTTTTCTCCTACCCCCTCTACATTTCGTTTTTTAACCGAGTGCCCTGTTTTTTCCTTTTTGGACCCGGGCGCAGCACTCAGCGGCCCGAAGGCTGGAGGCCGGGTCTGGAATGGGGAAGCAGTGCCTTTGGCGTCCTGGACAGCGCCAGGCAGCCCATTCCGATTACCTGCAGGGCAGGGGCCGCAGTCCTGTGCCCGCCCCCACTTAACCAGAAAGGGGGGGGGGTGATCGGGCAGCACAACACAAGTTTGAACCCGCTTCTAACACCCGGTGGAAACCTCGGTGTTACCCCGACAAAGCTGTAACCCAAAACCAGACGTGCCAGCGTTAGGTGGTGGTTTACTGCATACAGAGACATGTTTTAATCTTACAAAAGAGAAAAACAAAGGAGTCAGGCAGGAGTCGGGCGCATCCCACACAAACGGAAGCTGACTTCGTACAAAACAACAAAAATGGAAAGATGCAGGGTCGGGCTCAGCCACGACCTCAGCCAGCTTACTGTCTTCCTTCGAAATCTTTACGAAGGACAGCTCTTTCCCTTCCTACCACAAAAGGGTCCAAGCACCAGCCACGCATCTGCATGCCCAGATCTGTGATCAGTGCCTTCAACACACCTCTGTTTTTCTCTCCTAAACTGGCAGCCTCCTGTAAGCGCAGCGCGCCCTGGTAAAACCTGATCCCCCAGCCGCCCCATTTCCTCCCTTGGGTTAGCACGATAGGAAAGACAGGGAGCCCCTGGGATAGAGAGAGCAAAACCCCAAACAAAACCCACCCCGATGTCTTTCAGTATTAGGCTCTGAAACTGCACAGATTATGGGATTTGTCTCGGACAGAATTAACATTACATGTGAAACCATAGTGCTCTGGTGTATTGAGACACATTGTATAGCACTGCTTGGAGCATCTCTTCCTAACTGCCTGTTAATAGCAATATGAAGCCTTGAAATCATACGTGTTTTTGTTTTTAACCTGATTTAAACAAAATTTAGGCACTATTTGGAAAGGACAGTTTTTCTGATGTAGGCAGTTCGAAGGAAACGGAACCCAGTATGAGAGCTGGAGGAAGCTTCTGTATGCAGAAGTGGCTGGAGAGGAGTAAGCAGGCAAGTGTTTGAAAGGCCTTCCACTATGCAGCAGCTCCCAAAAGCAAGGCACGCATCCCCCCCCTCACCCCCCACCCCCATTCTAAAGGGAATCAGTCAGACTTCCTCTTTTGCAAGCAGTGTGTTTTATATTTAAAAATCAACCTGCTGCCGACAACAAACAAACAATAAGCAAATTCAAATAAAGGAGCCCTACCAAATCCAACCCATTTGGTCAAAGATAACTGCAGGTGCCAGAGAGGCCGGGCTATCACCGGGGGGAGGGTCGACTTCGAATTTTGTTTTTCTCCTAAAGGGAAAGTTGAACAGCATGAGGTCTATGACTCACTTTTATTCCTTAATCTCCCCCACTCTTTACCTTCAATTCTTAGTGGAAGGAAACATGGTATCTGGGGTGGAAAAAAACCAACAACAAAGAAAACAAAAAAGAATCCCACAGAAAATCCAATGGTAAGCAGCCAAAGTTTGAACTGACTTCTGTTTCAGCACCACAAGGAAAAAAAAGCTGTCCAAGAAGCCACCGTCTCCCAGTATCCTAGTCTTAGTGTGCCTACTGTGGAGGTGGGAAGGGGACCTTTGGATTAAGGGTTTCTTAGTCTACTTGACATCACTAGGAGACACTTCAGCCCAGGGTGTCTTGAAAAATAAGATGCCAGTTTCTAGCAATGCTGATTTCCCCCCCTTGAACTGCCCATGATGAGACCAGCAAATGCTGCCTTTGGGAGTCACAGGAGCAGTTTACTGCACCCTGCAACAGGGTCTGCTGCCCTCCACCCTAGCTTCCGCACGTAAAGGCCTGAAAGCGCCCCTTAGAGCCAGCATTTCCGTGAAGGCTCTCCCTTAGGCCCTGCCCCCAGTCTCCCAACTGGAATCTCCAGAGGCCCGAGGCCACACTGAAACCTGGAAATCACTCATCCCAGCCTCTAGTTGTTAAAATCTATTCCAAAAACCAATAGTCACATTTTAGGCTCATAGGCCATTAATAAAAATCTCCTTAACATTCAAATGGCTCTAAAACGCGTTGATGGCGGATTACTGGGGCCTAATGGACGTCGTGTGTGACAACATGGTCCCTGAATAGCGATGTTCTGGAGTGGGCGTCTGACCACAGCTACTTGATTATCAGCTACAGCCAAACCACGCTTTAGCTGCGATGCTCTTAAGAGGCGTTCTTCCCGACAGCAGAGCGGGAGAGTTCTGTGTTCTTCATTTAACCGGATTTAACAAACGCAGTGAGTTTTGGAAAGGGGAGGGGAAAACTTGCCTGTAGGCCTAAGGTCACCTCCAGACGTAAGAGGGGCGGGTCGCCGGCCACTGCCCCTCCTCCCTGCTTTTAAGGGAGCGGAGCCGAAAGGCGGTGGCTAGGGTCGGTGGAGGCCCGCGCCGGGGATGTGTGCGTTGCCCTAAGTCCGGGGCTTCCCCGCGGGACTCCCGCGCTCCTCTGCCTCGCCGCAGAGCCCCCGAGGCCGCCGCCGGCGCGCCCCGACCACGCCCGCCGAGTCTGGAACACTCGCGGGGCGCTCCTGTCGGCGGCGCGGAAGACTTCGGGCCTGGCTGCTCGCAGTCGACGGCGCTGAGGACGCCCGCGCCGCGGCCGCGCCGCCGGGGACAGAGCGGGTTCCCCGGTTTCCTGGAAAAGTGGGGGCAGGCGCACCGTGTTCCCATCCTCCCCCTCCCCCACCCCTCCCCCTGCAAACTAAGCCGAGGGTTCGGAAAGCTGGGCCCCCGCAGCCCCAGCAGCGCCCCCGGGCTAAGGTTACTTGGACAACAGAGGGAGTGCCGGGGACCGCGGGGAGTTACTCCAGCGGCCGAGAGGCAGCTTCGGGCCAGCCGCTGGGGACCGCGAGGACACGACCCCCAAGCCGTACCTCCGACGGCAGCGGGCCTCGAACCCGCGGCGCCCCGCGCGCTGCTCGCCGCCGCAAGAAGCCGGGGGGGGGGGGGCAAGTCCTCTGTGGAGACTGAGGAGAAGCTCGGGCCCCAGGCACTGTGCCGCCGCTCTCGGAAGCTGGAGGTCTGGGGGCCAGTGGTCCGCGTGCTCCATCTCCAGCCGCTTCCGCGGTCTTCCCGACGCCAGGGTGGTGCGTGGGAGTGTAACGACGCGGGAGGCCACAACGCCCCTCGGTCCAGGCCGACGTGGGCGCCCCTCTGGCCGCCCGCCCCCCGCCGCCCCACTCCCCGCCAGCCCCGAAGTCCACTCTTACCACTTCCAGCTCCTTGTGGCGAAAAGACGCGGGAACCGAGACAGACTTGTCCTTAGAGCTGGCGACTCAGGCGTAACCCATGCTTCCCGGGCCGGGCCTGGGCTTGGATCCCAGAGCCGAGGGTCTGGGCCCGCGAGGTGTCGCCGGCGCCGTCCGGGGGTCCTCGCGGCAGGACGCCCATCCGCGCCTCGAAGCCTGGGCGTCCGCTACCCACGGCTTCCGGTTCCACCTGGAGGCCTGGCCCGGCCGCGGGAGGCCGCAGGTGCCCCGCGCCCGGGCACGTTCAGACCACTGGTTACCAGTGTCCTAAAGTGAAGACCGAGTTCGAGTTTTGAACACTTAAGGGTGCACATACAAAGTTTTTCCCGAGTCCTTCTTGCCCACTGACCCATGCAAGTTTGATAACTTTTGAGTTATGTTTGGTTCGAAATGTCCGTTCATTCTTAACTGCTGTGGCAATGCTAAGGGCTTTTTTTTTTTTTTATGGGGGACAGATATTTTGGAGATTTTACACACAGACACATATCCAAAAATGAAATTAGGTAATTTTGGAATGAAGAGTCACATTAATATTATAAATTTTAAATTGATGCAAGTCTCTAATTGAAATGCATTTTTAAACACCTCTTCTCGCTGATTAAGTTGGTTCTATTTTTAATTTTAGTCTAAGTAGGCCACTTTGAAGCTCTGGAAGGCTAACAAGAACTCAGTCTATTTATTATTATCTTTACCAAAAAGCATAGCCTTTATTTAGTCTTAAAATTGACCATGGATAGGGGCGCCTGGGTGGCTCAGTCGTTAAGCGTCTGCCTTCGGCTCAGGTCATGATCCCAGGGTCCTGGGATCAAGCCCCGCATCGGGCTCCCTGCTCGGCGGGAGGCCTGCTTCTCCCTCTCCCACTCCCCCTGCTTGTGTTCCCTCTCTCGCTGTGTCTCTCTCTGTCAAATAAATAAATAAAATCTTTAAAAAAAAAAAATTGACCACGGATAGGGCCCTCTGATCTTGAGATGGAGAAGTGGAAAACTTGGTACAAACATACTTTCTCCGTTTTCAAGAACAAACAAATACTTGAGTTGATTAAACCAATAATCTTGGGCACCTGGGTGGCTCAGTTGGTTGAGCGACTGCCTTCGGCTCAGGTCATGATCCTGGAGTCCCGGGATCGAGTCCCACATCAGGCTCCCTGCTCAGCGGGGAGTCTGCTTCTCCCTCTGACCCTCCCCCATCTCATGTGCTCTCTCTCTCATTCTCTCTCTCAAATAAATAAATAAAGTCTTTAAAAAAAAAAACCAGTAATCTTGATTCCTGACCATTTTAAATGGGCGTATTGCTTTCTCTTTTCCTTTTTTTTCTCCTTTTTTCCCCTTTTCCCTTGATATGTATAGCTAAAGGTATGGAGTGTATAATACACACTTTTATTAAGAGATGCCTGAACTGGTATCTTTTTCAGGAATCTTTTTAAAAAAATATTTTATTTATTTATTTGAGGGGGGGTGTCTGAGAGCAAGCACAAGCAGGGGGAGGGGCAGAGGCAGAAGGAGAAGCAGGTTTCCCGCTGAGCAGGGAGCCCAATGTGGGGATCGATCCCAGGACCCTGGGATCATGACCTGAGCCGAAGGCAGACGCTGAACGACTGAGCCACCCAGGTGCCCCTTTTTCAGGAATTCTTAACCTGTGGCTCAAACTTCCCTTTGGGGATGGTTGTCCACAGACAGATTTTAGAGTAATCGAGGATAAATTCTCTCAATTGTATAGAAATTTTTTTTGTCTTTGTTCAGTTTAATTTTGGGGGGCAGAAGATCTATAGTTTTCATTAAATTCACAAAAAGGCTGTAACCACCTCAAATTAAGAGACATTGGTTTTTTACGATTCGTATCTTGTGAACCAAGGGTGAACTTGGAGATGAAAACTTGTAGTTCTCACTAAAAGCTGGACAAGATGGCAGCCCAGTGATATCTAGATCTACCTCTAACTTTTTGAAACCTTGATTTTTTTTTTAACAAAATAATCTAAAAAGTCCCTTTTATTTGTATATCTTATCTAGTTAGGCCTAATTTGAATTATTGTCCATGAGGCTGTTTATGTATAACACACTGTAAGATAACAAATGAAGTAAATAAGACTTATTTTTAATATTATCTACACATGAAATGTAAAGTAAAAAATTTAAGCAAATATTTTAATGATTCAGACCAAAAAGCCTCTTTAACCAAAGCAAACCAATCAACAATAATAACAACAAAATATTATCTGACCCTAATTTAAAACTTCAGAAAATTTAGCGTGAATTGGATCTCTCTTTCTCTTTGTGCACATACATAAATTTAGTAACCATGCCTGGGTTCCCAAATTTTTCTGTTGAAAGGTTTTTCATTTTCCTTAAAGTTTAATGATTGTCAAAGATGGATGAAATGATAAATAAGAGGTGTGGGACCTTCTGAGTGAATCAGAAGGAGGGCACGGCGCTAACATCCAGGTAAGAAATTCAAAGGCAGATGGTAGAGTCACCTGTAGGGGACCCAGGGTAGAATTTAAATTAAATACTCAGAGGCCTGTCTTCAGAATCGCAGATCTAGCCCATTCCTCCTCCCCCACCCCCCCACAACTCCCCAGCTTACTTCCAACCTTGTCTGAGAGGATATCTTCCATTAGTGCAAGAAGAAGCATAATCTATGGGTTTATTTAGCATTTGATCTTTGCGCAGAGGCTTCCATTTAGAGTAACCATTGCAGCTAAGATTTGGATCTGGTCCCTAAAATAGCCTGAACCGAGCGACCTCAGGCAAGTAGACGCAAGATACTAGCAATTTATTTCATATCAGCTCCCAAGCCATCACCAGATGATAACAACCCTTGGACACCGTTAATCTCTGCTTGACTCAAACTGGTGACCGCAAGGTGAAAGGCAGGGCGTTATCTCTGAACAATTCATGTGGCCTTCCACAGATTGCCAGTTGGGCCAATACAATTGAAGCCCCTTCTCCAGTGGTTACTTTAAAATTTCATATCCAAAGTCTTTGGTCTTTGTTGGACTGGAAGGTAGGAGGGCTTTATCAAGAAAATGCCCAAGGGCCAAGATGTAGGAGCTTAGAATCCAATACAAATTAGAAAGGTTGAAAAGGTAACTGTGTTTTCCCTGCCCAATAAACTTTAAACAACATCACTGTGACTATGACTAGAAAAAGCCTCTGGAAATGAATGGTTTTTTGCCAAACAGTAGAGGGAAAATGCACATTAAAAAATAAGAGGCAAAGTACTATCTAGAATTGGTTTTATTGTTTTGAAAATGGCTTTATTTTTACAATCTGGAAGGTCAGTTCAGATCACCATATAGTCATTCGGTATCATTTCAGAGCTAGAAGGGGCAGCAGAAAGTGGGGGGAACAGTGAAGAATAAAGGAGAGGGGTGTCCTGGTGAATGAAAGCTGTCCTGTGTGTGGGTGCCCAGAGGGAAGCCAGGCTAAGGGACCTTCAGGGCAACTGCTAACTATTTGCACTTTTCAAATATGTGGAGGGAACAGTTTTAGCCTCATACCCCAGGGTACTCATTTCTAGCCTGAAATCATAGAAATGTGCCTTTCTTTACTACTTGGTGGAATTATTCTGCCTCTGCTACTCCAATATCTTAGTCATAATCATTCTATTTGATTTTGCAAGATGGCTCTGGAAAGGATTGACAGATAAAAAAAATTGAGAGGTTTCAAAAATACTCCTGCTATTTTGATAATATGTTGTTGAAGGTCCATGCGTTGGAAGTGGGTTATTGAGGGTAAAAGTAAACACAAATTGTTTTAGGTATTTTAGCAATAAGCTCCCTTGGACAGGATCAAAGATCAACTTGACATATGCAGAGTTTCAGTCAGTCAGCAAACAGTGTCACAGAGACATCCCACTATGTTGTTCCATAGCTTCATTCCTAGACCCTTTGTTCGCTGACCTAGCTTTTTAAGTAACTGGTATCTGCAACCCTACTCCATTGTTTGGTATCTTGTCCCCAAAATGATAAACTAAATAAACCAGCCCAAGTTATAATTACTAATCTCAGGAGGAGCGTGTTGTATACAATTGGTAAAGGGATGCCCCTTGGGATAAAAAGTCACTGATTGATTAAAAAGTGGTGTGTTTTGTAACGTTGGAAGATTTTTTAAGTGACTGTGGGGAAATAGGGCATGGAATAAACGGTGAAGTCTTGTTCCTGCTTAAGACTGGCCTTGGCTCAGGAGTCTTGCTGATATAATGTTCAAAGAAACATAAAAAGAATCACAGCATCTGCCTGGTCAGACAAGGGGCAAAGCAAAATGTTTAGATATTTGAAGGAGATTACAATTTCAGGACTATCTCTCCTTAGTATCTGTCTGCTCCATGAGAAGTGGTCTGGACAGAGTCTAGAGCCTGGATAGAGGAGACCAAGCCTGTGTTCTCTTGGTCTGGTGCTTCTACATCTTCATGATGGTAATGAAGAAGGTAGGACCAATCTTCCATATTGAAATGATTTGCATATATCTTAACCCAATCAGCAGGACATTGAACTAGGTCATTTACTCAGCCTTGCAAAGATCTATCCCAATTGGCAAATTTACTGCTTTCCAGAGGTCAGTTTTGTTGTTGTTTTTTTTTATTGTAGGTCTAGAACTTTTACATTTGTGTGTTTCACTGATAACTTGAGTGGATTTGGTGCCAAGAGAAGCCTGTAGCTCCCCTTGTGGAAGTGCAGTCTGGTTTCATCCTGCTTATCTTTTCTGAACATCCTGAGCTTTTTCTGAGCTTTGGTTAATTTCACCTCAACTTTATATACAAATTGGGTTGTTGTGGTGGTGATGTGGGAGGGAGGTATTTGTTTTTTGCCTATATCTCTAGCTCTCATAATATTGTAGAAACGCTCATTATAACGTTATTTAATAAGTAGATGTGACTTCCGGGTGCCTTAGAAAACATAGGTCAATACATATTATTTGTTATTTGTGAAATTGACCCCCAGTTTCACCAGAAGAGTAGTTAAGGATAGTGGTAGAGCATTCAAGCTTTATTTTATTTTTTAAAAGATTTTATTTATTTATTTTACAGAGAGATTTTTTATTTTTTATTTTTTTAAGATTTTATTTATTTATTTGACAGAGAGAGAGCAGGGGAAATGGCAGGCAGAGGGAGAGGGAGAAGCAGGCTCCCCACTGAGCAGGGAGCCCAATGTGGGGCTCGATCCCAGGACCCCAGGATCATGACCTGAGCCCAAGGCAGTCGCTTAACCAACTGAGCCACCCAGGCACCCTGAGCATTTGGGCTTTAAATCCCGGGTTTCAATGTCTGGGTTTAAATCCAAGCTCCTCTATAAGGAAGTAGATATTTTTGCGTATGAAGATTATCTAACCCCTCTGTGTCTTAGTGTCCTCATTTGTAAAATAGGAAAGACAATAGTTTCTATTTCCCTGATTGTTGTGAGGATTAAAGCACTTAACTCAGTGTCTGGTTAGGTAGTAGGTGCTCTATCCATGTTCCCTGTTACTATTACCACCATTATTGTCGTTGTCATCGTAGTCCATCTCTGGCCAGCAAGACTGAGCCAGAGTCAGAAGCCTCAATGAACTAACGTTGACTCTACTCATTCTACTAAAAGATAAAGGAAGAATGGAAGAAGAGTGATCATATAATATTGTATAATATGTATCAAACTATAGATGTAGCCTAACTGCATGGTTAAACTCATTTTGCATTATGTTTACCTTTGTCACGAAGAGTCTCTGTTTTTTGTTCAACAGTCGAAGAAACCATAAGGATTTCTAAATCTGCAAATATATTTGGAAAGAAGGAAGTAAGAGAAAAGACAAGCTTGACAAGGGGGTCAAGGTGTAACAAAACAAACCACCCTGCTTTAAATCATACTTCTAGTCCTCTCCATGTAAGATTTAAAATATTTATCCATTACTGCAAGTAGTTTTTTCCCCAGTTTCAAATGCTCTGAGCCCCAACGTGCTCTCACTGTTGTTGAGAATGATAGTAGCATCTTTATTCCCATAAACCATAGGTTAATTCAGTCTGTGGGCAATGTGTATTGCCTCCTCCTCATCTCTAAAAAAGCTGTCAAAACATGATTTTAATTTCCTTTTATTATTTTTATTTTATTTTTTTAAAGATTTTATTTATTTATTCGACAGAGAGGGAGACATCGAGAGAGGGAACACAAGCAGGGGGAGTGGGAGAGGGAGAAGCAGGCCTCCCGCTGAGCAGGAAGCCCGATGCGGGGCTTGATCCCAGGACGCTGGGATCATGACCTGAGCCGAAGGCAGACGCTTAACGACTGAGCCACCAGGCGCCCCTTAATTTCCTTTTAAATGTAGCTTACACAGGCCTGCCAACACATTTCACAATTTTCCCCCTAAACATTGGAGTTTAACAGGAAAAGTGAGGTAAAGTTGTTGAGTAATAAAATAATAAAAACCTTGTAAATTAGGCCCTTGTTTAAAAAAAGAATAATTGGGAATAAAAAAAGCTTTATGCAAATCACCTAGTATGGATGATGGCAGAAGGAGAAGAGAACAGGGTAATGAATTTGTTCGAATGAATTTACCGAAGACGGCAATTCAGCTCTCTAAGGAATTACGGAGAAAACGAGCAAGTAGCTAGAGGGGCCGATATCTCAAGAAAGCCTGAATAGGCAAAATGGACCACATTTGCAAAGAGCAAAGCTTTAGTCATCAGCTTCCACAGTTCTTCAGGTCTGTGCAATTTGTTTAAAGTTGCAAAATCAAAACATGTCTCAGAGGGCATGGACAGGGAGGCAGGACCTCCTCTGTGATGTCTGCGAGGGAACAGGGACCACTTGCAAGTGTCTGAAAAGGCATCACCCCTCAGAATTGTCCAGGGTCATCCAAGGGGCTAATTTGGAGTAAAAATATGAAAATAAGAAATGTCTCAGTGATGATCTCTCAGATGCCATGGACGAGCCCCTCAAGGGAGATGGGACGATCTCCAGTCTGGAGCACTTAAAGCTAGGGAGGGAAGATGTCTTGGAAGGAGGCCTCGGGAACTGTCCAGCATCAGCGCAGAGCTGGACTCATGGCTAAGTGACCTGGTAGGTGAGAATTTCCACCTACAATGTACCTAACTGTATGCTTATTAAACACCACTCTTCTTTTTCAATTCTTTTTGACAGTTATGACACTAATGGTGTTATTGCCAAAGGGATTTTTGCAGGTTCATATAGATTTGCATTTATTCCATGAGGAAATGTTAAGTTATTTAATAAGAGCCTGTATTTGCCTTGAAGACACTCCAGCTTTGACCTCTTCAGGAGATAGAAAGAATAACCAAGCACATTGTAGCTTCCCATGCCTGCCATAAATGTCTCTGGACAGCAGACACTAACTGCATTACTAACAATTATGTGAATAATAAAATCATAATATTTTTCTGGCCCCAGTGACATGAAAATGGATATTAGAATGGCTACAGGAAAGGATACTCAGGTGTCAAACTTACAGAATTAAGCTTCCACTTAAACTTTCATGAGGATTTAGGAAAACTGGGACCATCACAAGATGTATCTATTCATTCAGTAACTATTTGAGGGTCTTCTCTGTACCAAGCACTCCCCCGGCACACAAGTTTTCTGCTTCCATGGAGCTCACATTCATGTTCATGGGAGACCATACTGCTGGGTGGTCCTATCAAGAGCTGAAACTTTGGAGTCTGAAGGAAACTACTGGTGGGTTTAAAGATGTATGGAAATGTAAGTGACAGAAGCTTTATGTTTGTTGGTACTCTAATGAATGAAAACACGTATTTTCTTTTTTTTTTTCATTTTTTATTTTTTATTTATTCATTTGAGACACAGAGATACAGAGAGAGAGAGAGCATGAGCAGGGAGAGAGGCAGAGGGAGAGGGAGAAGCAGGCTCCCCGCCGAGCCAGGAGCCCGATGTGGGGCTCGATCCCAGGACCCTGGGATCATGACCTGAGCCGAAGGCAGACGCTTAACCATCTGAGCCACCCAGGTGCCCCAAAAACACGTATTTTCAAAACACATTCGAATAGAATTCTGATGTTCTAATGAACTGAAGCGGTTTGTGATGCTCCGCACTCAAGCCCCTCTGGGCGTCCTGGGCACGTGGAGGGAGGCTGGAGCACGGGAGACACTCCGCACTGAGAACATACGTGGGTCCTAGGGTCCGAGGCCGCTGAGGCTCCATATGGTGTCCCGTGTCCTGGCCTTGCTGTGTGACCGTTGCTGCTAACAAGCTTGGCTTTGGCGTGGACGTCTTTGAAACTAGCCCCTCCTTTACCCCCTCCAATTGCCTCCATCAAACTGACTCCTGAAAAAACAGGGCTGTTAATGGAATGGCCGAAGTGTCACTGGGATAGGCAAAAGCAATCATTTAGTGTTTTCTACAGACATACTGATTGTAAATCAAAGAAAGGCCTTTTTGGAAAAGACAGCCCATTAAGAGACCACTTAATGTTTAATTATATGCAGTTGGAAAGTCTGCAGACTACCGGCGCAGCCAAACAGGGCATCAGAATCTAAGACAGACACAGTGGCTGGTGCAGAGTTTCCTTTTGAGTTCCAGGTACAAAAATTCAAGCCCAGAGTGGTGTATTCTCACACTCCGAGGCTACCATAATACTTAATTATTACTGTCCCTGTGGTGTAATATGATCTTGGAAAATGTCACACAAGAATTCCTGCAAATTGTTTGTTTCATTACTCTTCCTCCTCCTCCCCAGTTTCTATTTCTTGGCTCTGTTCTTTTCTGCTGTTGCCTTCCTCTCTCTCTCTTTCCTCCCTCCAAATGGCATTGTGATGTTGAATTCACCAGGTGTGCAAACTTCCTCCCTCATCTGACACTTCTTTGGCAGAAAGCACAGGTAGCCCAGCAGGTATGGTCAGGGTCAAGTTAAAAAATAACAAAACCTGCCAATGCAGATTTTCTTCTCGTGGCGCCTGGCATCGACAGGCTTGCAAAAAGACTGCTGTGGCTTTAATATGTCCCTTTTTACAGCTGACAGGCCCTTGGCAGCCCATCCGCAGCTCACCACCTTTCTCCTACTCTGTCTTCATCAGAAGCAGAGGATGGCCAGTGTTTCCCCTGGTCCTAAGGCTGGGTGCGGGGTGGTAGGGACAGGAGCCGAATGGAGAATGGCATTATTCTATTTAGAAAAAGTTGGCTGGAACAAGAACTGCTATTAGGTCTCAATTTAAAACTCAGTGGTCCCTGTTAGGTCCTTGATTCAGCGGAAGTGAGCTGAGCTGGTAAAATATTGGAGATGTTAATATCTGTGGTGGTCTTTTTTTTTTTTGAAGAGTTTATTTATTTATTTATTTATTTACTTATTTATTTATTTGACAGAGAGAGAGAGAGAGAGCACAAGCAGGGGTAGGAGCAGAGGGAGAGGGAGAAGCAGGCTCTCTGCTGAGCAGGGAGCCCAATAGGGCACTCGATCCCAGGACCCTGAGATTATGACCTGAACCGGAGGCAGACGCTTAACCGACGGAGCCACCCAGGCGCCTATCTGTGTTGGTCTTCTAACATTTAAAACCAGAAGGAAACATAGTGCTGTAAGTAGTGGGTTACAGGCCAAGTGAGTGCCAAAGTTCTTACCTGCTAGCTAAACTTAGAAACTAGTTGATTGCAAGAGAAGCAGTACCAGGGTTTTGTTTTTGTTTTCTTTTTAATTTTGTTAATTAATTAGTTAGTTAATTAATTTAAGTGATCTCTACACCCAACATGGGGCTTGAACTCACTCCCCCAAGATCAAGCGTTGCATGCTCCTCTGACTGAGCCAGCCAGGCGCCCCTGTTTTCTTTTTTATGGTCTAGGGTTAATCCCACTAAAACTAATCCTACTGGGGAAAAAAGTGAATATACGTGTCTTGAAGCAATCAGACTTGCTACAGACATTCAGAAGCTTTGTCTGCAGTGCATCTAGCTTCCGCAGCTCTTCCTGAGAGGGAGTCCCCAGGCTGTTCCAAGTCTTCCTCAGGTGGTGCAATCTGCACTGACATTCTTTGTTTTTTTTTTTTTTTTAAGATTTTATTTATTTGACAGAGAGAGCACAAGCAGAGGGAGAGGGAGAAGCAGGGAGCCCCACTGAGCCGGGAGCCCGAGGTGGGACTCGATCCCCGGACCCTGAGATCATGACCTGAGCAGAAGGCAGCCGCTGAACCGACTGAGCCACCCAGGCGTCCCAGCACTGACATTCTTGAAACTTGTCGACAGCCAGTGCTCCCAACACATTGTTATATCCCAATGAAATTGGATGATCAAATCAAGTTACCAAATGGCTTTCTATACACGTGCTCATATTTCCTTTAATAATACAGTGGGATTATACTTATTCTCTAATTTAGTGTGCAAGTCCTCATTTCTACTGTGTCAACTATGGGCCTGGCCTTGTTCACAGTTGACTCCTTGTTTGCAGTTGAAATTCCTGAAGGAGGTGTGTGTGTGTGTGTGTGTGTGTGTGAAAGAGAGAGAGAGAGAGATTGAGAGAGAGAGAGAGAGAAAGAGAAGATGGTGGCATATCTAGAGATGGTTAGGTTTGTGGCCAAGTTCTGATTTCTCTATTCTCCTACTCTTCCTGGGCCAGGGAGGAAGACTAGATAACATTTCCTCAGGCTGAATGGCTGTGGGGCTCCTGATACTTTTCTGCTACAAAACATTTGGAGTTGTGGATACTACAAGACATCATTCTGTTGCCTACATCAGTAGTTTCATTTCTTTTTTTTTTTTAAAGTAAGCTTTATGCAGGGCTTGAACTCAGGACCCCCGGATCAAGAGTCACATGCTCTATGGACTGAGCCAGCCAGGCGCCCCTGCCTATACCAGTAGTAAAGAAAACCCCGGTGTACTTTAGCATGCAATATTGATCAAGATGGGGGGGGTTTTCTTGCAGGTAATACTCTTTCATTTTACAAGATAGATAGGCATTCTGCTAAGAAATAAAATGGTTAATATATTTGGAATAATCACTAATACTTATTAGATAGTATTAAAAGCTTCTGATCCATGAAGCCATTAAATTTACATCAAACACCTAACAAACTAATTATAATATTAATGGGGAGAGAAAAAAGTATGTTGTAGAACTTTTTATTAATTTATTTTTTCAGAAATAGCATTGCTAGATACAAAATATTATCTATGTTTAAACATTCCAGGCACGAGGCAAGTGATTGCATTGTCAGGGAAAAACCGCCTCCCCTCAAGTTAATGGCTGATATGATGATGCTCTAAGCCCCCATTAGCTATCCATTCTGAGCTCAGATTAATCAGGCATAGCCATGAAACTGGGATTGGTTGCTGTCTCCATATTACCAGTTTCAACTGCAAAAGATGACCAGTAATCACTTTATCACAGAGTACAGGAGAAGTCAGGGAGAGATGGTAATTAACATCTACCAGCATCATATTCATATATATATATATACATATATATATATACACACACATATATATGTGTGTGTGTGTGTACACACATGTGTGCAACACATACACACACCCTTGTTTATTTGTTGACTTTTCACCTGTCTGTCGTCTCACAATAGAGGATGAAATTTTCAGGGGTTTTCACTTTAAACTTATTTTTATCCCCTCAGTACCCAGTCCAGGACTTGGAATACAGCAGGTGCTTAATACAAAGAAATTGTTGATGCATAATGATGACTCAAGCAGCCAAAGGCAAGGCCAGAGGGCATTTATCTGTCTGTTTTGTACCCTCTCTACCTTGAGAGAGCCCTTACTTTGATCTCTTGTCTACCCACCCTGTTTTCTCCTCTCCACCTTCCAATCTGTTCTTTCATGCTGCTATTAAATTTAGTTTCTAGAAACCAGATCTATAACATATAAAGGCCACAGGATAAAGGCTTCACATCTTAGCTTGGTGTTTACAGTTCTACAACAGTGCTTTTCAAACTTTAATGAGCATACAAAACACCTGGGGTTTTCAGAAGGCAGATTCTGAACTGGTCAGTCTAGGGGTGAGGCCCAAGCATTTGCATTGTTAACAATATCTCAGATGATATGGATGCTGCAGGTCCTGGGACCACATTTTGAGTGGCAAGTTTCTACAACATTGGGCCTGGCCCAGGTGTTAAATGCCTTGTTAGCTTCATCTCAATTCACTCCCTACTCAGTACCCTATATTCTAGCAAAACTGTTGTTCTTGGCATTCCTTGGCAATTCTCCGACTTGTGCTTTGATTCACATTATACCCTTTCTGCCTGCTAAACCATTACTCATCCTTCCAGACAGCTCAAATATCACCATCTCTGTGAGGACTTCCAGCTCAGCTACTGCCTCCCTGACCAGCTAATCCCCGTCTACCGAGTTCCACAGCACTTTGCTAGTGCTAATGTTTAGCATTTATTACAAGTTATCATAACTGTTTGTTTACATGATTGTCTTTCCAGCTAGACCATGAGCTACACAGGGCAGGGGGCCAGCCAAGCCTCAGCCACCTTACAATCTCAGCACCCAATATAGAGTACAGTGCACACACTAGTTCTTTAATAAATATTAATTGAATTGAATTGAATGGGTTTTTCATTATCAGTCTTCTGCAGAAGACTTAATGATGAATGTTTTGAGACAAAAACATATATTGACAGAATTGAGGGGGGTGTCACAGGGGATCATAGTAGTTGACGTTAAATGATAATTAAAATGCTGTAACAGGAATCATAGTTGTTATGATAAACTATAATTATATTAATAATTAATATTAATAATCAATAATATTACTAATATTATTATCACCTGTGATAATTGATTATAATTATTATTAAATATAGCTATTATTTATCTACTGAATTCTGACTATGTACCAAGCACTTGTTAATCATTTAGATATTTTTTTATAACCTATTTTTATTTATTTATTTTTTTAAAGATTTTATTTATTTATTTGACAGAGAGAGACAAAGCGAGAGAAGGAACACAAGCAGGGGGAGTGGGAGAGGGAGAGGCAGGCTCCCCGCTGAGCAGGGAGCCCTATGCGATGCGGGGCTCAATCCCAGGACCCCAGGATCATGACCTGAGCCGAAGGCAGAAGCTTACCTACTGAGCCACCCAGTTGCCCCTACAGCCTATTTTTTAGATAAGTACACAGACACAGAGTTTTGAGGATAGGTCCAATGCTGCATCCCCAGGAAATGATAGTGTTGGGATTTGAAACCCAACTTTTGGATCCAGCCCATGCTCTTAGCCATTTTTCTGATGCTGGAAGGATAGCCTGGCTCTAGGGCTCCTGCTAAGTATGCTTCCTAAAGCATTCACCAATTTTTTTTGAAGATTTTATTTATTTATTTGAGAGAGAGAGCATGAGAGGGGGGAGGGTCAGAGGGAGAAGCAGACTCCCCCGCTCAGCAGGGAGCCCGATGCGGGACTTGATCCCGGGTCTCCAGGATCATGACCTGAGGCGAAGGCAGTCGCTTAACCAACTGAGCCACCCAGGCGCCCGCATTTGCCAATTATATGTACTCTAAATGCAATGGGGTTTCCCTCCAGGGCAGGGATCCTAGTCCCCTTCTGTGCTTTGGACTCTTTTGGCAGTCTGCTGATGGTTCTAGACTGCTCAGAACATTAAAAAAAAAAAATTTTTTTTTTCTTATGTTAAAAGGGTTTTATTTGCAGGAGAATGGGACCGTAATGGAACAAGTCAAATCCCATGTCATCAACTGACTCTTCTGACTCCTCCTTTTTCCCCTCTGCTGCCACTGGGGTGGAACCAGCCCCAGCAGGAGCTGCAGATCCTGGGACAGCAGGGACAGCCACAGCCCCACCAGTGGGCACACTGGCCAACTTGCCAATACCCAGGGCGATGACATCTTCAATACTTTTCTGTTCAGCTCACTGATGACCTTGTCGAGTCAGTTATCATCCACCTCGGTGCCCACGCTGTCCAGAGTCTTCTTGATGCCCTTGGCATTGAGGGGAGGCATTGCCCCTGAGGGTGCCCAGCAGGTAGGAGGCCACGTAGCACATCTCCGTGGCATCAGGGACTGAAGGGCTTTTTTTTTTTTTAAGTAGGCTCTACACCCAACCTGGGGATTGACCTCACCACCCCAAGATCAAGAGTCATATGCTCTACTTACTGAGCCAGCCAGGTGCCCTTCCTCAGAACATTTTTAAATGCATTAAAAATATGTAGAATTGCAAATGAAACCAATTAATTGAACATGGCTATCAAAATAATAAAAAAGTTGTGATACAGCAATATGTGCCTTTCTTTATTAATGCCTTAAAAACATGATCTAGCAATTAGTCTAGTAATGACTTTAATTCTGAAGTATTGTTGGGCCTAAACAACATTTTGAGCTACACGCAACTACTGAAATATGAAAATCTGTGATCTCTCTCTATTCAAGACAAAGTCCCAGGCACTGCTCAAGGTACTGAAGTTTGGTGTCTATATTCATAATGGAAGAAAATGCTAGATTTCTCTAAGAGGTGAGCACAATTGAAGATGTGATTTTTTTTTCTTCCATCCGGGTTCACGGACCCCCTCCCCCGAACTCTATGTACAAGCACTTTGTATGTGTATATGTGGGGACTGGTCCTATGAATTTCAGATTAAGAATCCACGTTCTAGAGAGGAGGGATTTTCTGCCTTTTTGAAGAGGTTGGAGTGCTCAGAGATAGAGGTGAGTCAGGTGGAAAAAAATTGTCATGTGCACAGAAATGGCACAAAGTCAGTGGTAAGAGGTGCATAGTGAAGGAGTGTAATAAAGGAGGAGGAGGAGGAGGAGAAACCTAGCAGCATTAGAGCCTTGCGAAAGGTAAGCAGCTCTTCCTCTGTGGAGTGAACCCAGAGATGTTCAGAAGAAGATGGTGAAAGAATACTTGGAGGCATCTTAAAATGTGCATACAAGTCTTAACAACGGGAAGAAATTCTGTAGCTGTCCGCAACAGAAAGAGGCACATTGTGTTGTTACTATACTGAGGAGCACAAAGGGATCTGCGCCTGCAGTTGTCATGGGAGGGTGAAGGGGGCAGTGTCCACATCTTCTTGAATTATACAGAGATACATAGCAAGGGTCATAAACCCCACTACCCTCTATCTACTTCAACTGATTCAAATGGGAACAAATGACACAGTGCAAATCCTAACCTAGTATATGTCTTTATCAACTTTGAAGAGATAGGCTTGGAGGCACGGGTGGTATTTTGATCACTCTAAATTGCAAGTTTGTCATTCCAGTGGTATCAAATGCCTCCATTTGGCATTCAAGTACACTAAGATCTGATCCTTTTTTTTTTTCCTCTTAAGACCTGTAGCCTTTCTCATGCACTTTATATTCTTGGCAATTAGACCAATCAGAATTCTTTGCCAACTTCCAGTTTATTCTTTTTTGCAAATTCCAGCACCAATAATGTCTTTTCTCCTAATCCTATCCATCCTTTATTTGATTTTTTAAAAGATTTACTTATTTATTTTAGAGAGAAAGAGAGAGAGAGAGAGAGCATGAGTGGGAGGGGCAGAAGGAGGAGAGAGAATCTCCAGCAGATGCTGCACTGAGCACAGAGCCCAACATGGGGCTCAATCTTTATCTTTTTTTTTTTTTTTAAGATGTTATTTATTTGACAGAGAGAGCGCACAAGCAGGGAGAGTGGCAGGCAGAGGGAGAGGGAGAAGCAGGCTCCCCACTGAGCAGGGAACCCAATGTGGGGCTCAATCCCAGGACCCTGGGATCATGATCTGAGCCAAAGGCAGATGCTTAACCGACTGAGTCACCCAGGTGCCCCCAGAGCATTTTATCTTTATTTATCTTATGATATTTAGCTTTCTTTGTTGATACTATGGATATCAACAGTTGTGGCCTTTGAAGAAAAAACGTACTAGAAAAAAATGCCTCATAATGGGAGGAAAAGCAGAATAGGAAGTAAAAATAATACTTAGGGCCCTGGATAGTCCTATATCAATAGAATATATAAGTAATAAAGTGAACTTGGAGTATTAACCAATGCACAGTTATCACCCTAATGGTAATGATAGGATTACAAGTAGAATGTGGCAAGTAAAATTATGTATATTTGAGTAAGAAATTTAAAAATTTCCATTAGAAGTGGAAGTATAAAAAGATACATAGTTTATATCAGCTTGGAGTGACATGATCAGAGGTGCCTCCTTATGAAAATGACTATAGTAGTAGCTGAAGGATGGATTATAGCTAAGAGATTTAAAGTAGAAAGACCAGTTGGCAGTCATTTAAATAGTCAGAGCACCTGGCTGGCTCAGTGGGTAGAGCATGCAACTCTTGATCTTGGGGTCATGGGTTCAAGGCCCTATGCTGGGGGTAGAGTTTACTTTAAAAAAAAAAATTTTAAGTAAATAAATAGTCCAAGTGAGATATAATAAATACCCACTTAAAACTTCAAGGTTTCACATCTAGGTGCCTGGAAATGCGATGACGTTCTTAAGAAGAGAACATAGGAGGGGCGCCTGGGTGGCTCAGTCGTTAAGCGTCTGCCTTCGGCTCAGGTCATGATCCCAGGGTCCTGGGATCGAGGCCCGCATCGGGCTCCCTGCTCAGCGGGAAGCCTGCATCTCCCTCTCCCACTCCCCCTGCTTGTGTTCCCTCTCTCGCTGTGTCTCTCTCTCTCAAATAAATAAATAAAATCTTTAAAAAATAATAAAAAAAAAAAAGAAGAGAACATAGGAAAGGATTTGGGGGCACCTGGGTGGCTCAGTTGGTTGAGCTTCTGATTCTTGATTTCAGGTCAGGTCATGATCTCGGCATCCTGGGATTGAGCTCCGTGGTGGGCTCCATGCTCAGCAGGGAGTCTGCTTGACTCTCTACCTCTCCCTTTGTCTCCCCCCACCAGCGTGTGTGTGCGCGCTCTCTCTCTCAAATAAATAAATCTGAAAAAAAGAAGAAAAGGATTTGGGAGGCAGTTGCAGGATAAGAGTGGTTTGGGATGCAGGAAAAGTGAGAACCTCCCAATCAAGAAATAAATGCAATCATAGACTGAATTAGTAGAAATACAAGGTCCCGATCATCACTGCAGAATGGCAACCCGGTCTGGGTTCACTTTATGAAGGATTTTGAAAAATATGGTGACTTGCAAATTCTCTCAATTGAAGAACACCGGAGGAAATTTGGAATATTTAATAAATAGGAAGGATATAATCACTGTCTTTAAATATGGGAGACAGAAAAATTGAAGAAGGAATTCATTATATTCTAGAGTGAAAGGTGGTGGGGGTGGTGGTAGATAGAGGTACAAGGAGAAAAATTTTGGCTTGTCCTAAGAAATAATTTGGCAACACTGAGAGCCACCAAATAGTGGGAAACACTGACTTGCAGAGGCACAAACTCTTCATCTGTGAACCAGTCATGCAGAAATAGGATGAAACTGGTCATATGTTTTGTAGAAGGAATTTCTGTAGTCTATGGAAGGGAGGTTGAATTATAGGATGTTTAAGATATCTTGCTACTTTAAAATCTTTGGTTTTTATTCTCCAAGGAAACCTTCCTTATTTCTTCCTGTCCTGGTGGGAGTGAGCCCCCTTCTCTGTGCTCAGGAAGTTACCCCTGTCATACTGATAGCACGCATTGTGGTAATAGGTTGTCTGTCTTCCTCATTAGACCGTCACTTCTTTGAGGGCAAGGTTGTCTTTTGTCCACATACATCCATTGTCTAGTGCTGTGTTCAGCACAGAGTACTGACATTCAGTAAATGATGTCAAATGTTGAATAAATACATGAATGGAGGCGATTTTGGTTCCACTATGAACTATGACATATGAGTCAAGGCAGCCAAAGCTGGGACACTCCAGTTTGCTGTTACCTACAGAGGGAAAGTCTCATTCTCATAAATTGTCTGCTCTCTTTCCCTCTTTTTCCCTAATGCAGACTCACTTATCAGAAATACAAGAAAGTTTGAGCATAATGGAATGAAATCATCTCATCTGAGAAGTCAGAACATGCTTTCAGTGTAGCTGAAAATCAAGAGACTTCAAAGTTGCATTTGATTTTTATTTAATTAATGAAAAATTTTGAAGTCATAAAAACACCAGTGGCTATAAAGAGTTCAGTAGCTAGAAACATTCCAAGGTGCCTATGGAAAAAAACAGTATAGAGTCAACTTTCACAGCTTTGGGGCAGTTGAGCATCATGTGATTGCACTCACATTCTTGGGAATCATTTGACATTGCAGGTGGTTCTCCCAAAAGATCCTGTTTCTCACCTATCCTTTGATATTATTCTCACACTGATTATAATGCCCACAGTTGTCAGTCTACGTTAATGCAGACTTCTGGTGCAATCGACACGGGGCTGAAATATATGGTCCCTGAGGTGGAGAATGAGCCAAACATCGCTAGTGCCTGGAGTGAAGGGAGATGTTTCTTCTTGCTAGTTTGCCTTCAAAAACCCTGTGTAGTCCCGCTCCCTCTGCCCCTCCAACTCGTGCTTTCTTTCGGTCTCTCTCTCAAATAAAGAAATAAATAAAACCTTAAAAAAAGAAACAAAACCAACAGCATGGTGTAGAAGAGATACAAATCAGATCCCAAAACATGTCCTACACACAGCCATCACCCAGATATGAAATTTAAGGCTACATTCTCTCCTTACATTTATGCTGAAGCCAGTGAGAAACTGCATTTGTTTACAGAGAAAAGAGGGGCAAAAATACTCCTTATGTGGAGGAGAGGCAGTACATTGCTTTCTAGCACATTCTGGGTGCCCGAGCTATCTGCTGTCCCCCTGACCCCCAAGCAGCCCTAGACACTTCTTGGTGCCTAGCACACACTCAGGGCAGAGCGGTGCATGTTAATGAATGTTGTCTTAGAGATTACATGGCTGCAAAGAGAATTATTACATCAGAAGTGGGTAGTTGTGACTGTGATGGGAGTGATTATAAAGGAAGTAAATGAGGGACCTACTGCAAACGTGAAGGTTTCTTATCTTAACAACATAATCATTGTAACCACGACTGAGAGTGAAGATAAACACATCCTGACATTAATATTAACACTGTTCCAACAGCCTGAATGGAAACACGTTCAGCTGTCATTTGATTAATTTTCATTAATAATAAAAGAAAAATCTTACGTGTCTAAAATCCTCTCCTATATTTGCATTATCAGTGTTGACATTATGGATGGACCAATCTGCTTATTCATACAATTCACCTTAAATTGCCCTATCATAAGAAATTGAAGGATCTTTGTGAAACACAGGACTATATATGTGCATCTGTGCTTGTGTATGTGTGTGTGTGTGTGTGCATGTGTGTGTTTATGTCTAAGGGATGGCATTAACCATATGAGACATGGTCTTAAAAGCTCAAATTTCAATGTGCAGGTTGCGTCAACTGAAGAGCATAAATATAGTAGAAACTAAAGCCTTTAGCACACCTGTACTTGGTAGTTTCCACCTGAATACCCAAAACAAGCGCACACGTTGAATGTACTCACAGATCCCCTTCTGCTTATATCCTTATTCCTCTCCCACCCCCAGCCCCATTCACTTCAAATCAAAGTGTATACAGATAGTGAAAGAGAGAAATTGATCTAGTAAAGGATTTTTTTTTTTTCCTCCATGCATGTCGTCTAGGGAGTTTCAGAAAGCAAGGAAGGGCTGGAGCACTTCTTATCGGCCATCAGGGATGGGCCATTCGATGATCTGATAATGGTGAATTCTAAGAAGAGATTTAATTCATATGGCCAAGGGATTTAAGCACAATGGGCTTCTTTCTCTGACAAAATTCCCGAGATAGTCACTGACATCCAAATTTGACCTCTAATTAATTTTAAATTCATTGAAAATGTGGCCTTGAGGGGATGCCCAAGAGAGGACCCAGGGGTTCATTCCTGCTCTGCTATGTGCAGACCTGAGGAGAGCATGGAGCCCCTAGCTTTACTCCCGGAGGACAGAGCGCGGAAGAGAGTAGAACAGAAGCAGATTTAAGAGCGTCCCAGTAAATGTTGATGTTAGCCGTGTGTGGTTCTCTCGTTTTGTCTTCATAGGTCTACAATCAGCACACTCCAAGTAAGCTTGCAGATTACCCAGAAGGCGTGAAGAGCCACCACGCGCATTCCTTTACGAGGAAGGAGATTGTAGAAATGACCAGCGTAATCACAGCTAACCACAATGTATCACATTTTTAAAAAATTTCTTGGCAGAGGTTTTAGATCAACACCCAAGAACTTAGCAGTGATGAAAAAGCTACCCTGATGATCTCAAAAGCAGAGAGAACCCGAAGAAACGGTGATGAAGAGTACCTCCCTGACATTCGCTCTGATATTCAAGAGGCCACGAAGGAGATTAGGACTCTCTATTAGATGGTCACAACCCCAACCTCAAGCGTGGACGCCATCCCCACTTGGGGCGAACTCTCTGAAAGAGCAGGAGACAGGAAGGCAAAAAGCAAACACACCTGTTAGTAATTTTCCCCGAGCAACGTTTTTGTCTTTCAAAAGACCAAAGCGAAGCTGAATTTTAGAGTCAAGGTTTCCCTCGCTGGAAACAGAGCAGGCTACTAGCACCTTTAAACACTTGCCTGTTTTTCAAGCAGCCGAGGGAGGTAAAACCTAGGCACTAGGAAGGCCCTGCAGAGGTGCTTCATTAACCCGATTAAGCAGGTGGATGGAGAGGGCCTCGCTGATAATTTACACCTTGCTAATGAAGCGTGTGACTCTTAATCTCCTCCAAACAAGATACACTCATGAAACTCTGGTGCAAAGAAAGGGGAAATTAATTAGGTGAAAAAACTATGAGATTATAGCAGAGGGATTCCTGCAAGGCAACTGTAACCTGGGCGGTTATTCATTTTAGCCTTTCTGAAATTAATGGCTGAGCTGTCAAGTAAACAAGTTGTGGTACCTTTTGGGCTTATAAGAAGTTCAAAAGCAGTGCCTCATTATGTGTCTGATTTTATATTTCGTGGGATGTCTTAGGAAATCACTGTGATGGAAATGGTTGCTCTGATTTCTAGTGAGTCATTTTATTTTATTTTTTTTTTAAAGATTTTATTTATTTATTTGACAGAGGAAGAGACAGCAAGAGAGGGAACATAAGCAGGGGGAGTGGGAGAGGGAGAAGCAGGCTTCCCGCTGAGCAGGGAGCCCGATGCGGGGCTCAATCCCAGGACCCCGGGATCATGACCTGAGCCGAAGGCAGACGCTTAACGACTGAGCCACCCAGGTGCCCCTCTAGTGAGTCATTTTAATATATTGGACTGTAGCACAGCTATTTATAGTAAGACGCTATAAAGAAGATTGACTTATATATTGCCCATCATTTCAAAACCTTAACTTGCCAAGTAATTCTTATATCTAATGCAACATGTGAGGCGTTTTGTATCCTGAAGAGAAACATTTTATTTCATGTTTCTTTTATTTTATTTTCCAGCTTTCTTGAGATAAAATTTACATGTAACACGGTGTAAGTTTAAGGTGTATAATAGGGTTGATATTACACTTGTATATTGTAAAATGATTATCACCATAGCATTACGTAACATCTGTGTCATGTCACATAGCTGCCATTGCTTTTTTTGTGGTGAGAACATTGAAGATCTACTCTCTTAGCAACTTTTGAATATATAATATAGTATTATTAACTATAATCACCATGCTATACATTACATCCCCACAAATTATTCATCTTACAACTGGACATTTGTACCCTTTGACCAACTTTTCCCTATTTCCCTCACTCCCCTGCCCCTGGTTACCACCATTCATTTAAGTGATTAGAGCTATGACATGAATGGTATTATTAAGTTAGTAAGATAAATGTAATGACCATAGCTAATATTTATCAAATATTGGTATGTATCAAATGCTAGCTAAGTACTTTGAATTCACTAACTCATTAGTCCACCATAGCAACTCTAGGAGGTAATCATTATTAGTCCATTTGTTTATAGATGAGTAAACTAAGGCCAAAGAAGTTACATGAATTGCTTGTATCATGCCATGTGTTTTCTTGCTTACTTGTAAATGAAATAAACCAGATCTTAAAGCTAGAAATTAATTTAAATGGTGTTTATTTCAGAGGATTTGTCATATTTTTGGTCAAGTATGGAAATACCCTAGATTTCTATACCAATCAGAGTTATTGGATACAATTAGAATAGAGAGTTAAAAGAATACAGTCTTCACAGTGAGCTAGATCTGGATTCAAATTTACTGTCATTTGCTGTGATCTTTGGCAAGTTACATAACTTCTTGAAGTCTCAGTTCCTTCATCTCCAAAATGGGGGTAATTATTCCTGCCTCATCAGATGGAAATGAGTCTCATCTAAGATATTACGTGTGATACATCTTGCACACAGTCAGGGTTCATAGGTGTTACTCTTTCCATGCTTTGCTTTTTTGGGTCTACACCAGGCTTCCTGACAGATTCATTGGTCTAACTCAAAGCTGTAATTACTTAAAAACCTACAAGCCATTTTTTTTAAAAAAGATTTTATTTATTTATTTGAGAGAGAGAGAGTGAGCGAGAGAGAACATGAGCAGGGGGTGGGGCAGAGGGAGAAGCAGACATCCCGCTGAGCAGGGAGCCCGAAGTCGCGGGGCTCTATCCCAGGACCCCAGGATCATGACCTGAAGTGAAGGTGACGCTTAACTGACTGAGCTACCAGGCACCCCCCTACAAACCATTTTAAAAACAACTTTTATTCTCTGACATATTTAAACCAAAATCCTTGTTCCAAGGCTTCACAGGCTCTCTTCTGCCTAGCTTCCATCCTGTGTTCTAGGCTGGGTAGCATTTTTCCTGTGCCCATTCCTACTTCCGTCTGTACACTCATGACCTTCTCCCTGTTTGGAATGCCTTCCTCTTTTCTTTCTGCCAGTCCAGGTTCTATTCATCCCATAAGATGCAGCTCAGTTCCTAAATTCATTCATCCAGCCACCTATAGTCAAAGAACATTACTCCATCGGGTATAGAGCACGGGACTAAGTCGTGAGGATCCAAATGAGGCAAAGTCCCGAGCCTTGAGGGACAACACACGGGTAACCAGCATTTCCACGCAAGGGCGAAGCACAATGTCCATGGTACAGTGGCAGCGAGGGAGGCAGGTTCAGTGCTGCCTGGTGTTCGGGTGATGTAAGAGGAGCTATCTCTCAATGTGGACAAGGTTGGGAAGGTGATTTCAGGCAGAAGGAACTCAAAGACTCGAAGCTGTGAAATGTCAGTTCACTGAGGGGAATGTCCAGTGCTTTAGTACCGCTGAGTTGGAGGCTGTGTGTGTGCAGAGCTTAGGTTTCTGGGCTCTTTCCTCTGGGCAATGGAAATTCCACAGATCCTGGGAGTTTACATTCTAAATGCAAATGGCGGATTACAGAAGAGCAAGGCTGGGGGGGGAGAGGATGTAGAAGTCAGTTGCTAAAGTTCAGCTGAAAGGTGATGAGCGTGCCTTTAGGGCTGGGGCTGTGGGGTGGCAGGAAGGCAGAAAATAGGAAGTGATCACTAAAACAGGGTGATACATAGTTGATGCTAAATATTGTTGACATTGTTCAACAATTGTTGAAAAAACTGAATGACGTCTATGCTTTTTGTTTGTTTTGTTCTCTGGTTGCGATTTGTTAGCCCTCTAAAGATATTAATTCTGTAACTGGAAGTCTTTTCCTTAACCCGCATTCCCTGCCTCATCTGTTTCCCCTCAATTCTGTATTTCCTTCATTTGGTCTCCATCTTTAACAACAGAGGCTTTCCTCAAAAAGGGAATGATCCTGGCATGTCCATTCCTATTTAAACCTGAGGTACTAAAAGCCAGTTGGAAGCTCTGTATGCATGGCAGAGTTTTGTTGACTATTGGGGTTCACTGTAGGATGATGATTGGGCACGACCTCATTTTTATATTTGGGGACCCTAAGTTTTCAGTATTTTTCACCAGAGAAAAATTCAGTTTCACTGGAGAAGAATTTTCTAATATTTCTGTGATTCAGCTGGTACACGCTAGTGCGGCCACCTTGGTTGTTAAAATATTGAAACTCTTACTACTGGTGCTATATAGCCATTGCCCTGAGCACCCAGACCACCCCTTACTTTAGCTACCCTGACTCTTCTAAGCCCCCCACTCCCCACAACTAGCAACTATAGGGTTAAAGCCTACAAGACTTTACCTCAGGGGCACCTGGGTGGCTCAGTCGTTAAGCTAAGCGTCTGCCTTGGGCTCAGGTCATGGTCCCAGGGTCCTGGGATCGAGCCCCGCATCGGGCTCCCTGCTCCGCGGGAAGCCTGCTTCTCCCTCTCCCACTCCCTCTGCTTGTGTTCCCTCTCTCGCTGTGTCTCTGTCAAATAAATAAATCTTTAAAAAAAAAAAGACTTTACCTCAGTGCTAAAGCCAGTGTTCATGGCAGTTGGGTGAGGTCTGTGCTATACCGGCTGTATTTAGCATATTAAGAATAATTCTGGGAGAGCAGGAAAGGGGGGCTGGGGGGCCCCAATTCGGCATGCAAGCTGTCAGTCATCTCCTCTGTCTTTCAGTGCAGCATTTCCCCTTGCCCTCCTCCTTGCTCCATGAGCTCATGTCCATGGCCAGAGCCCCCCCCCCGGTTCTAGTTCTTCAGAGAAGCACTATCCTATTTTCTCCTGGTCTGAGGGAGGGCTGGTCAGTGGGCTCCAGTGTAAGCAGCCCCATGCAGGACTGGATTCTTCCAGTGTAAAAGCCCCACCGCTAATTCACTCTTTAATAATATCTGCTGCTTCTAAATCCTGACCCCTTCTTGGGTTCTGTGGCAAATAGCCACTTGCTTTTGTTTTGTTTTGTTTTTGGCCTTTCCCTTCTGCAGGTGCCGAGGACCGTACTTTCTCTGCTTTGCTGAGTCAGTTACTGCCGGGCCATCTGCTTTCCATCTTCCAAACTTTTGTGGCCATCTTGGCACTCGCTTCTCATGGATATTGATGAATCCTGGGTCTCTCTTTCAGTCACTTTGAGCTGCCTAAAAGAAAAATGTTACATTAATTAGTCAAGACTCAATAGTTGCTTGGAAAAGAAAGTAAGTCAAACTGGTGTAAGCAAAAGTGGGAAGAATATTTCAGGACCCAAGGGTTTTCTTTCAGACTCATTTCTTTCAGCATGCATGCTGGAGGCGTTTTTGGACCTGAAGTGCAAAGTCTCTGGGTTTTCTATTTTTCTCTTCTCTTCTGGGTATTTTTACTTAATTCCTTTCTTGCTTGCTTTCTCTTCGACCAGCCCCATCTTTGTGGTCCGTGTGGTGGACAACGGCGTACCTGCTATGATTCCAAGTCCTAGTGGAATTTGCTGCCTCTCTGACCCGGTTCCAGAATCTGAGGAAGGAAGTCATCGGCCTGGCTTGAGATGGGTGACTCCCCAGCCCCATCCGGATCCAATCAAAGAAGATCCAGGTGGGTCATGGAGTGCAAGCCATGTTGATAGGCAAGGTGGCCACACTGTTTCCAGAACTGAGGGAGCCATAGCCAGCTAGGCAGACACACCAAAGGGTATCAACTATAACAGAGGGGAACGTCAATCCTTTACTCCCCTCATTTCCCTTACACGTCCACTCCTCTGCCTTCTTGGGGGACAGGGGAGAGGTAGGGTAGGATGGGAGACCCGGACGGCCACTTGGGAGAGGTCCTGCAGCTGCGATGGGGGCCGGCACGGGAGCTCGGACAGCTGCTGCAGGGCCCAGCCTCATCTGGGCCTTTCGCCACCTGGCTGTGGAGCTGTCTTCGGAGAGGCGCAAGCTGCGCTCCTGGTGTTCGTCCGCTGGAGGGCTCCGGGCTGTTGCCCTTGCCCAGGGGGCCTGGGTCAGCTGCTCTTCCCATCCTGGGGCCAAGACCTCACATAATTTGACTTTTTTTTTTTTTTTTTTTTTACTTCCCCTATTTTAAAAGGGAAATATCGGCCCCTGCTCGGGGAATTTTTCAAATAAATATGGCAACGCATACACCCAGGCCTATATATCAAGTTCCTCCGAATCTTACCTGCCGAGTAAAAAGTTGAGGAGTTAGAGCCCCATCTCCCAAGTGACAGTATTCATTTTTCTAATGAAATGTTTATTGAAGAGGGGGAGAGAAAGCAAGCACATGTGCTACTTATGCTAATCAGCATTTGATAAGTAGAATGCAATTTTCCCTTTAATCAACCTAGTGCCCATCATGTTCCATTAGTAACGCACTGGTGACAGTCCGGGCGGGGCTGGTAGGAGAGCAGAGGCAAATGCTGTTCAGAGATCTCCAGCCGCCAGTTCGAGACCACCCAACGCCATGCAAATGACTTCAGAATTAAAAGGGACAGAACTTACAGACCTGTAATTCATTTCCAGTCCTTCTATAGATACAGGGGTCATATCACATGTATCAAGAAATTCCTTCGGAAACGAAGTCCTTTTGAAGTGAAGTTGTGTTGTATTTATATATTGAGCAGCTTTATGATAATAGCTTTGAGTCACTGAAATGGAAAGTACATTTCAAATGACACTTCATTCAAACGGTGTAGGGATGCTAATAGCAAAATTAGAAATAAAGCAAATAGAGACGGATGCCCTTATTTTTGATTCTAACACTTTAGGACTTTAGAATGGTCCCTGGTGCAAATCTGTGGGATCTCGTGGAATGGGTGCTGTCTGCATGTATGGGGAATGGCACTTAGTCACTTCCCCAAAAGACTCTGTCACTGTCCTACCAGCTTTCTCTGAAACTAGCCCTGAAGAACAGACACAAGTATTTTATTTTTATTTTTATTGTTTTACAGATTTTATTTATTTGAGAGAGAGAGAGAGAGCTCGAGAGAGAGCGAGCAAGAGAGGTGGGGGGAAGGGCAGAGGGAGAGAGAGAAGCAGGCTCCCTGCTGAGCAGGGACACCCTCCCCACCCACACCCCCCACCCCCGCCAGATGCGGGACTCGAGCCCAGGACTCTGGGATCACGACCTGAGCCAAAGGCAGACACTCAACCAACTGAGCCACCCAGGCGCTCCGAGGTTTTTGTTGTTGTTGTTTTTTAAGAAAAACAACAAAATTTTTATTTTGTTGTTAAAATGTTTATTTGAGAGGGAGAGAGAGCACGCGAGCGGGTGCCCAAGTGTGGGGAGGGGCAGAGGGAGAGAATCTTCGAGCAGACTTCCTGCTGAGCAGGGAGCCCAACTCTACGGGATCCCACAACCCATGAAATCACGACCTGAGCCGGAACCAAGAGTCCGACGCTCAACTGACCAAACCATCCAGGTGCCCCAGACACAAGTTTTTATTTCAGCTGTTAACAGAATGTGTTGTACATTTTTTAGAGATGCAGTGTTCCCCTTTACCAGTCCACAAGACAGACTCTATAAAGAACTGCTTAACACTTAGGATCACTCCCTTGATGATGATGAATTTATAAGGCAGTAGGGGGTGGTTTATCCTTGAGATAGTTTCTAGATGAAGTTCAGAGTGACCATTTTATTTAATGTTTACAATGTGCCTTTCCTTGTTGTTGGTCTTACCATATTAAAAAATAATGTTCAGGGTGCTTGGCGGGGAGTCTGCTTCTCCCTCTACCCCTCCCCCCTACTTGTGTGCTCTCTCTCTCAAATAAATAAATAAGATCTTTAAAAAAAAGTTCATTAAACTTTTCCACTAGAAGGATTTTATTTTATTTTATTTTAGAGGGATTTATTTTTTTTTGAAGATTTATTTATTTACTTTAGAGAGAGAGAGCATGCATGAGTGAGGAGAGAGGCAGAGGGAGAGGGAGAGAATCTCAAGTAGACTCCCCTCGGAGTGCAGAGCCAGAGGTGGGGCTCAATCTCACCACTCTGAGATCATGACCTGAGCTGAAGTTGAAAGTCAGACACCCAACTGACTGAGCCACCCAGGCACCCGAGAGGGATTTTATTTTTAACCTCGGGTGCACATAGTTGAGTTGATCATACTCGTCAGGTGGTCACACAGTCAACTCCCCTACCCACATCCCCATGCGTCCTCACCCTCCACAGATACCTTCTCTAACACAGATCATGTTTTTTCTTGGATATGCAAGCGTCCTTGGAAGATATGCAGTGTGAGTATTTTTTTTAAAGATGTATAATTTTAATATAAATAAGTGATGTTGTACTATGGATCTCATTCCAGTTGTAATTTTTCCCTCCACACTATCTTCAAGTTCTGTCCTTGTTGCTGTATGTCCATGTAGTTCATTGCTTTTGACTGCCCCATAATATTATGTCACATGCCTCTACTTTGTTTGAAATCTCTATTGGAATGAAAATGTGCCATGAACAGCCTTGTGCAGGATCACTTTGGAGTTTGTATGAGAATTTCTCTCAGGTATATACTGTAAATAGTGTCAGATTCTATTGTAAGATAACTGTCCTTAGGTCTGCACAACCACCAGCAATGTATGAGGATTCCTCATTCCCCAAATAGTCTCTAACTCCTGACATTATGGGACTTTTCCATTTTGTACCAATCCGATGGACATAAAGTTATTTTAGTGTTGCTTTAATTTACATAGCTCTGGGTATTGTGGCCTATCTTTCTGTGTATCTGTTAGCTCTTTCTATTTCCTTTACCGTGAATGCAATACTTATATCTTTGGGCCATTTTCCTATTGGAGTTCGTGGTTATTTATTTATTTTTATTTTTTTGAAGTTTTATATATTTATTTTAGAGAGAGCATGCTTGTGAGGTGGGGGTGAGGAACAAAGGGGGAGGGCCAGAGGGAGAGCGAGGAAGGAAGAATCTCAAGCAGACTCCCTGCTGAGCGTAGAGCTCCATCTCACGAGCCTGAGATCATGACCTGAGCTGAAACCAAGAGTCCAATGCTTAACTGACTGAGCTCCCCAGGTGCCCCTCATGGTTTTTTCTTACTGATCTGTAGGAGTTCTTTGTGTAGTCTAGAAATCAGTATCTTGTTGGTTTTACTTAGGATAAGTATCTTTTCCTTTAAAAAAAAAATTATTTATGTATTTGAGAGAGAGAGAAAGGGCACACAAACCTAAGTTTATAAAGATATTCTTCAACATTTTTCCTATATTAGTTTTTCAGTTTTATCTTTCACATTGATATCTCTAATTCTCTCTGAAGTTCATATTTTTAGGTAGAGGGCAAGTTTTATTCTTTTTCATATAGTTAATCAGCTTTCCAACTCTGAATCAGTCTAAATGACCGTCTTTTCTTCACTGAGTTTTGATGACATTTTTCTTACATACAAAGTTCTTGTTATATAAGAGAAATATAATATATTTATACATAATTATATTTCGTACATATTCATTCTATTCTGAATCATTGGACTATTTCTATATCTACACAACTTTTTTGGGAAAAACAACAATTATTGTCACCAAGGCTTTGCTGCATTCCTGAGTATCTGATAGAGTGAACTATGCTCCTCCCTCTTTGCTCTTCTTTTTCAAAAGTATCTTAGCTGTTCATTGTTCTTTATTCCCCATATTCAAGTTACAGTAACTTGGCTGTTTTCAGGAAAAAAAAAAAAAGTCCTGGGGCGCCTGGGTGGCTCAGTCGTTGAGCGTCTGCCTTCGGCTCAGGTCGTGGTCCCAGGGTCCTGGGATGGAGCCCGTGTCGGGCTCCCTGCTCTGCGGGAAGCCTGCTTCTCCCTCTCCCACTCCCCCTGATTGTATTCCCTCTCTTGCTGTGTCTTCCCCTGCCAAATAAATAAATAGAACCTTTAAAAAAAAAAAATCCTTTTAGAATTCTGACCGAATTTCAAGAAATCGGTTATGTTATCAGCTCTGCGCAACAGCCGGCCTTCCCGGCTGCGCTGATGTTACCTGCTGCCTCCAGCTAGTGCTGGGCGGGCATCCATAGTTTTGTTTGTTTGTTTCTTTCTTTCTTTTTTAAGATTTTACTTATTTATTTGAGAGAAGAGAGTAAGTGAGAGAGAGAGAGAGCACAAGCAGGGGGAGTGGGAGAGGGAGAAGCAGGCTCCCCACTGAGCAGGGAGCCCGATGCAGGACTCGATCCCAGGACCCTGAGATCCTGACCTGAGCCGAAGGCAGACGCTGAACCGACTGAGCCACCCAGGCGCCCCAGGACATTGATAGGTTTCTGCCCTGAGGAGGGATGGCTTGTGCACAGGGCCTCCAGGGGCACTTTGGGGGAGAAAAAACGCACAGCAGGAACGGGCTCCCTCCCCTTCCTGTCTTCCTGTCGTGTGTGCTTTCCCTTCCCTCCATTCCCAGCACCCGACCAGGTCTGTAAGCTCTGGATCCATCGGTCCCCCTCACGCTTCAGCGGCCCCTCCAGGGTTTAAGGTTTAATGCTGGAAGCTAAGATCCTGAGTTTTTCACCATCTTGTCAGGAGCCAGAAATCTTTCAGTACCGTGTTTCAAATACATTTTCTGCTGGCCTCAAAAACAAACACCACAATGCCAACTCCTTATAGATTTTTTTTTTTTAAAGATTTTATTTATTTATTTGAGAGGGAAAGAGAGCGAGGGAGAACATGAGAGCGGCAGAGGGAGAAGCAGACTCCCTGCAGAGCAGGGAGCCCGATGCGGGGCTCGATCCCGGGACCCTGGGATCATGACCTGAGCTGAAGGCAGACACTGAACCGACTGAGCCACCCAGGCGCCCCTCCTTATAGATTTTTTTTTTTTTAAAGATTTTATTTATTTATTTGACAGAGAGAGACAGCGAGAGAGGGAACACAAGCAGGGGGAGTGGGAGAGGGAGAAGCAGGCTTTGGGAGAGGGAGAAGCAGGCTTCCCGCAGAGCAGGAAGCCCGATGCGGGGCTTAATCCCAGGACCCTGGGATCATGACCTGAGCCGAAGGCAGATGCTTAACGACTGAGCCACCCAGGTGCCCCCCTCCTTATAGATTTTTAAAGTAACTTCCTGTACAGTAACTCTGTGAAATAGATAAGGCAGGTATTATCATCTTGGGCTTCAGAAAAGCTCTGTAAGTTCCCTAAAAGTACAATGTGGGGAAGAAATGAAGACGGAACTAGAACCTCAAACTGCTCCCTCCTGTTCCAAAAGAATCTGGACAGAAGTGGAAGACACAGGACTCTGCCCTGCAGCTCCTAGTCTCCTCGCTGCCTTTTTTGGCCTGTGTCCCTGGGATTTGGATGCAGTCCTGAGCCTGTTTCCTCATGTCTGGGATGGGCTAGGTGATCCCTAAAGCCCTTTCCAAAATTATGAGCTCCTGAATACTCAGGGGAGGACCCAAGGCTGCTTTATGAGAATTTCAACCTTTGGTTGTTCTTGCTCTTTTTCTGCTGAAAGTGCTAATGAAAAGTGAAGTGGTCAAAATGCCAATAGCCTGCAGGGTTGCTGTGGAGCTCTTCAAATACGGCTTCGGGATAAATGGAGTGGGTTTTGTTGGGAGAGTCGCTCTTTAACAATTGAAGGGGGATGGTGCTCCTGACATTTGAGTTTCTGTTCCTAAAAATCAAGCGCTACTCAGGGGGCGCCTGTGTGGCTCAGTCATTAAGCGTCTGCCTTCGGCTCAGGTCACGATCCCAGGGTCCTGCGATCGAGCCCCGCATCGAGCCCCTCATCGAGCCCCGCATTGAGCCCCGCATCGAGCCCGGCACCGAGTCCGGCATAGAGCCTTGCATCGAGCTCCCTGCTCAGCGGGAAGCCTGCTTCTCCCTCTCCCACTCCCCCTGCTTGTGTTCCCTCTCTCGCTGTGTCTCTCTCTGTCAAATAAATAAATAAAATCTTAAAAAAAAAAAATCTTAAAAAAAAAAAATCAAGCACTGCTCTTGAGGGAAAAGGTGCTCAGAATCACCGAGGAACTTTAGAAAACAAACAAAGCCCAGAGACTGATGTGTTGCTAAGGGAGCCAGGGCTGAAGAGAGGACAGAAGGGAGAGGTCCCTACTTGGTAGACGAAGAAATGGACACTGCCATTATGCAAAAGCAGTATTTGCTTCAGGGGGGAAAAAAAAAAACAAGAAACAAAACACATTTTTTTTTTTTTTAATGAGAAGGGGCTGAGTGAAAGAAAAGAGAGTATAAAGAAGGCAATTCATTTAAAATCCTGACTCTATCTCCATTACTAAGCTATGGGAGTCAACAATGGGAGACAAGATCCCAGACTGCAGAACGAATTGGAAGCACTTCATCCTTCACTGAAAAGTCAATGCGTTGGAGGCTCCTTATGAATTGAGAAATGGCAAAATTTAATGCTGAATACTGTCTTGTCTATCAATAATGTCCATATTTATTTAGGCTAAGAAAAACAAAGATGTTTTCTTTAGAAAGGTTTGAGTCAAGTGTGGTAGTCAACACATCCCTATTTGTGAGGGTCCCTTGCATTGCCTTTCATGGAGTCCACTTTCCAATGACCTAACACTATTTCTATTGTAATTGCACATCTACACTTAGTTCGATTCTTTTGTCCACATTTGCCGAAAGATTCCATCTCATAACAAGTTTGGCTGATATTTTGGGTTTGTCTGTTTGTTTTTCAAGACTGGTTCAGGGCAGTATCTCAATGCTGGTATTAAACTTAAAATCTCTTGGACAGTTTTGTTTTGTTTGTTTGTTTGTTTGTTCTAAGTGAGCTCTATGCCCAGCATGGGGCTTGAACTCACCACTGTGTGCTCTACCAACTGAGCTAGGCAGGTGCCCCATCTTGGATAGTTTTACAAGAAGACACTTAGAAACAAATTCTGAGCTATGATGGAATCAAAGTTTTATCCATAAAAGACTAAAATTCTGTTGAATATAGGCCAATTATAAACAAGTTTATTCACCTGCATGTTAGTGGGGCTTCTAACTCCGAGACTAGCCTGCCATACGCACAAAGAGAACATTTTGGCAATAGCTCTGCCTTTCTTGGATGGTTAAGCCTTTAGACTGTGTTGTAAATTACAAAACAGGAATCGGATGTCCGAACAGCTCAGACTGTACACCCTAGGTTTCTATATTCTATATTACTTGTGAGTACTTTGGTGTTGTTAAATCTTCAAGAGTTTCCAAATTGAAATCCCATATTCTTATTTGTTCACAAGCGATTGAAAAGACTCTACAAGAGCAACTGACTTACTAAGAAAAAAGACTCTGGGTTTCTGTAATTATGCAAGACCACCCTGCAGTTGAACTGGTGCCTGCCTCTGTCCCCTCCTCCAGCACCAGGCACACCTCACTTCCAGTCACCAGGCTTCTTTTGGTTCCTAAAAAGAATATGCCCTCACCCACCTCAGGACCTTTGCTCATGCTGTGCTCTTTGCCTACAGTGAGCAGACTTCCACTTTCCCCAGCTAACTTCTACTTCTCCTTAAGATTTCAGCCCAAATGTCACTTCCTCAAGGAAGCTTTCCTCAGTCCCTGGAGGACTTGGCCTCTTTTCTCTTATGCACCCCCTCCCTCCTAAGGCAGAACCCCCCTGTTTTTGCACACCATTGCTCCCTCAGCCCCAATGCGGTGCCTAGCACATCGTAGGTGTTTGAGTTCTCAGGTGCATACACAGGGTACCCCAAACACAATCAGCCTGCTTCACTAAAACATCTGAGATTTTGAAACACAGGACTGGAGGGTATCTCAATTGATTACTTGACCCCCCTTCTCAATCTTTAGAAACAGGTGATGAGCAACTAGAAGAACACATTGCTGAAACAATACAGTGGTTTGAGCATCTTACTATGTGAGCAGGTCTGCATGAACGATTGTGATTAGGAACTCCACTTTAGGTCACACACTGCAGGGAGCATCGGTAGATACGCGGTCTGTGAAGCTGAGGCCGCTCTCTTTGCGTGCGGGCAGAGATTGTGATTCTTCTTATCCACGGTGAGGCAGTGCATCCCGGACACGCAGAGCCTGCGCTCCTGCAGGGTCCCGTTTGTGAGGCTGGGAAGCTGCCGCCCAATGAGACCATAGGTGCTGTCCATTCCTCTGACTACGGGTTTTTGTTGTGGCTTCATTTATTTGTTTGTTTAGCGATTGCGAAGTCAGTGTAGAGGCAGAAGTGTGTGGCTCTTTCAACCGTTCCCCTGAGAGGAAGGAATAGAACGCATTTAGGGATGGCATTTCTGGCACGAAGTGTGTTTTCCTAAGGCACTCTAAGAATGGGGGCCATTTTACCATTACTATTTCAAATGGGTGTCATGAAAGATGTGCACGTGTGTGTCCACTCGGCTTATTCTCTAACCTTGAAAGGCCCGTTTTCGCCTCGTACCAACTCCTCCATGCAGCTTAGCACGGAGAGAGGATTGCTGTTGCTGTCTAGCGCCCATAATTAATCCCGCAGACACTGAGGATTTAGGACTGTGGCTGACTTCAAATGAAAAAGTCACTGTTAGCATGTGAAACAGAGACCATACGTTATAAGCGAACCCTCTGAATGATTTAGAACGTCAAGATAATTTCTATGTTGCACTTAGGGCAGGTGTTATTACCTATGGCCCTTCACACTTTTCAAAGACATTACAGACCCGCAAACGTGGAAAAATGCAGTGTGTTCCCTTTGGTTGGTCCGCCAGAAAATGTGTGTGATTTTAAACATGAATATAGTGCAAACCTCAAATTACTAGTTATGAAGGTTGTCTTTCTCTTTACCATCAATGTGGCGAGTGCAAACATAGGCAGACGCCGGTCCGATTGGTTAGTGTAATCCAATTGTTGAGTTGAGCTTCTTTTCTTGTTCCTGCCATGACTAATTTGCGGTTTTGCAAAGTGTTTCTGAATGTCAGACACATCAATTATGAGAGGTGGGAAAGATGCATAAGGAGAGCGGTAAGAGGAAGAGGAGGTTAAGAAATGTTTGCAAAGAACTAAAGTAGTGATTGGAGGCAGAGGTCTTCCTGGGTGTTTGCAAGAGCAATTCTCTTTTTTAAGAAGGCGGCTGGATGATTTCCCAATTAAGGAAAAAACTCTCTGTCCACTGCCAGTCGGGACGACAGGCTGTGGGCCGTTAGTGGCCCCATTTCTTCTTCCTAATTGGTCCTCCCCTTTCCCTCGGCTGGGCTCGGAGATAAACGCGACAATGGCGCCTTCGCTCTGTAGACATGGGCGCTTTGAGGGAAGGCCCGGGGAGGTGTTCACAAACAGATTCTCTAAAGGTGTTTATTTTCCATGGCTATGGTGATTTTTTTTCCCCCTACTGAAACTCTATTATAGACCCTTTTGTTGTCTTGGCTGAAGCCTGTTGTTTCTGCAATAACAACAATAGGCCTGAAGATTAGGGTCGCATTTTATGGGCCTAGCAGCCCAGCAGGGCATCGTATTTGTATCAATCCTATAAATTCCTGGCATCAGGCCCCCTTACTCCTAGTAATTAATCTTTTTCATAAACGCTGTCATGTTTGGAGCCGTTTTATTAAGTTTCTGGTTTCTGAATTGTCTGTACGCCACTCCTTTGCCTCCTCGGTGTCAGAAATGAAATCAGAAACACAAGCACAGCAAAGCAAACAGATAGATGATTGTTTCCCGTTCCGGCTTTCTTCCCTTCCTAAGGGGTGTCCAGCAACGGAGACGCAAGGGTCACCCCTTCAGCCCTGGTGAACCCCAGACCTCAGGTCCAAGCTCCAGCCATCGGTTGTTTGGGTTAAGTCGTGCTCCTCACTGGTGCTGATGCTCGGCGGCTGTGAGAAGCTTAAGACTCAGGAAGGAAGACTTGCTTCTTTTAGTCTCTGGCTCCCTGGTCAAAACCCCGGAGCTGGAAGGGGAGCTGGAAGGGGAGCGGTACTCACGCTGTTGGACTGGCCCTTCCAGAGCATTCAGTATTGCCGAATCCTGGCCCTTTCGCCTCATGGGGGACTGCAATTGCATTAGCGTGTGGTGGTGTGAGCAGCTTTTTTTCTTTGGCCCACTGACCTAATTGCAATAGGGGAGGTAAAATATTTTCATTACCCTCTCCCCCAGAATATAGAAATCTTCAAAGGGAACCCGGGAGGGAGGTTAGCCTCTTAACCCTAATTTCCCTACCACTACCTCAGCTTGGCTGTGCATCACAAAATTAGTCTTTAGTCGCCGAGCATAGTGGCACCGGGATTGTTGTCGGTCTTGCTTTTAAAAATCATTTCATATTGTAAACCCAGCGATTATTTCATGCTGTTTAAACTATATTTGCAGTCTTTGATCATGCATAAGTAGACTCAAGTTAACCGCTGATAGAATGATGATATTGTTCTCCGTGTTTCTTTTTCTTTTTCTTCTCTGTCTTTAAGGACCCTGTGCCTAGGAGCTGGCATCCAGAAACTTCCATTACTCCATTACAACGTGCCTTTGTTTTTTAATTGGTTCAGGATTACCTATTTGCATGACAAGCAACATAATTCAGTCAGAAAAATCTGTTGTGTGTATGCTATGCATAATATATATTTATTGCATTTTATAAATTACTGATTATTTACAAATTTGAAAGGCGCCGGATTGGCATAGAACACCGAAGAGGAGAGAGTAGTAGTCATGGCTGATTATTGCTATTGTACCGCAGGCTGGTTTCTCCTCTCCTTCCTCCCCCTCCATTTTTCTTTGGGAGTTTTCTGTGGGCCACTCTTTTCCGCACCTCGCTCCCCAGCGGGGAGACACTGTACCTCCACGAGTGGGGGCTGAAAATGGGGCAAAATAGGTTTTGAATAGCAGCGTCAAATAAATTCAAGTGCCTTTCTAAATATATTGCAAGATTAAGTAATTAAGGATTGTAAAGCACTTGGAAAAAATAAAGTACCGTGTAAGTGCTAAGTAATAAAGAGTAATCATAACAGTAATAAAAGGGTGAACGGCTCAATCTTTCTCCCTTCTTTCTCTCCAAGGATTTTCATCATTTCAGATTTGGCTCCTGACTACAACTCTTTTCTTTCTAATGAAGAAGCCGGGCTGGAAATCATAATAATAATGAGGAGTTTTTTTTTTTTTTTTTTTAAGGTTTGTTTAGTGACTTATGGAGATCACTCTCTACCCTGCCTTCTCCCCTCCATCCTCCACGGCTGCTCACCCCCAAAGATTTAAGCTTCATTCTCATGGGTGGGCTGCAGAGGAGCTTCCTCCAGAGGACACCCTTGTGCCAAACATGGACACTCCATCAACCTCATGATGAATTTGTATGATTCATGTCACTTTTCAATATACTTGAGACTGCTTGCAGCGACTGCTACTGTTTCCCATTGTAGGTGGGGCAGTTCATTCCTCTGGGCAACTTTTACTTACTTATTTATTTTTAAAAAGATTTTATTTACTTATTTGACAGAGAGAGAGAGAGAGAGAGGGACAGCGAGAGAGGGAACACAAGCAGGGGGAGTGGGAGAGGAGAAGCAGGCTTCCTGCTAAGCGGGGAGCCCGATGCGGGGCTTGATCCCAGGACCCCGGGATCATGACCTGAGCTGAAGGCAGATGCTCAGCCGACTGAGCCACCCAGGCGCCCCTCCTCTGGACAACTTTTACAACAATCTGATTTCCCTTGACTTCTGGATGCTCTCTCTGTGTGACTCTATTTATCAAACATGTGTATTTGTGTATTTTTTAATACGGCATACATATTCGTTTCTATCAGTGCTTATTTTCCACTTCCTCCGACCTTTGGCCCAAAAGCATCTTTTCTTGTGTGCACGTCCTTAGCACGATCTGTCTGGAGATCTCAAAGCCTCACACAGGTTGGGACCAGGATCCCTCTGGCTTTTGTGCTCACGGGTACGCAGACCACACGCATGATTTGGATGGACCAGGGATCTAATTTGAATACATGGTCCTGGAGCTGGCAGATTTTCAGCCCGTTGTTTGGATATACCAAATAAGGCTTAACAATATAGGTTCAAAATTGTCATTTGCTTTTCACTTTCAAGCAAATGTCTCTGATGCTTTACATTAAATGTAGAATGCCATAGGATGCAAGTTTTCTATGCTTTTTCTGTACTATATCACCGCACAGCCCGTATGACCAATATAGGAACTTGTTTGATGGCCCTTCCGGGAATGGGACAGAGAATTGAGATTCAGTAGGCACTCTGGTTAAAGAGCAGTAATAATTAAACAAAAAATAAAACAGTGGCTTATAAAAGGTTTTCTTTGTTTTTCTTTTTAAGAATGGCTCCAGGAAATCTCTTTAATTGAGGCATGGGATATTTTGTGTGTATATTCAATAGAAACAGACCTCAAGGGAAACTATATGTCATGGAGAAGTCAAAGAAGAAATGTCCAAAGATTCTTCACTTGGAAAATAGGAGGTGACTTTATTACCACCGCATGAGAATTTGAAATTCTCCAATAAATCTTAAGTCCAAAACACCATCAGCATTGATGGTATAAGATTTCATTCTTAGAAAAGTACAATTCTTTCAAGATTTTTTTTTTTTTAGTTTATTTATTTATTTTAGTAACCTCTACACCCAACATGGGGCTCAAACTCATGACCCCGAGATCAAGAGTCGCCCGCTCTTCCAACTGAGCCAGCCAGGCACCCCTGATTCTTTCAAGTTTTTAGAAATGACCCCAAAGCATCTAGAAGTCAGGCTTCAGTACCCACCCAACACCTTTTGGTCTTTTCTTTATTCATAAACCCATTCACACTGATTCTGAGGTGCCCTTCATACCTAGTAGTGTGGGAGACACAAGTGATCTACAGCAGAGGTGCAGACCCAAAAGTGGGGGACAGGAATTTAAAATTAGGTGAAGAAATTTTGAGTCTATAATAAAATTCTAAAAGGCAAAATAAGAAGTTCTTGTTTGAGTCTTAATTCCACTGATGATTTTTTGCATGTGACTTCAATCAAATGGCTTGTCCCTTTTAGTACTTTGTTTCATTAGTGAGTCATAGTGTTCAAAGAGGTGCTGGGAAGATTAATAATAATTACTTATAAAAAATTAATTTTGATATAATGGTCTAATAATTTAAAATAGTCTTTAAGAAACCTCTTTAAAAAACTTTCATGAGTTATTTTATGTGTTAAAATATGGAATGGTTTATAAAGTAATTATATAGGGAATATGTTATCATAAACATGCAGAACTGTGGAGTTATACCTCTTAATTAGATTTCATGAGATGTAAACAGATCTGGACATTTGGAAGAACCATTGTTATTATATTTGAGTTGATTTCCCAAGAAGAAAGTTAACTTTTTTCTGGACGACTATAAACATCTTTCAAATTAGTAAGTACAGTTTTTGTCTGTACTAACATTTTCTTTCCCTAAAAAATTATTTTCCAGGAACCTGCAAATTGTGAATTCAACAAGACACGACTGTATGACTAATACACTAAAAATAAAAAGACGATATTGTACAGAGATATGACAAGCAGCTCAGAGCTGAAACTGTTTTCCTTTTTTAATCTGACACTTTTGCTTGCCAACACGGTTTTTATTAAAATCTGAGTAGAAGCAAATGTAGATGTGAAACATAGTCATAAATCCTTTTGAAGTGGGTTAGGTTAAGGGAAGAAAGTAAGAAAAATTTTAAATATAAACTTAAGTTTCCAAAAATATGTAACATCTTTAAAAAGCTTCATAGGGAAACACAATTTGTGAAACTCCTTTATTATGGTAAGTTACCTGAACAAATATTCAGACAAATGAATGAAAGAACATTTGTAATTTATAGCAAAAGACAGAGACATTTAAAACAATAGAAGTCATACCCAAATGAGAATTCTCAAGTATGGGCATTCATATTTTTACAAAAACATATAAAATTTGTCAGTGATAAAATCAGCAGATTACAGATTGAAGGAGCAAGGCCATTAATGATTTACTCCAGGCCCTATACACTTACTTCCTTCTGTTGTGTTGGCCTTTTTTTTTTTTTCTTCTTTTAAATACTCAGAACCTTCAGTCGATTTCAATTAGGCCAATTGGAAACATCATTAAACTTTGCCACTTTTGTGGGTGGGAACCTGAGCACATTTATTTGTTTTTGAGGCCTTTTGAATTCCACCTTTGCCCAAGGGAAGGCCCCCACCCCCCGCCCCCCAGCTAGGACCAACTCTTGGATGCCTTTTGAAAGTGCTTAGGGGCACCCTGAATCGAGGGCAGAGTGGCAGAGTCTGCGAGGGCTCCCGGAACAGATTGTGTAACTGTTGCACAACCAGTGTGTACACGTGTGTCACTAATTTAATTTTAATTTTACTGTATGCGTTTGTATAAGAGCCTGCAGCTGTCATGTGCTCATCATCTGTCACTGAACTATCACTAAGCCATGCTGGGCTAAGACAGGATTATAAACGATGAACTGCCATGTGCTCTAAATCTTCTTATTTGCCTAGCCTGGAAGGTATGCCCTGTAAAATTTGATTGGCAATGTGCTCTAGGCCGGCCATTGACTTTTGAAGGCCTTTTCTATTGGTTCTTTGAGCAGCTCTCGGTGGCCATATTGACCGTCACCTGCTGATTCCTGCACGGGACTGACCTCCAACCTGCACCCCTCATCTTTCCCCCACTTGTCTGGTGACCAGCTCGGAGGCTGCAAAACAGGCCCTGTCGCTCTGGTGGCACGTGCACTATGTAGGGCATATGGCTGACTGGTTGTATGCAGAAGAGGGTAACTGAAGCCAAGCAGACCCGGCACTGTTACTGCAGCAGATGGGGGAAGCGTGGCATTCAATATTTAGACAGATGCCACCTCCTTATTCCACCTGTCTGGAAGTTGGACATTGTACAGAACGAACTGTCTGCCTAATGATGAAGGAAACAAAGGGCACATTTATGAAGCGCGGCAGAGCAGTGCATTTACTGGGCATGCACAATATAATTGTTGACCATAACAATAAACGTAAACTGCTACCGGTCAGAGCGGCTGATGCATACACACAAGCACCGTAGGACTGGGGAGTTGTTACTTTTCACCAGTTGTTTTGGTGCCTTTAATTTTGATGACCGGCGGTAATAGATAGGACTCTAAGTTTGTGAGGAATGCCTGATCAGAGTCAGATTTTCTCAAATGATAGTCCGTGCTCCTTTCTTGTTAAAATCCTCGAAACAAGTGTCTTTTCCTCTCTGGTTTGCATGGCTCTTGAAAATTCAGTCCTTTTCTCATCTCTGAGTGGTTTCTAACCAAGCAGAAAACAAAGAAGTTATCTTTGTAAACTGCTACTATTTTGATGAGTTTGGCTTTAAAGTGAGTATATCTTTTTCCTTCAAATGCAAAATACTGACGTTGCTGAACCATAGCAACTTATAGATTGAATGAGATATGAAAAATAATGGTGCATATTCTTTGAGGGTATGGATTTTTCCCAGTAGGTCACTTGGTGTGGTCTTTTGTGTACTTTAACTTGCAAGTTGTTTTATCCCTTTCCTACAGATTAACTTTTTTCTGTCAATACTAGTTTTTATTTATATGTAAGGTTGCTTCACATTGTATCAGTGGATGGGAATAAGTATGTGCAGCTTATGAATTTCCCATAGACCTCACAGGAGTAGAAGTTGACTAGCTCGTTAAGAAGCAAAATAATCCTTGGTTTTATGCATCTAGGATTTATTTATTATAACCACAGGTACGAGATGGAAGTCCTCTTTCACAAGGAAATAGTGAATGGAATTCTCCAAGCCAAAAAAGTTGAAGGGAATAATTTACAAAAACTAATCAAAGGTCGAACTTTTTCAGAAGCACAGCACATCATCCCTGTTTTAGAATTGGCCTGTGTGATAAGGCAGAACCCTCTTTTTCAAGATTCCTCGATATCTATTTCCAGGAGCATCGCTGATCTGAAACACCCAGAATTATTATTTTTAGGTGAAGCCACAAGGAACAAACAACCTTAGTTGAATAAATAACTGAGAAGCATTTGAAGCTGGGAACTTTTTGTTTTATTTTCATCCAGGTATAATTTTTCGGGGCAGCATTTTTTTTTTTTTTCTTTTTGATTCGTTTTTCTTCAGTGATTATTTCACATGAAAATCCCATTTGACGAAAGGCATATGGAAGGGAAGGGAGGTCGCTCCTAATTGAACAACCTAGGACTCGTGAGGTTAATTACAGATATTAACGCTCTGGTTCTTCAGCTTCTTGCCCTCAAGAAGCCTCTAGCTTCCAAATGACCTGGCTCCAACAAAGAGACTCTCTTTAGCCCATTAACTAATTGATAAAAATGTGAGTGTTTAGAATGAGTCTAATTAAATCACCGAGCCATACAATTACTAGTCCATTTGGTAGCTGTTGGGAGATGGGCAACCTCAGCTGGAATTGTAGGAGAATAAAAGATAAAAATAAAAGGGGGCTTAAACAAGATCATTCTGAAAGCTGTTCATTTGAAGACAAAGTACACATTTGCCCGAAATATCTACGTTTGCTACTTCAAATGCGTTCCCTTTCTAGGGTAGCGCAATCTTGGAAAAAGAAAAGTAATGTCTTTTTTCTTCTTGTTTAAGAGTGGGCATGCTCCACTTTGTCTAATAAAGTTACACGGGTGGCTGGGACATTTTTTCTGCATCAGCGTTAAGCTAAATTCCCTTAGAGCTTAGGACATTGAGGTTTGTCCCATCGAGCTTTTGTTTGAGGGCCGGCAAGTGTTGTGAGCAATAGACGTTTGAAAACCCAGAGCGGTTCCGGGACTTCTTACATTACCTGACGCTGTTTCTAACTCACCGTGGCTGCAGCAGCTCTGATTCATGGTCTTTCTTGAAGGCCTCAAGGCTGGAGTCGGCCAGGGCCATGGCTGGGGGGATGAGAACCACTGACTCAACAGTGGGAGGTTCCAGGGCGCCAGGGTGGCTCAGCGGGTTAAGCATCTGCCTTTGGCCTGGGTCATGATCTCAGGGTCCTGCTCAGCGGGGAGTCTGCTTCTCCCTCTCTCTCTGTTCCTCCCTCCTCCCTCTCAATAAATAAAAAATCTTAAAAAAAAAAACCAAAACAGTGGCAGCTTCAGCAGAGCCTGTACAACGCACCAGCCACACAGCCCACACACTTACTTTTCGTCTCCAGTTGAGAGATGTTTATGGGCTCCTTAGTGGGGGACAACGCAAGGATGATATGATACACTCCTCACTGACATTTTTAAAGCAGTCTATTAATCAGAGAGCCAAGGGATTTAAAAGGGGGAAACATAATTTCTGAAGATCTATTGAATATTTTTCTCCATTTATTAAAAAAGAATACTCTATGGCCAAAAAGCTAATTTATCCTGATGTATCAACTAATCTAGATTGACATCAGACTCTATTGAGACAGGTAATATAATGGATGGGAGAGAAATTGGATCCGAGTTCTCTATTTTTTATAACACCTTTGTAGTAGGTGGTCATAAAAATAAAACTGTGGCTTCTTGAAGGAGCACTCCTATACTTAATCAGGTGTTGGGGTCTTCTATTTTAGCCCTGAGAGATGGTTACTTGTTACTATTGGAAGCACTGGGCTGGTGTCCAAGCAAGAGTTATTTTCGAAGTTTTTGTGATGTCTAATGGTTGAATATACATATTAGCATCTTTCAATTCTCCCGGGGCACATTCTTTGCCAGAGACATTAATATTGATAAACAGTGGGCCCATCCATACACTCTACATTAATATGAACTCAAGTAAAAAGTGTTAAAAGCACATTCCACTTTTTAATCATTTACTCCTAGTCTCCAAGAGGAGGTATTTCCTTTCTGATTATCCTGTCATTCAACTCATGCTAATTAATGAGTGTAACAGAACTTTCGCAGACAGTTTGGTTGCAGGTGTATTCAGACCAAGGGAGATTTAATTACTTGCTAATTGCCTGGTGTCCAAGGTAACATAATATTATAGTTGCAAATGCTATGGTATTAATCCATCTTAAAGAAGAGCAGCGTGGCTCAGTCTCTGTGTTCAGAGACTCCTGGAGGACACAGTTGGCATTGCTACAAGTACATTGAGGATGGGGGATTGCAGTCTTTTGTATTCGCCACTGAATACCCAGTGTCTGGCTTGGGGCAAGACACATACTAGACGCTCAGTAAATATTTATTGAGTAAGTGAATGTGAATGAAAGTAAGCCAACCACAATACAGTGTGAGTTATCTGAGCACAGAAGGGAAAGCTGTAACTTAGAACCTTAAAAACAAAAATAAAGGGATAGAGGAATAAAACTAGCATTTTCTGAGTACTTTCTGCCATGTACCATAATTTACCTAAATTCTCTCCCTTTATCATCTCAGCAGGGTAACTTAGTAATTAAGGCTGTCTTTGGATAAGAAAGCTGTGGGTTCAAATCCTACTTCTTACTAGCTCTAGGTCCTTGGCCAGTTTGTCTAAAAGCCTCAGTTTGCTCATCTGTAAATGGAGGGTGTGGGAATGATGCTTAACTCAAGGAATAGTTGCAAGAGTTAAACAAGATATATAAAAAGTCTAGCATATGGTAGGCGGTCAATAAAGCAGTCATTACTTTTTATTGTATAATGGTATATAAAGTAGGTACTATAATTGCCATTATACAGAATGGATATTTAAGACTCAGAGAGTTTCAAGAATTTGCCCAAATTCACAGAACTGGCAGGGGGGCAAGCAGAACAGCCTGACTCCAAATCCCATGCTTCTTCCACTACGTCAGATTACTCAAAGGATATCTCGTATCTGAGTATCTGTGGCTTGATGACTCTGATTAGATGACTCTAATCAGCCCCTAAAACCAGCCCCTAAAAGTAAGCTGGGTAGTTTGGAAAGCTTCATTAAATGTTGGAGCCCAGCATATAACATGGCAATAATGAATTTCCAAGTGTGTCATGGGTCGTGGTTTGCCAGCATTGAAATGCCACTTGCTGTCTCACCCTGATCCTGGGGTGGACATACGGAGAGGATGGATGGCAAAACCATCAGGAAAATGCTGCACAGTTACTTAAAATCAAGTAGCCAAAAATCAGATCAACGGAAGAAGAAATGTAAGGACATAGTGACTTACACATCAAACCTCATAGCGTTGTGTTGGATGACTGGGTGCATGCACCTTCTAAGAGGCCAGCTTGTCATTCATCTTAAGCAATGGAGTGGATTTTTGGCCAAAAGTTATATAGCATTTTAGGCCCAACCTCAGGTTAGTCTGTAAGTGTCTGTTGCGAAGAAAGTGTTAACTTGTTAATCTGGTTGGCCATACCCAAAACCTTCTGACATCATCTTTGATTAAGGACAATGGCTCCTTTCGCCTGTGGGATGAATGCTAGGAAGTGAAAACACCTGGATTTTTCTATATGCTGTTTCTGACACTGGTTTTGTAGAGCTCCATAAACTGAACGCAATCACATTCATCCTTCTTTTCAGAGCTAACTCTATAAGGAAGTCAATTTTGCAGGCTTTTTGATCTCGATGGCTAAGGACAGTTTCCATCCTTTTGTGTTACCCACATAGATCCGTTCCTTGGTCACAGGTTTTGGCCCTTCCTCTGTCAGTCATCATATCATTGGCCATAAGCAGGAACTTGTTAGACTATGTGAACGACTCAGGGCGACATCAGTCTGCTGGGAATTTGTCTTAAAGAACATGGTGGACCATTAGGTATGGCATTGTCCCCTCGGAGATATTGTTCTTCCACCTTCCTCCTCATATTTCCAGTCTCTTTGCACTTCCCTTCCTAACAAAACCTCATGCCAGTCACTAACATTAATAGGCAATGTTTTATTTTCCCAAGGATCTCTGCCTTACAAGCTGTGGGGCAGAGACTTCCAGCTGTTCACCAAGAATTCCTCCTCTTCTTTCTCGCTACCCAGATAGTCTACAGTTCCCAGATTCCCTTGCAGTTATGTGTGACCATGTGACAGAGTTCTAGATGGTGTGAATGGTTCAGGGTGACTTCCATGCTTTTTCCCCATTCTGGCTGACTGGGATGGAGAATGATCAAGGGGACTTTGAAGTCATGTGTTGAAGGTGGCAGAACCTCTGGGTCCCTGAACAGTGCTATCTCTGACCAGCACGTGCCTGGAGTATTTTAAGGGAAAAAAAAGAAACTTGATGTCTATTTGTTATAGCAGTTAGCATTACCCTAACTCATACAATCAGGGTTTCTACTGTGAAATAAATGGCATGATCCAGCACAAAAGGAATACCAGGTACCGCTAAACAGATGGTGGGACCTTTGAGGGCTAGAATTGTCTTCAGTTCTGCTTTTCCTACCGTAGAGGTGACTTCCCTTCTTACAGAGATTTCTGGATTTTGATGACATTTGGGAGCAATTAAAATAATGCTTTTCCCCCAGAGCTTGTTAATTTGTGAGGTGAGCCTCATTTGTAGTAGATCCCACCCCATGGAGCTTCTCAAATGCAAAGTCAAGACATAGGTCTAAAGGGCAGGGTCCCTGGTGCAAGGAGCAAGGTGAAGCAGTTATTGGAAAGTCATTAGGCATCCAGATAATTTCCTACCTTGGGGCTTTTATCATCTAGACTGTAATGTTGTCACCTTTTTCTCTGTGCTCAAGCCACAGATGGAGGCTGCCCACGTGATCTGTCAGGGGAGAAATATTTCTTAGCAAAGCACACTAGTCTGCTCTTTCCTAACCCATTGTCATCAATTGACCATTTGGGGAGGAAGGGCTTGGTTTTAATTTTGTCTGAATCATTAGGATGCTTATCCTACTATTTCATGATGAAGAAATTTATTTAAGCCCGTGAATTGCCTCAGAGGACAATGAACCAATGAATTTTTGACCTGAGAAAATGTCATGTAGACATCTCCTGTCTGTAAAGACAGGTGTTTTAAGATTAATGAACCCATTCTTACATTAATAAATTTCAAGGTTTGCACTGTTTCCTGGAGGGACAAATCCACACATTTCCTGTCTCAATCCTATGCAGGCTCCCTTCTCAAACTCTGGGATGTTATCAAGAAACTCAACTTTGGTGGGACTCATATTTCTCATCACACTTTCCAAGAGAGGCTAGAGGCTTTCAATCATTATCAGCGTGGGAGAAAAAAAGCTAAAGGCTTTTGGATCAAAATCTAACAAATGCCTCAGACTTGAGTAAATCTCCACCAATAAGCACATTCTCTATCACAGCAAAGTTGAGGAACATAATCTGAAACCAGAAAGGGAAGCATCAGGCAACCGGGAAGTATATGAAGATAATCATCTGCCCAAACCCCCAGCCATTGTCTGTGGGCCAACGCGCCATATGCACTGTACATTGATTATGATAGTAAAGGGATTATATTCATTTTGGGCATTTTGTATATTACTGAAATCCAACAGATGGGAAATTGGCAGGTCTTGTCAAATAGAAATTTCAACATTAACTCAAGTGGGCTGATAAAATCCTCATAAACCATTTTAGAATATCCCTCAACCACAAAGCTCGATGATTAAATCAAACACCTCTCAGCTCTCATCCCATGGTCATTTCATGGTGTGTTAGGGCTATAGGATGTTTTACCCCTAAAGCTCAGAGGTTATAACTTCAACTTACATAGACTGAAGCTTATGACACTGTCAGAAAAGCCTTTCGAAGTCTGTCCCTAAACAACATTTAGCCAGGCAACACTTCAATAAGACAACTATTTCAAAGTGGTTGATTTCTCACTGCTTAAGGGTTGGATTCACGTAGTATAGATAGATTAGATCAATCAACAGAGGACTAACTATATGAATGCATTGATAGACGGATAGAAGATGACAGCGTCTTTACATTAGGTTGGAAGCTTTCCAAAAGGGAGTGTCATGATTGATGCTCACTCTTTTGTTGCTGAGAGATGGGGAGAAGACAGGATGTGAATAGGCAATTTCTTAAAGGTGAGTATGGCAGATGAGCGCAAGTTTCTTCAGAGCAGGGCAATGCTTGGGAAAATGGGTAGGATGGTATCAGGGTGGGGAGCAAGCAGTACGCCCGAAGAGCTGATCACAGAATCCCAAAGGGAAAGAATTCATTGGCTGGACACACAGGCTACTTTTTACAGTGAAGATCCTTAGGTCCCTGATCATGGTGAATTGAGCAGGCCCGTAGTACGCCAAATATCATATCAATGGACCTCTCTTGTCGGTGGGTTTGTCCTGGACATTATCCTCACCACCATCATCAAAACCTGTCCTCATTCTCATCATAAATGGCAGTCATTGTTCACTAAGCAACTGTTCTATGCCAAACACTATATTACGTACTTCACATATATCATTACTAATCCTCACACTAATCCTATGAAATAATCTTATTTCCATTTTTACAGTGAGGAAAATGAGGCTCAGAGATGTGAAGTAACTTTCTCAAGGACACATAGACATCAGCAACTACTGTTGGATTTGAACCCGAGTCCCTCTGATTCCACTATCCCGTGCCGTATTCCCTTAGCAAGGTATTTTTACCTTGCCTGCTTGCAGGAAGTTTCTGAGGCTTACCTATGTCACCAGAATATTCAGTCAAGAGAAAACAGTTTTCTCATGGAAGATATTTTAGAGCATTTTCATTTCCATGTGTTCAACTGGACCTGTACCTTTCTCTCACCCCAAATTGCTTCCTGGAGAAACCTGAGCACTGAGGAAAATAGGAACTCAAAATTATATGCTGTGAACCTCTCCCAAGAGAAAACATCATGCTGATTTTATACAGGCCAAAAGCTCAGGTGTATTTTATGCGGATTTTCTCAATTGGTGACTTCAACCGTTTTGCATTTGGCACTTAATAGGGGCTCTCCAGGGGCCTCCTGCTCCTCGGAACCTCCTCCCTCCAAGATCTCGCAACCTAGTCAGGAGGCAAAACAGACACACAAAGTAAGCAATTAGAGAACAGGGAAGTGTCAGATTGCATAGAGCCGCTGCTGGAAGTAAAAGACTGTAGTGTGTGTTGGGGTGGGATGGGGGAGGTGGGATATAAATGGGCTTATTTGAGAACATGTTGAATTTTAGGAGATGAGGCTTTTTCCAGGTACAGACACCTGGAAAATGCTGGTAATCCAGAATTAGAGCCAGGGTCAATGGTCAGCACTGCAGAGGAGGTTTCCGAGTTCTATATAAGATGATATGAGGGACGCAAGGATAAGTTCTAGACAGTTTCCATTTAGAAAGAAACAAGTAGAGGATTAAGGAACGCCCACAGTCAGAGGACCAGGGGGAGAAAGCCCAGGGAAGGTCATGTTACAGAAGCCAATGGAATGTTTGATGGAGAGCGGACTGCAGTGTCGCCAGCCACAGAGAGCAAAGGCTGGGGTTGTCTGATGTGGGGGCCCGGCTATAGTTCAGTGATTCTCTGAGCTCCTCTTAGGTAAGAGGGCTGGCCCCCACCCCTGGCAAAACTTGTAAGTTCACAGCCTCAGTTGACCCACCTAACAACTTAGACACACCCTACCTGGAAGCCAGAGGAGTCTAAACTAATGAATTTGTACAGATCCCAAGATGTAAGGCATTAAATGAAATGAGGGAGTTGACTTATAAGCAGCAAGTGTCTACTGCACGTTTGAATATGCAATGAAATGCTTGCACGTACTGTTGGGGGCACACGGGCATGTCCTTCCTGCAGCACAAAACAACACATTTCAATTAGCAAACTAAAAAGTGAATGCCACGCTTCCGAGGCTGGTCTTCTGTGTGGGCAAGTACAGGGTGAATCCGTGAAACCGTGTAAGCGTTCAGAAAAATAATCATGTCATCTGCAAAGTACTCATTGGTAATATCTATTATAATTTTGTAAGAGCTGAAATATGGATGAATGCATTCGAAATAAGAGCACATGAACAAAAACATTTTTAAAAAATTTCTTAAAATTATAATTCACTCTGAAAAATAAAAGGGCATTTAGCATATGCTACAGGCAAAGATATTTGCCAAAAGCTAATGTATCAGCGTCATAAAATGTTTTATCCTAATTGTCTCTTACTCATCTATGCTCTGGGACAGTCGAACAAGGATAATACATACACGGGACAGATGTGGCCCAGAGAGGTTGATAAGCCTTTCGAAGTAACACAGCCACAGTGAGTTGAAGATCCAACCCATCCTGTCTTCCTCTGACTCTGGTACACACGCCACCTTAATTACAATCCTGACAAACATACCTCATCCTGGGCCTGATCCTTTAACAAATATTTGCTTATATAATGAATAAGAGTCCCAAATTGAAATGCCCAACCGTGGCAATAAATACAAAACAGCTGTCAGAGCTGCTGGTATAAATTCCAAAGGGTGGTCCATCCTCAGGGTATATCCCTGAACGCCTTAGGGAAGGGGCGTTTTGGAAGTGCAAATGTGAAACATTCACATGTTAGCACATTTTCCTCTCTGACTCCCAGGGAAAGCCAAGAAGAACCAAGCTGTAGATTTAACTAATTAAAACACTGTCAGTATCAGCAAAAGATCTGAAATGGGGTCCTGGCTAATTAGGAGCTGGGCCTGTGCCCTGATGGCATATACACTGAAAACAGTCCCTGCGCTTTCAGATGGGCTTTGCCCTGACCGAGAGCATGCAGTAGGCGTCACGCAGTGGCTCCGCTGATCCTTCTGTGAGGAATGACTTGATTGTCCCTTACTGATTTCCACCTCTAATAATAGCAACTTGCTTGCCATCACTGTTGTCTCTATTTCTGTATTAGGAGAAAATGACAAATGACTCCTTGTCCCTCTCGTCTTCAAGACTGTTGAAGGATTTTATGAAGGGTTCTTAAGTTCAAGTGCAAGAATCAGGAAGCACTTGTGAACTATCACCAGTGGGATATACAAAAGAAAAAGTGGCTTTTAACCTTTAGGAATGTGCCATCTTCCCCAATTGCCATGTGGGAAGATGAAACATATAGAACACACAAAATAATTAGCACCTAACGGTTGGCACGATTTGATTGGGAGCTAGGGTTTTTTGTTTTTTTTTTAAGATTTTATTTATTTATTTGACAGAGACACAGTGAGAGCAGGAACACAAGCAGGGGGAGTGGGAGAGGGAGAAGCAGGCTTCCGGCTGAGCGGGGAGCCCGATGTGGGACTCGATCCCAGGACCCCGGGATCATGACCTGAGCCGAAGGCAGACGCCCAGCGACTGAGCCACCCAGACGCCCCGGAGCTAGGCTTTTTGGTTCTGGCTATAAATGTAATGGATCAGCTAACACGTGTTGAGATTTTCTCATTTTAAGGTTGTGTGCTTTACAGGGAGTGTCTGGGTTAACTTCTAAAGCCACCCTGTGTGTGAGGCGCTGTTTTATCGAGAGGGAAAAAAGAGTCTCAAAGAAGTTAAGGGACTAGCTGGTGAGCAGCTGAGCCAGAGTTTCAACCCAAGTCTCTCAGGCTTCGGGACTCTATGCTTTCAACCATTGTACAACACAGGGTTTTCATTCAAGGACCCAGAATTCAATTATCCCCACATTTGCCCTCCTCACTTCCCGGCCGTTTGATTTCTGGATTAGGGTCAGAAATATGTTCCTCACCGTGTGATGTGCTTCCAGCAGAAGGCACTGGGAGGTTGAGAGTGGCTTAAGGAAACCTCAGGATACAGAGTTCTGGTCTTGCACCCCTCTTTTCAAAGCACCCCACAAAAGGAAGCATCGTGCGCTGTTTATCAGTGGCCATGACGAGACAGCTTTTATAGGTGAGTGGATTTTTGCACCCCAGTGGGTCTGTGCTTCATTACCGGCGCTGAGAAGTACAGCATGGTTTGGAAGCCAAGGGGGAGAGAGAACACGGCAACCTAATTGGTCACTGCCATGAGTCTATACTCAGGGGACAGATAGCACGACCAGAGGTAATAGCTTACACACGTATTCTTGAGCTGTGCAATAGATGGAAAAGGGTCCCAGATGGATTGGGCAGGGGCTTAGTTCCGGGATTATGATGAGACAGTGGGTAATTATTGAGTGGCAGGGCCTCAGCCCTGATTAGTATCTGCAAGCTTGTCCCCTCCTTCCGAGGAAAGCATTGATAAAGATAAACCACACCGCACCATGTCCTTCCTGCGAGCACAAAACAACACATTTCAATCTAACAGGATCAGGTCTCCACTTTGATCACAATCTGTTACCTAGATGTCTTTGCAAATTAATCAGTCCTGCTTGTTTAGCTCCAGTCAGTTTATACTGCTAAATTAATAAATATACCGGGAGCAACAGAACACATAATTAAATTCTACAGTTTAATCTCCACATAATAATTTTGACCTTAGTCTGGGTCCTCCATTCTAGCCAGTAGAATGCAGACCAGACCCAGCCTTCCCTGGCTGGCTTACACTAACAGGGAACCCTATGGGTGGCCTCCATGACCCTGCAAATCGGAAGAGTCCTGATAGAAAAATGCAGAAACCGACAAATGAAAAATCCTGAGCTGGGCTTCAAGGCAGAAAAGGCAGGGGAATGAAGCAGTTGGGATTCTGGGCTGTCTTTAAAATAGAAAGCCCCCTTTTGGAAAAATTACAAAAACTTTCTCGTTTCAAAAACAAAGGACATGTGTTTGTCAAGGGCAATGCCCTAGGAGATTGAAAAACAGCACCCCACTAACAGGCTGGGAGCTCTTCTGGAGAGAACCTGGAGCCTGAGCGTGGGCTCTTTCATAATGGTCTGATGTAACGTGTTTGCTTTACTCGAAGGTCATCAAGCTGATAACCCGGCTCGTGCGCTTTGACACCGAGGCAGATGCGAAGCTCGTAAAACATCCTGGGCCTGAATCTTCCTGTAGGTCTTAAGGGTTTTTTGTAGGTTTTTCATTGGGTACCTCTTAAGAATGTGAAAATGTTTTAGTTTATTTTGTGAAGACTCGCATCATTTTTTTTTTTTTTTAAGATTGTTTTTAAATTTATGTATTATGTATTAGAGAGAGAGAGAGAGCACAACAGGGGGAGTGTGAGGCAGAGGCAGAGGGAGAAGCAGGCTGCAGGAGAAGCAGGGAGCCCGACGTGGGGCTCGATCCCAGGACCCCGGGATCATGACCTGAGCCGAAGGCGGACGCTTAACCCATTGGGCCACCAGGCGTCCCTGGTTTTGTTTGTTAACAGTGTTTCTCTAACCCTTTCCCACTTCTGAATTATATAACCTGCTGGATGTCACGCTCACGTGTACTTTTAAAAGCTGGTCATTTGACTGTTAGTAGAACATGAGCAGAGAAAATTAGCTGATACTCCACTGAGGTGAATTGTTGCTTTGGATTGGGGTTCGACGTCTTGGGGGGCATTTTACTGTCTTCGTTTAAAGTTCGGCCTTCTGGCACCACCTCCTTGACTTCTAGAGGCAATGGAGTCAGGTGGCAAGACAGTAGCAGTTGTGAGGATGCTGAGCCGGGAACTGGGAAGTACGGGTTCATGGTTGGATCCTGCCACCACCTACTAATGACCTGGGCAGGGTACTTGACCTCTGTGGGTCTCAGTTTTCTCATCTGAAAAATAAGGGGGTTGAACTAGATAATCTCTAAGAGACTAAAATTCTGTGTCTGTGATTCCACTCACACTGAGTCAAATGGGAATTAAGGCAATTATGGGGATAATACAAACCAAAGGGACACTTTCTTCCCCCGTCTCCATGATTGGGGTATTTCAGGCAAAACTGGTTGTTGAGTTTAGTTTTTAACCTGAATTATATAGATAATTGCCCTAGTTCTGCCATGTAATTGTGTGTCTGTCAGCATAGGCTTGATGTTTCTACCAGACAACCAATGATTATAGTATTTGGTTAAATATTCGGCAGTGTGGAATTTTCATTCAGTGCTACTGAAAAAAGGGGGGGGGGAGTGTGCGTGTGTGTGTGTGTGTGTGTGTGTGTGTGTGTGTGTGTGTGGCCCAGGGGTAGGGGAGGGATTATGCATAATTTGAAAGTGTGTAATATTTGGGTCACCAATGTTTTACCTAAAATGAATTGATTTCATTTGAAAAATAAGTTGGTCTTGTCACAAAAGATCTCCAACATAAATTAAACATGAGGAATGCAGCTGTGCAGTAAGATGTTAAAATACAGATGGTTTCTGAAAAAAAAAAAAATAAGAGAGGCTTAAAGGAAAGGTTTTAACCTGAAATTAATTCAAGTATTATTTACTTAAATACTCTGGCATGCATTTGTGTAAATGCACCATCTATTTTTATAAGAATGATTTTATTTTGGCACTCTGAATTATGGATTAGAAACGTCTGGTGGGGGGAGGAAAGACTAGTTTATACATCTTCTGGTTTTCATCTGAAAACGTTGAGAGATTAAAATAATTAACTTCATTTTTACAATAAAATAACTCATTGCTACTTATACAAAATGGTTTATATTGGAGTTCCCTTTCAATCTTTTCCAAAAGCACCATCAATATCATTTAATATGTGGAATTCCCTGAGGAAAATCTATTAAAGTGTCCGTATGTCACCCATGTGAATAACAAATGAATTAATTATGACTGGTGCAATTACAAGGAATAGTTAATGAAGCCATAATGACCAGACTCTGGTGGTTAATTTTCAAAGCACAGTGAGAGGCAAGTGTGGCAAAAGGTCCCCAAAGAAAACAATACGCTTTGTGTACTCACCTTGGAGTCAGGGTCTTTGAGTGTGCCATGAAAGAAGGCCGGAGAGTACTTACTATGCGGATCGAGCGCTTCCTATCTATGACCATCTCACCGTGGGCACAGATGTCCTGGCAGCCGCTCAGCCAAATCCGCAGTGACCACCAACTACTCCCTTCCTACTGACCAGGGCTCCCAGCAGCATAAGGGTCCTACTTTAAGGACGACATGGTTGTTATTGAATATATCCTTTTCCAGAAACAATCGAGGGCAGTTTCCAAAAATACACAGAGTTGAGAAAGACAAATTAAAAGCTGGGGTGCCCGGGTGGTTCATTCAGTTAAGCGGGTGGCTGCCTTCAGCTCAGGTCATGAACCCAGTGTCCTGGGATCGAGCCCCGCATCGGGCTCCCTGCTCAGCGGGGAGCCTGCTTCTCCCTCTCCCACTCCCCTTGCTTGTGCTCTCTCTCTCTCTCTTTCTCTCTGTCAAACAATTAAATCTTTAAATAAATAAATAATAAATAAGTAAGTAAGTAAAAGTAAGTGAGGGGGCGCCTGGGTGGCTCAGTCAGTTAAGCATCCAACTCTTGATTTCAGCTCAGGTCATAATCTCAGGGTCGTGAGATCGAGCCCCACAGCAGGCTCTGCACCCAGCAGGGAGTCTTCTTGGGATTCTCTCTCTCTCCCTCTGCCCCTCCCGTGCACCTCCCTCCCCACTTGCATGCTCTCGCTAAATAAATACATACATACATAAAATCTTAAAAAAAAAAGTGAGTGAGAGGGGTGCCCGTCTGGCTCAGTCAGTGGACCGTGCTACTCTTGATCCCTACGTTGTAGGTTCGAGCCCCATATTGGGTGTGGAGATTACTTAAAAATAAAATCTTTAGAAAAATAAATACATAAAATAAAAGTAAGTGAGAAAAGTGAAGTGAAGAAGGACAAGAAAGTAAGATGGAGTCAGAAGGGAGGTTGGTGCACAAACTGCAGGCCTTGCCCGGGCCTCTCACTTTCTCAGCTTGGGTCAGCTTCGCATCGGAAAAATAAGGGGTAGGACTAGATTATCTCCAAGGAACTAAAGTTCCGCATCTGTGATTCAGTTATATTCCATAGTTCTGAAAAGCAATTTGGACTGTTTCTTTTCTTTCTTTCTTTTTTTTTTAAGATTTTATTTATTTATTTGACAGAGAGAGAGAGAGAGACAGCGAGAGAGGGAACACAAGCAGGGGGAGCTGGAGAGGGAGAAGCAGGCTCCCCGCGGAGTAGGGAGCCCGATGTAGGGCTCTATCCCAGGACCCCGGGATCATGACCTGAGCCAAAGGCAGATGCTTAATGACTGAGCCACCCAAGCGCCCCTGGACTGTTTATTTTCTACTGGCCATGTTGAAAAGGGGACCCACTCCTGCTAGTAAGACCAGACAGCAGGTTCTGTATGGAAATAACACAGGGCTTGCCTAGAAATCCACCTTCTTAAAACACACACAGACACTTACACACACACACACCCCTCAGGCTATCAGAGTCATATTTTTAAGTTAGGAGATGCTGAATCATATTGTTTTGTTATTAGCAATTCAGGGGCCTATTTGTCAGGTTTTGAAAATATTAGGTTGGTGGGGCATCTGGGTGGTTAAGCATCCAACTCTTGGTTTTAGCTCAGGTCATGATCTCAGGGTTGTGAGATTGAGCCCTGTGTCACCTCCGTGCTCAGTGTGGAGTCTGCTTGAGATTCTCTCTCCCTCTCCCTCTCCCTCCCCCTCTGCTCCCCCCACCCCACCACACTCTCTCTTAAAAAAACAAAATTAGGTCAGGGAGCTTGAGTCCTTATAACAAGGAGGAAACTCCTGGCTAGATCCACTAGGTGCTCATGCCAAGCCACTCTTCCTGAGGTCACGCTCCTCCTGATAGGAGCAAGAACTGGACGACAGTCAAGGAGTAAGGGAAAGTTATGATTTCGAGTTCTCCACGCAGAAACTCAGAGGATCAAGTTCTAATGTCACCACCCCCTTTCACCTCCATGAATGTATTTATTCACCTCTGTGGATGGGAATTAGCTAATATCTGTCAAAACAACAACCAGCAGGATCCAAAATACACAGAGGACTAAGTACTTACTACCTAGGGTATTTTGATAGTGGTTTATCTATATAATCTACATTCATATTTTTTTCAAGGTTCAAAATCCATGTCAAGATCTATCCTAGCTGTCCATCACTGATTGGCTCACCATTTTTGAATGTCAAGAGGCATTCCATTAGGAAACTCTCTTCAAAGACATTTGTGAGCACTGTCTCAATGGACAAGGTTCTTATGCAAATATCGATCACCTACTGCATGCCAAGCACTTGGCTAGATGCTGCAGATCTGATGATAAACCGATTAAATACCTATCCTTGTGAAACTCCTAATATGGGGGGATGTCAGACAAGTAAAGTGACGCTTATAAATGAGTTGGCATTCTCTACATAGGGGTTGACAAGGGATGAGGAAAAGTCCCAAAGGAAGGGCCCCTGGTCTTGGCTGGAGCTGAGGGGGCTTTTCAGAGAAGGCTTCCTGGAGGAAGTTGACTTTAAGCTGATTCTAAAGAGTGAGGGAAAAGCAAAAGGGCACACGTGGAAGGTGTGAGTGTTCTAAGTAGAGCGGACAGCAATGGGAAAATCCTGGAGTTTACAGGGATAGCTAACATGTACTGAATGCTTACTGTTTGCATGGCATTCTTCCAAGCACTATATACATATATGTCATCCCCATAATAACTCTATGAAGCATAGTATTCTCATTTTATAAATGGGAGAACAGAGCCAGAGAAAGTTTATAGAACTTGCCCAAGGTCATTGAGCAGGTAATAAGAAGATGGTGGATCCAAGTCCAGGTTGTCTGTTCCAGAGCCACCATGTTTAAGACAAAAGCTATACTGAATTCTCATGGTGCTTTAGGGGACCTGAAGCGGTTCAGCATGGTTGGGGTGTGGCAAGGTGAGGTTAGGTGACACCGCAGACATTAGCAGAGGCCCATTCGCGAAGGTTCTTTTACAAGCAGCGCCCTTTCTCCCTGTGAGTACCTGAAAATAAACCTGAGTGTGGAAAGATGGGGGGAAGGAGAGTCCTGTGTGGCTTTGGATGCCTTTTGAAAGAGCTGAATTTGTTTTTGTTTTTGGTGTTTTTTTTAATCCCTTTTTTCAATTTCTCCAAATATAGGAAAAGAGTAACCTGATATAAAGTAAGCAAAATAGAAGTCACTGGGCTTCACTAATGTACAACAGAGTAATATAATGACGACAACGTGTGAACAGTAGCAGTAGGAACCCATTGACGCCTACCGTCTGGCCCAACAGACGTTCTTCATCCTGGGCTTCTCAAGGACCAGAACATTCTAACTTCCATCTATGACCCTAGTAGGTTGGGTATCCGTCCAGGGGGCCTCTCAGAAGGTGTTTGCTGCCAAGACCCTAGATAGGAAACCCTGTTCTCTTGCTTTGCGGGGCTGGAGGTGGGGGTGGGGCCTGCGGTCCCACACAGCACCCCCTGCTCCTCACAACTCTGAGAACCTCTGTCTGATCATCTGACCTCATTTCATGAAAAAATGAAAATAATACTATCTTTGGTATTTGATTATCATCTATTAGATCGAATATTAAGAGCTGGTTTTAGAGATGTATTTCTGATTCTAAGCACCCTAAATTTATCTCTATATCCATCTTATTTTTTTTTTTAATTTTTAAAAGATTTTATTTATTTATTTGAGAGAGAGACAGGGACAGAGAAAGCGGGAGCACGAGGAGGGGGAGGGGCAGAGGGAGAAGCAGACTCCCTGCTGAGCAGGGAGCCCGATGCAGGACTCGATCCCAGGACCCTGGGATCATGACCAGAGCCGAAGGCAGATGCCCAACCAACTGAGCCACCGAGGCGCCCTTATTTTAATTTTTCAATTCATCTCCACATCTATCTTATTTTAATTTCTTTTTTCTTTTTAAAAATTTTTCCTAAAGAATTATGAAAATAGACAAAATGTTGCTATATTGAGAGATATCATTTAACTAATGTTAAACTCCTATGTCAATCCTGTATCTGAAACCACTTCAGAAAGGCAATACAGGGGCGCCTGGGTGGCTCAGTCGGTTAAGTGTCTGCCTTCGGCTCAGGTCATGATGCCAGGGTCCTGGGATTGAGCCCCACATCAGGCTCCCTGCTCGGCGGGAAGCCTGCTTCTCCCTCTGCCTCTGCCTGACACTCCTGCTTGTGCTCTCTCTCTCTCTTTAAAATAATAAATAAAATCTAAAAAAAAAAAGAAATGCAATACAGTATCTCTTTGTATTAAATTATAAAAATAGTGGGGTACCCAGGTGGCTCAGTTGGTTAAGCTTCTGACTCTTGATTTCGGCTCAGGTCGATCTCAGGGTTGTGAGATCGAGCCCTGCATCGGGCTCCGCACTGGGCATGGGGCCTGCTTAGATTCTCTGTCTCTCCCTTTCCCTCTCCCTTCTTCATGCGCGCGCGCTCTCTCTCTAAAAAATAAAAAAAAATAAAAACTTGGACGAAATGAATAATTAAAAAAGAAAAGTATATAGAAAAGTACCCCTTCTACACTTGTTCCCCTGTTCCTCTCACTAAAGGCAAACAATGTTAACTGTTGTTTGCTTCTCTCTCTAGGGACATTTCATGCATATTCAAACTTACTTGTATATGTTCTTGCAATCATTCCCATTTAAAAAATGTGACAGTCTATTGTACACACTGTTCTCCCTTTGTTTTTCTAACCTAGCCATAGATCTGGCACACAGTGGTACATAAAAACCTTCCTTGTTTTCTATGGCTTTCCTAATGGTTCACGTAACCGCTCTCCTATTGATAAACACATTCTGTACACAAACTAGGATGTCTGTAGGAAAAATTCCTAAAAGTGGAACTGCTAGGTCAGAGTGCATTTGTGAACTTGACAGATAGCCCCAAACAGCACTGATTTAAATGCCCCCAGCTTTTCTATCTGTGGCCGTGCCTATCTCCCAACCCTCTCGCCAACACAGCACCTTGCATTGCGGTGGATCGGTGCAAATCTGGTAGGTGTAAAAGGTATCTCAGAAGAGTTTTTACTTGCATTTCTCTTCCTATGAGTGTTGTTGAGCCAGAGGTGACAGTTTACGTTGATTTTATTCTTCTTGGTGCCTCCGGTGATGGGAAGCACAGAGGCAGGAACGGCTAATTGCACACCGTTTGAAGGATTAGCCAGGGAATGACATGGGCACACACTCACATGGTCTGAATGGTCAGTCCTTAAAAAAGAGAACAAAGTCGAAAGCAAAACTCATCGTTCGCTGAAGCAAATACACAAAGCAAAGGGGGAGAAAGTAATCTGCAAAAGGTAAGGCCTCAGGTTGTCAAAATTATGTTTCTTTGCCTTGCTACTTAGATTTTTCTAGACTGGGGGAAAGCTCTTCAAAGGGTAGAGATTCCATCGGGAGAGGCTTGCGAATTAGCTGCCAGCCTGCCACCCTTAGACAAATCTTTGACAAATTCCTGCTTGGAGGATCCTGGGAAAAGACTTCACTTTCCTACAAAAGGGTCTCAGGATCACTTTAAAGTCAGCAGTAAATCCCAAATGCTCCTAATTAGGCCTCTGTTTCGTTAATTGCTCTGGGAACTCCCCGGGAGAGGGTAGAAAGCCCCGGGCCTGCGGTGGTTTGTCTCTAAGTGTGTGCGATGGCCTGTTGAGAGCAGGACCCACGTCTTTGCTCCAAGCAGCCTGGCTCCTTGCAAGCTGCCCCGGGGCCGCCTAGAGAGAAAGAGGGAGGGAGCCAGCTGGGCCTGGGAACTGTACATTTAAGTACATTTCCCCTGAAACGGGAATCCGGGAAAGGCTGCCTTTTAAGCACAGCACCGTAAAACATTGTTTTGCAAAGCCCGCCCTTGCTGGTCAGACTTCCCTACAAGCGCTGCAAGGGCCCAAAGTGCCCAGCCCTTTAAAAAGAAAGTCTGAATATGAGCCTTACCACCTGCCTTCTCATCCATACGGCCATCTAATTTTTCACAAAGCCACTGTTCTGTAATTGTTGCAGTAAAATCAAATAGCAATTTGGAAGGCACCTTAGAGGTTCCAAAGCGTTTTCGTATGTGTTCATACGCATTAGCACGTCTGCCCTTAGCCCTGGTTGGCAGACCCTGAAGCTCCTGGAGATTAGGGGATGTGCTGGAGGGACACACACACACAAAGAGTCTGAACTAAAACCGAAATCCATTGTATCATGTTACTCATTAATACTATTCTGAGGCCATAAATCTGGCTCATTTAAAATATATTAATTAGTTAATTCAATAAGTATTTATTAATATCTGCCATGTGCCAGCACTAGTAGGTACTAACCACAGAGCTCCGCACAAAACACAAGGTTCCTGCTATCACGGAGTTGCCATCCTAGCGGGTGAGATAAACGATAAACAAACAAACAAAATACAGGTCAGGTGGTGATTTATCAGGTAATTTTTATTTTCCGAATCCTTTTCCTTTTGAGTGTGGAAAAGGGGAGTTTTTATAATTACTTTCGGACAATCAGTGTAAAGTAGGACTGTCCTGAGCAAAAGTGGACATCTGTTCACCTTGGCTATGAAGAAAATTAGAGCTACTAAGGTCACAGAGCGTGGTGACACATAAGCAGGAACCAGAGACCCGGATTCTTGATTTGAATCATCTGTGGAGCTCCCATGATCCTGTCCGTTAGTCACCTCAGTTCCTGTGGGCTAGTTTGCTCCCACCGTGAAATAAGTCACCAGCAATCTGCCACTGTAATTTGGGCGAGTTCAAGGAGTTCTATCTGCAAAGTACATGGTCTCGACAGAGGAGTGACACACGGTCTAGAAACCAAGCTCCCACTCCTGTCTTTTCCAGAAAGTAGCAGTATGTCTTCAGCACATTTATCCCTGTGGCTGAGTTCCCTTCTTTCCATCCTTTGCCCATTTACTCATCATTTACTGAACAACTCTGTGTTCTCTCAACTGGAGTGTGTTTCCCCATATTTCTAGAATAGGGGTAACAACACCTCCCCAACCTGCCTTGTCCATTTTCAAGGGTTCTAAGTCACAGCTCTTAATGCTAAAGAATCCTGCGAGATATCTGATACAGCTTGGGCTTTTCAAGGAGTGGGGAAGAGTTAAAATAGCAATTTTTTCCATGTTGCAAATGAGGTCAGAGGCTCAGGGTTCCACAGTACCTGAGCAAGGGAAGGCACACGCCTCTGGTTGGCAGCGCCGAGTTTTGGCAGCTACCCCACACAGCTTCCAAATGAAGGTTCGCTGGAAGAATGCTTTCACTGAAGTCATGTGCTTCACTCCCTTCTCCCAGAGCTCAGGGTTGCTTTGCTTTTCCAAGTCAGAAAAAACTGACACAGTCATCGATCCTCAAGTGTCAAGATCTCTAACAATTGGGAAAGATATTTTTGTCTCCCCTTGTTATATCCCCCCATTGTTTCTTTCTTTTTAGTTTCCTTTTAAAATTATTTTATTTTATTTTATTTTATTTTAATTCCAGGATAGTTAACATACAGTACTATATTCGTTTCAGGTGTATAATTAGCGATTCGACACTTCCATATATTACCCGGTGCTCCGCATTAAGTGCGCTCCTTAATCCCCATCACCTGTTTCCGGTTGCTTCTTGTTTTAAAAACAAGAAAACCACACAAGTTCCATCTTCTGGCATATCTACACTAAATTCCAAAGGCACCTGGATGACCACAAAGTAAATGCAAAAGCAGAAGGGCACTTTCACAGCAGGAAAGGGCTCCATGCACGTGCCCGCGTGACAGGGAGGTGAGTCCTCGAGCGTGTCCGTGGAATGCCCTCCAGGTTGAGGGTGAGCTTGCTGACCCAGCCTTCCCCTGAGGGCCTGTTTACCCAACAGGTTGATATTTTTCTCAGTTCTTGGGAGGTGATAATGTGTTCCACATATGAAATTCATATCATTTGTGTTTGTCCTCCTTTGCCATTCTAAGGGTTGCGAGGGGCACCCTTTTAAAATTAATTTGTCTATCTGTTAGGAACAGGAGGAAGCAAGCCTGGTCCGAGTATTTATCAGACACATGCCGCCCATCTGCCAGAGCTAGGTCGAGGAGGATTTGCTGTTAATCCTTCAGACCCATCTGTAGGGGGTTCAAAATGCTGACCAGGAAGCTAGACAAGATGAGGTTTATTTAATTAGAAAAACGGCTCTGGAGGTTACTGGAAATCACTCTGAAGAAGGAAGGGCTTTTGCTCACGTCACTCCTGCAGGGGTGGGAATGGGCTGAAAGTGGGGAGAGCGCAGAGATTGTTTTGTGCTGGGCTTGGGGAGGTTCGTTTCGTTTTTAAAGTGGTGCGGCCCAGGCTTCCTCCCTGCTACGTACCAGCTGGGACCAGTTCAGCTTGGACAATTCCACAGGAAGTTCATGTGTGGGAGGCGATGCCAAGCCACGGAAGACCAGCGTTTGGTTTGCAAGTTTGGATCCAGATGGGAAAGGACGAAGGAGCTGGATGCGGCCAGGGCAGGACTAGGTGGGCCGCTGAATTCCAGGCACTTAGGCTAACCTGCTAGAGGCTGAAAGCAGCCCGGGGCAGAAAGTGTTGCCTCCACTTTAGTCTTCAAAATTCACTAGAAGACTCTTGTAACTGGGGTTTATTGCCACTTGAGATCCATTTTTGAGGAAAGGGAAACAACAAAATTGCATTTAAATTTTCCCCAATGGAAAAAATGACATCCGTTCAAAACAAAATAACCAGCAATCGCGCATTTCCTTTTTAGTATGAAAATATTATTCGCATAATTGGTTTCTGCAGGGCTGCCATTTGGGACAACTGGGCAGGGAAAATTGTGTGCCTTCCCTCAGCTTCTGATTGTTATTTCATGGCGATATAAAAACATGACAATTTTCATTGAAGTGGGTCGAGATAAACGGTCCCCTCTCCGCTTAGGGCTTTTTGAAATGGTGTCCCTGTTGCTAGCCAGATTCCTGGACACTGGTCTCCCAGGGATCATATTTTTGAGGCTGAGGTTTTTTTAGGGTTATCATCCAGGGACCAGAAACCAAAAGCTCACCTGGGGGTGGGTGTCCAACAAAAGCAATTGTTAGCTGGAAAGAACAAAACATTTATTTTAGGAACTGTCAACCAGAGGAGCATGAAGTTCTGGCCTGCTCCCTGCCCCTCCTCTGCTTCTCCCTCACGCTAGGGGAGGCATGGTTTGCCTGGCCGCGTGGCCCGAGCGCATCCCTCTTTCCAATTCACCCTCTACCTTAGAATTTCCTGGGAATCCTTTCTCCTTCCACTTCGGAAACTGGCTGACAGGGGATGCCAGGAATCCTGGGAAGGTTAGGAGGCCAATTCCCCTCCACTGTCCAAACTCAGTGACGTACAGATGTCCCGAGCGAGCATGCCTGGGAGGAAAGAGAGGGCGGAGCGCCCGCACCCTGCAGAGGCAGGCTCGGAGAACCCTCCGCCCGTCCACAGAGCTGTCAGGGGCACAAGGCACCAACAGCGGGGCCGCATTTGGATGAGGTGGACGAACCAGCAGCTTCCGTGGAAAAGCAGTCGATCAAGTTTTGGGGGTCAGGTAGAACACAGAGCCACTTAATTGCTTATGTTACCCATTTCCCGCCATCCAACCAGTTATACTGGAATGTTAAAAAAAAAGAAAAAAAGGCAGTAAAACCCAAAGGCTCTTCTGGTTGTTGAAAATAAAATTTAATTCTACTATAAAAGAGACCCTCTAGGGGCGCCTGGGTGGCTCAGTCAGTTAAGCGGCTGCCTTCAGCTCAGGTCACCATGCCAGAGTCCTGGGATCGAGCCCCGCATCGGGCTCCCTGCTCAGGGGGGAGTCTGCTTCTCCCTCTCCCTCTGCTGCTCCCCCCACTTGTGCTCTCTCTCTCTCTCTTTCAAATAAATAAAATCTTTTAAAAAGAGAGAGACAAACTCTTTCTTCAGGTACAGGCTTTCTGCTTCGCCTATTGAAATATACTTCATTTGTTTTCAGGTCGATAGGAAGGAATATCATATTGGTATATAAAAAAAGGAATGTTTTATCGCTAATTATTGATGACTCATTTTATCTTTTAGGTAAGAACCTAAAATGTCTTTGAACAGGTGGTTATAAGAAATGTGATCTTCAACATCAGGTAAATACATGTTTGGTAACATGGCTTATACTTAATTTTTTAGATTAAGTATCTCCTTTCATGTAAGTTGGACAAGGCAATACTTGAGTGTGTGAAATATTTGGTGTGGGCAATTCCTTGCAGTAGTAGAAACTGTAGAAGATGGATTAGAACTTTTTCAACCTTAGGGGCGCCTGGGTGCTCCATCAGTTAAGCGTCCAACTCTTGATTTCGGCTTGGGCCATGATCTTAGGGATGTAAGAACGAGCCCCACACTGGCTCCACACTGGGCACCACACTGGACACCACACTGGACATGGAGCCTGCTTGGGATTCTCTCTCTCTCCTTCTCCCTCTGCCCCTCCCCCACTCAAAAAAAAAAAAGGAATTTTTTTCACCCAGAATTTCTCATTAATCTTCCTCGGCATAGATTTTTATTGAATACTGGGCAATTCTATGAATTCCCATTTTCTGGAGTTGTTTTAAAATTTTCCTCTGATTGTAATTAGGGATTGTAATCACCAATAAGCTGAGAAGTATCAGCTCAGCTGCTTCTCTTGGGGCTGGCATTACAGATCATTATACGATATTCTTTGTTTAAATGCCAAATCGATCATGAGACTTGCAAAATCACAAAAATTACCATCTTACCACTAGAGAACACTTTCCAAGAGGTGACTTCCTTTTTTGTTCCCAGATCTGTAGGGCTTTCCACTGAGTTCTCTTAGCCTCCTGAAAGGCTAGGGCCCGAGGACAACACATTCTAATGCAGTTGGAGAAAAGAGAATCTAGGACTACTGGAGGGGTGGCTGCCTCCTCCCTACCAGCCCCCTGCAACTCCCACCCCTCACCCCTCACTCCTCCACCCCTCTGGGCTGGGTGGGGCCTGTCACAGTGCAGTGGGGTCTGGCTCTCAGTGACTGCATTGGCAAGATGGCTCCTCTTGGCTTTATTTTCCTCAGACCTTAACTAGTAAGCTTGGTGGGCACCCCAAGGTTGCCAAAGATTGAATTTAGACTGGGAGGGCTCTTAACCTGGGCCCATGGTGGGCTTCAGAAGGCTCGAGATCCTCTAGAAATATTAACCCTTGTGCATGCATGCACACGTATGGCTGTGTTTCTCAAGAGAAGGATCATAGTTTCCATCAGATTCTCACAGCAATCCCCCCACATTAAAACAACAGATTTTAGTGCGAGAGGTGGTGCTCTGCACCATGCCCTCAGGTAAGGAACACTTGAGAAACCCAGGTGTGGTCTTCTCGGCAGAGCCAGAGACCTTATTTTATCTGACTTCTAGGCCCTAATCACTGGGTACCTGTATTTCCATATTTGCTTCTAAATAAGTTCTTTGTCTTCATACCTTGCCCCTTAAGAACTTTCTTTTACCAAGGTACTACCTTTGTATTTTCCGCCCTTGGTTATTTCTGTTTTTTGCTGTTGCTAATACACAAACTCTTTATTAACTGATTAATCATCCTGGAACCAGCCATTTGTATTCAAATTTAGAGCTACCACTTACTGTGTGTCCTCAGGTCAATTAGCTTCCCTAAACCTCATCTGAAAAGCCAAGAGGACCATAGTACTTACCTCACAGGTGTATTGTGAGGATGAAGGATGATCCTGCCTGTCAAGTCCTTGGTTCAATGCTGAGAACATTGTACATTATCAATAAATCGTAAAAAAAAGAAAAAAAATCAGGCATTCCACAAATATTTAAGGACCACCGATGCCAGGGACTATGCTAATTGAAATCAACGTGACTGAATAACAGATTGAACACCTTGTTTTACTGGGCTCCTGGTCCTTCCAGTAAAAACCTGTTATCTGGGGCAGGATGCTAGAAAGCCCATATGCAGCATGGCCATTACTTCTACCAATAGTAATACTGTAACACCAGATACAAAAATGGCAGCAGACACAGATGTAGTGTTACTACGGGGGGGGGGGGGGGACTGTTCTAAGCACTTTCCACATATGGACTGGTGCAATCTTCACAATATCCCTTTGAGATAGGAACTGTTAATGTCTTCATTTTGCCAGGATGAGGAAATTGAGACAGAGAGGGAAAATCACGTGTGTAAGTTCACACAGCTGGCATGCAGCTGAGTCAGGTTTGAATCCAGCAACGTGGCTCCAAGATGGTGACTCAGACGGCAGCGTACTTAATAGTAACTGGGTAAGAAGACTGAATAAGCATGGGCCCCCTCTCTCCTTTCAGACGTACCTCCTTTAAAACCTGCCTCAAAACTCCTTTCCCCCATAAAGCCCTGCCTGACGTGATTTGCAAGTCCTGCCCCTTCATTATTCTTTTTATGCCCCTGATTTATCCCCTCAATATGTTGTTTGCAAGTGTTCAGCTGCTTCTCTCCAGTCAGACTCACATTCCTCAAGGGCAAAGACTGTGTCTTTTGCTTCCCTGGAGACTTTCCTGGTGTCCAGTTGAGGGCTGTGCTCTTGGGGAACAATCCAAACATCTGCGGTGATGTATGGTTATTTGGGGATTCTATTATTCATGCACTCAGTGTTTATGGATCATCTATACCAGGGCCAGGCTGTCCCCAGCACTGTAGGGACAGCAGTGGGAACGCATGGTACTCGGGATGCCTGTGACCTGCTGGGGAAGAGAAACATGTAAATGAACTCTGGGCAAGTCCTCCAAAGAAGGGCACCCGGTTGTAGGATGGTCTACAAGGGATGCAATTTGACTTGGTCTAGGAGGTCAGGGAAGACTTCCTGGAGGAAGAGACGTTTTAGCTAAGATCTGAAGGATGAGTAGTACTTACTCAGGTGAAGGAGCAATGGGGAGTGTTGCCAGCCAAGCCTCGGTGGTAGGAGGGAGAAGCTGGGTGTGAGGAATGGGGAGGTCAGAGGGCAGTCAGGAGCCTGGTATGAGTTGAGGTTGCAGTGGTCAGCAGGACCGTGCAGGGCCTTATTGACTATGTCTGAGTTCGTGTTATGCAAAAAGCAAGAGAAACTACTGAAGGATTTTAAGATGGCAGAGATGATGGCAGTGTGGAGTAGGCTGGTGTTGAAGGAGGAAAGTGAGTATATTTGGTAGACATTTGGAAGTAAGATGCAAAAGGATTTGGTGAGGGGCGCCTGGGTGGCTCAGTAGGTTAAGCGTCTGCCTTTGGCTCAGGTCATGATCTCAGGGTCCTGGGATCGAGCCCCGCATCGGGCTCCCTGCTCAGCGGGGAGCCTGCTTCTCCCTCTGCCACTCCCCCTCCTTGTGATCTCTCTCTCTCTAATAAATAAATAAAATCTTTTAAAAAAATTTATCCATTTATTTTTAGAGAGAGAGACAGAAAGCGAGCGTGAGTGGGGGGAGGGGCACAGGGAGAGGGAGAGAATCCACAAGCAGAGTGCAGAGCCTGACTCAGGGCTTGATCCCACGACCCTGAGATCATGACCTGAGCCAAAACCAAGAGTCAGACGCCCAACTGAGCCACCCAGGCGCCCCAGGGAAGAATCATTTTTTATTGAACACTTTATGTCCTGGTACCATTCTAGGTGCTTTACATTCATTTCATGCACACTGTAGCCATATGTAATAAATGTATCATCCCCAATCGGTACATGAGAAAACTGAGGTATAGGCCAGCCAGTTGTGGTCTAAGCCCTTCCTCTTGACCGCTATACTTGAGTGCTCTCCATGTCTCCAGTGGCTCCACGTGTGAATGAAGACGTCATTCAGTGAGAGGAGACAGAAGTAGAGAGCCTGCTGCAGGGGGTGGGCAGGGAAACTGGGGTTGGATCGGGACATGTTGAATTTGAGTTCAAATACACTGTAAAAACTGAATTCATCTGACAGGCATTTACACCTTTCTTGTCTCCTCTTTAGTCACCAAATCCTTTCCTCTGATGTTACTTTCTCAAAGGAGGTTTACCCTGACCACTCTGTTTAAAATTCTATTGTGCCCTGTCTCCTATAGCATGCCCCAACCTCCTCTTATCCTTGCTTTTTCTCCCTAAACATTTACCACCTGCTAATGTATTACAGATGTTTCTTGCCGAATGCATTGTCACTGTCAGTGTGTCCTTGGAGAATGTCAACTGTTCCAGGGCAGAGATCTTTGTTTTGCTCACTGATGTATCCCAAGGGCCGAGGACAGTGTCTGGCACACGGTGGACGCTAACGAATATTGTTGAGGGGATAAATAAAAATGATTTTCTTTAGCAGGATTGTTGATAGACTCCTAAATTTGCCTAGAACACAAGAGTTCAGGTTTATATGTCAAAATCATGGTGATGATTAGCTGGAATAACTCCATGAGCAAACTTTACTGGTGTTCTTCTAGTGGCTAACATTCAATCATTGATTAGATCCATTTTGACCCTTTGTTTTTTAGTTTTTTGAGGAATGGCTACTGTTTCATGCTAGGTAGTATTTGTTGAGCTTGTGAAGGTGAAAAATTGTGCTTGTGTTTTCTCTTTTGCTCCCTATTTTTGTTTCTTTATTTACATTGTATTGATGTGAACATCTTTAATATATTTCGCTAAGTAGGGCACAGCTGGGTCAGGGGTATATTTCCTTTCTGCCCTCATATCCTATGGCCAAAGCAAATGGTTCTCAGTTTAACTACTGCCCTCATATATTGTCACAGCAAGTACGAATTAGAGATTTTTGTCATGAACTGATAGTGATTCAAAACCAGCCAGAGAATTTTATGGAATAGCAAAAGGACATGTTCATTATTTACTGTCCTAGATCCTCCAAGTTCTCTCACTGTATTAAGTAAAGCCAGGAGAAAACAAAATATTTAGCACTCCATTCTCTCAGCCCCTGCTCCCCTCCCCCAAAGCCACAATTAAACAATGAGCATTATGACATCACAGTGAACAGGTGGGTGGAAGAGTTCTCTTTGAATATGTAAAACCAGAGTAGAAAGCATTATCCTGTTACCCAATATACTGTATTCATGAAATCACATCATAAATTTCTCCTGGAAATTAGTTCCTAGAAAAGAATTTCTCATTAGTCAAGCGTGTGTGTGTGTTGTGTGTATGTGTGTGCACGCATGTGTGTGTATGCGCATGGGTGTGGTGAAGGACACCATGTAACTCATATACTTTCCTCCTTGCTTTAGTTACCTAGAGACTTGAAGCCAAAATCAATTTCAGCAACACTAATTAACTCCTCTTAGAGAGTTCCTGGAAGACCCATTTCCCTGTTTCCCCAGATGGTCTCCGTTCTGTTTCTATCTTTAATTGTTCCATTCAGTATGATTTTTCACACTGTAATACAGTCACCTGAAATCCTTTGTGGAAGATGTGAGATAATAATCTGAATTGTGGTCAGTTCTTCCGGTCTAGGCTCACATTTCTTAGAAGGGAATCGGAGAACCTCTGGAAGCAAGAATAACAGTAAAAGTGGATTTTTACTTTCTACCCTGGAAAGTAAAGTGCTAGACACTTCCAATCCTCCACAACAGCCCTAATTTTCTGCATGTAATTTTCTGTTCACAACAAGTAAGCGCAAAGTTGGGATTCTTTTTTTTTTTTTTTTAAGATTTATTTAATTATTTGAGAGAGAGAGAGAGAGACTGAGGGGAGGGAGAGGGAGAGAGAATCCAAAACAGACATCCCACTGAGCTAGTCATTTACAATTACAACAGAGGGCTTGATCTTGACCCTGAGATCATGACCTGAGCCAAAACCAAGAGTCAGACACTGAACTGACTGAGCCACCCAGGTGCCCCAAGGTCAGGATTCTAACTGCCAGATTCTGAAGCCTGTGTACCATAGGACGGAACAATGGTGTGGAGAGAGCCCCATATTTTCCCCGTTGTACTGACTCAGGAAGGGGAGAACCCCAAGCTCTGGGCCCAGCTGGGTCCTTTAGAGCATTTTCTCCTGTTCCCAGTGCCTCTGCCTCATGAGACCCAACAGTGGGGAGAGGACAAGAGCTTTGAGGCAAGGGCTCCACAAGGCACCCTCCACTGGACCCCTGCTCCTGGCACTCCCCCTCCATGCCCCGATGAAAGGAACTAAAAAATAACCCTCCCTACTCAAGTTAAGGGTAAAAAGACCTCCCAGCGACATTTATCCCACAGGCTGGGGCGGCATGGGGATTGTCCCCCATCCTCTTTCCAGCTTTGGTGGATTCTAAGGAAAATGAGGGTTACTACAATGGTGGCTCTTAGAGGGTAGGGTTTGGATTTCTTTTTGGGATTCTCCATCCCCATCTCAAACACTCTCCTTATCCTTTGTGAATTAAAAAAAGCAGATTTCCAGTAGAGCAGGCCCTGGGACCGGCCTCCATCCTTCTGCCCCAACCTTGCTTTCCCCCAACCATCCTATCTCCCTACTTGGTTTGAATTTTCCATTCACTGGATTTTAAATCTCAAGCTCCAGTCCTCCCCTACCCCCCTTAATTTTTCTGTTTTTCTTTCTATTTCCCTGAATAGCATGGTATCACGTCAAGCCTACCATCCCATACTTCAGCTATTAAGTTGTTGGCTATATTACACAGTGGATTTTGATTCGGATCAGTTAGAGCTAATAGCAATTTTCAGTAAAATATTAACCAAACACACACAAAAGTCACTCGTGTGGCTCCATCCTCCCCTTCAATAGGATTAATCGAGTTAGCTATTTACTCTTTCCACCACTCCAGTGTTTTCCCACCTTCCACTCCAAACAAGAAAATGACACTAAATTCATTTAATACAAATTTATATTATTGTCTGAGGCATTTTAAGCAATGCTTAATTTAATTTCCTTGTTTGGAGTGTGGTATTGGAGAACAGGACCACAGTGTAATATAAAAATAGGATTCGCACATCCACCAGGCACCCAGCTATATTCTCCAGTGATTCAAGAGAGCTCTGTTTACATTCAATTGCAATTCAAATGTGCCAAATCATCTCTCTGTCCTGCAGTAAAAAGAAAAATCAGCCTCTGAAAGCAGATCATCCCACCCCAGGCTGACAAAGTCCAAGGGCTTGACCTTCGGGATGTGGTACAAGTCCTCTGATTTGATTAGACTTCTGACAGGTCAAATATGTTGACTGTTCATGGTCTCTTGGCCTCGTTATCAGTTAGCTAGAATTCTAGTCCTTTCTGCTTGGGGAGATGGAAATAACCTTTATTGAGCATCTATAATGTGCCAGGCATTAAAAAAACAAAAAACAAAAAACAAAAAACCAACTGTGTCCCATTTTTAATCTCTTCAAAGTCCTGTGGGTAAATGGTGCAATATCCCCCTTTTACATCTAAGAACAACCGGAAGCAGAGAGGATATGTAATTTGTCCAAGGCCACATGGCCAGTAAGCAGTTGCTATGCGTACAACCATATGCCCCCCAGCTCTGGCACTTGGCATTGTCTCCCAGGCCCCCATGCACAGGGTCACCCGTTGTGGGGCAGAGTTTCTTAACCAGGGGTTAAGAATGGTGAGGTTCAGTAGGTCACAAAGTCCCTGAAATGTTATATAAAATTTGTATGTTTGCCCACCATTTGGAAGAGTGACCCCATAGCTTTCTTTAATTCTGAAAAGGTGCCATCATTTAAAAAATAAGCACTACAGCCCTGGGTTTTCCAGAAGGCCAGTGACCGAGGCTTTGGGGCACTCAACATACATGCTCCTCATTCTGCACTTGGACTTGGCCAGATTACTTGAGTAACAATAATACATCAATAACCACCATGTGTCGAGGACCTACTATGTGTCAGCTTTGCTGAGTGCTCTCATCCACGGGAAGGGCTGGGCGAGGCAGGTGGGGGGACAGCTGCGTCCCTTTTAGAGACCTTCGATCCTACCTGGGTGGTAATAAGAACAGAGTGTCCTACAGCTGCTGATTGTAGAAAGTCTCCAGGCAGCTTGGATTTCTAATCTGATGCTTTCCTCTTTGGCACCAGTGTTCCTGGTCCCCTGACAGGAATAACCCCCTCAAGTGGCATGGCTCTGTCACACACAGAGCAGGGCAGCGCGGAAAGAAGGGCAGGTAGGAGAGCCAACAAGCTGGGCTTCCAGCTCCTTTTCCGTCATCAACTCCAAATGGCTTGGAGCAGGATACTCTTGTTACTATCAATATCCCCGTCTCAAAAATGAAATTAATACCTACCTCCAACTCCCCATCTTAAAAATCAACAAAACACAAAACAAACCTAAAAAATATTTCTTAAGATGTATTTCTTAAGATGATCAAACGAATGGGATCCCAATTATTTAATGCAACTCGCATCAGTTTATTTCATTGACATCTTGGAATACTTGTTTCTGAACATTATGCTGTGGGGATAAAATAACGGAGACCCAACCCTGGGCCTCAGGGAGATTAAGATCTGGTATATAGAGAAAGGCAGGAGTATGAAATAGCTGTTGCACAAGGTAGAATAGAGCACACATTATAAGAAAGCTATAAATGACTTGCTGTGGGATGTCAGGAGAGGGGAAAACATCTTGCTTGGGGAATGAGATCAGGGAAGGCCTAGGTAGGAGGTGGCATTTGAAGATTTGAAAGGATTTCAGCAGGCAGAGGACATCTTTGAAGCATGGACAGCAAAGGCTCTGTGAAGGCAGGAGAAGTCCGGGGCCTATCTAGGCGATCACAAGCAGTGAAGGCTGCCCGGCCGGTGGGGCCCCTGTAGGCCGATGGCTAGGCTGGTGAAAGGGCCAGACGGATTCACATGTCACCCCCAAGAGTCCGATTTAAAGGCCTCAAATGAAGTTTTGTACTTTGAAAATTTTTAAATCCCCCAGGGATTCTAATTTGTAGCCAAGTCAGGCTAGATGGTCTTCAGGTCCTTTCCAGCCCCTGAGAGAGTTGTGCCCTTTCTGGTAAAAGTGGCTTGATTTAAAGTTGTGGGTGGCTGGTTGTAATTGTTGAAAAGCTGATTTGAAGCCATTTGTCCTCAGGCAATGGGTCCTTGAATAAACCTGGAGGATGTTTATTGTTTGTTTTTTTTAAGATTTTATTTATTTATTTGTGAGAGCGCGCGTGCGTGCGCGTGAGCACAAGCAGGGGATGCGGCAGGCAGGGGGAGAAGCAGGCTCCCCGCTGAGCAGGGAGCCCGATGGGGCTCGATCCCAGGACCCTGGGATCATGACCCGAGCCGAAGGCAGACGCTTAACCGACTGAGCCTGAGTCACCCAGGCATCGCCTGGAGGACTGTTCTAAGAGTGAGGGCCAAAGCCCAAATCTATCCGTAACAGCAATGAGTTCAGTGGGTCTGGTAGGGGCTGACACCTGGTCATCCTGCCCCATCCATAAGGGGCAGCCTCCACTCAGCTACCAACATCTGCGGCTAAGTAGGGACACGGGCTTGGGGTTGCCAAATCTTGTGACTTTTCTTTTCTTTTTTTTTTTAAGATTATATTTATTTATCTGAGAGAGAGAAAGAGCTCAAGTGGAGGGGAGAGGCAGAGGGAGAGAGAGAAGCAGACTCCCTGCTGAGCAGGGAGCCTGACATGGGGCTTGATCCCAGGACCCTGAGATCATGACCTGAGCCGAAGGTAGACGCTTAACTGACTGAGCCACCCAGGCGCCCCACTCTTGTGACTTTTCAAAAGAAGCCAGGAATCTGGCGGAAGATCCTGATTTTATGTTAGTTAAGAAATTATTATGTTAGTAAACAATTCAGATTCTTGACAAAACACAATGGCAAGCCTGATTCAGTCAGCAGGTCTTTGGTTTGATTCCTCTGGTTTAGAGTTGTCATCGTTAGAAGAGGCTTTCGATTTTATTAAGCGATGGCTACTTGATAATCTTTAGAGAGACAATCCTTGTGTTGACTTCACATATTTTGCTTTTTTTTTCTGTAATATCTGGCTGAGAAAACAAAAAACTTCCATGTGCATTTTTCAATTAATGGTCAATATTGTCTTACCTATGCTCACCCCTTCCCATATTAATTTGAAGCAAATCTCAGACATCATATTATCCATAAACATTTAAACATAACCACAATACAGTTATCATGCCTAAAAATTAATGTTTCTTAACAATATCCAGTCAATGTTCAATTTCCAGTCATCTCAAAATGTCATAATTTAAAAGAAAAAGAAATCCGGTTTGTGTGAATCAGAATCCAAATAAAGACCACACATTGCAGTTGGTTGATATGCTTATATTTGCTTTTGATATTGTTTTTTGCATGTTGATTTTGCTGAATTGGCTATTATTAATGTGTTTGTATGGAACCCTCCGCTAAAGGATTTGTAAAAATGTAATGAAGGTTTGCAAGGCCAACCTCTGCGATTATATTAGAAGTTAGTTTGATATAGTAAGTCTTATAAACAGCTAAATTCTGTCAAAGAAAAATCCATTTTTAATGCATGATTGAATATTGATAATTAATGGGAACTATGAGGAAGTCATATGCAAAGATTAATTACCAACTGAGCTCTGAGAACATTTTTCTTCCTTTGTAATCTCACCTCCTGAGAGAAATAGTCTATATTGGTCCTAGAGTGAATTGACAGATATGTCCAGAAAGAAAAGCCACACACTTTAATCTTTATTTGTCATGCTTAATTGGATGTACTATTATTTTTTATTTGCAGAGACAATATTTTCCAGTTAATTCTTTCTGCAATGCTGGAATGGAGGCCTTTCTCACCACCCTGGATGTGGGAGGTTCTGAGTACCGGGCTTCTGAATCTCTCTCTCTTTCTTGGAAGTGTTTGAATTCCTCTCTACGATGGAAACTCTAATTGTCTGAACCAAGGTCATCCTCTGTAGGCCAACTCTCTCCATAGCAGTCACTCAACTCTGACAGAAAGTGATGCCCTGGGCTTTCTTCTTCAGAAAGTAACTTGAGGGGAACCGACCCCTGAAATCCAAGTTCATTAACATGGGGGGAAAATACTGTGAGTCCACCACGTAAGAAAGCCAGCCAGGCCTGGCTGTTTGCCCCTACTGGTGAGCACAGTATTTGTATATCTACCTAGTCTTCTGTTAAGAGACGCCCGCTGGCCAATCTCTGATTGGCAGCAGCTGAGATCCAGTTTGCAAAGGTGGCTGGTGGCCGGTGGCTAATTACACGTTTGATGAACTTGTTGTTAAGACAATGCCGCACGTGTCCTCCCCCTGGCTGCTAACTGCCAGGTTACTGGAGAGTTTCCTATATGGATACTAATTAGGCCTAATTTGGTCCTGAGATTTCCTCATTTGTCTTTCTGTCACAAAGTTTGTGGTTACAAATCGCTCCCGTTGATTGGGAGTGCGGCAGCCTTTCTGATGGGCTCACACATGTAATAAAGCCATTCAGGCAACCAGCAGTGTTCGGCCGTCTTTACAAAACACAGAACATCCATGGTTATTTGCATCCCCGAGGAAAGTTCGCTTTCTCCAGGTACTGGTTTTCACAGCGCGTTAACAACCTGAAAAACAGAGACAAAGCTTCCAAATGTGACACCTTGGGGCAAGGACAGCCATGTGCTCCCTGAGAAGGCCCAGCTGTGAAGTTCCTGGGGGACGTGCATTAACCCCACTTACGCAGGTGGGGGGGTGACCTGGTTCCCCAGGAGGTGAGGGAGATGCCGCCCCACTGTTGTCTCCCAGGTACTGCAAGACCTAATCCCACCTAGGGAGAGAATGGTCAGTTGAGGACTGCTCCACATGCAGTGGCCGGACCCGTCTCTGTCCTTGCCGGGTCTCTGAGCTGGGCCTTAGGTTGCTATCTTTATCCGTCTTTAAGGAACTGCAAGTAAACAGCCATGGACTGGAGAACTCCCTTTGCTTTTTTATTTTTTAAATTTTTTTAGTGAGTGCTACGCCCCATGTGGGGCTCGAACTCACAACCCCAAGATCGAGAGTCGCATGCTCAACCGACTGAGCCAGCCAGGCACCCCTGGAGAGGTCCCTTTGAGAAGAGCCTTTTGTGCTATCTTCCGTCAGCTAAGTTCCTAGGTGTTTTGCAAGATATTTTGAGTCAGTAAAGTACTAACTGTTCTGTTGCTATGAATTGATTTTATTTGGACTTATGGGGTGCTCTGTTCACCTAGGAGATGGAGGTAACCTTTGCTGTTCTGTCGAAAAAGCCTTCTATTGGACCACAAAAGTCAGAAATCAGAGGGGTCTAAGGTTTCCCCAGCTGCCCATGTTAGCATAACCAGAAAAAGGACAGTTTACTTGCTGTCTGTAGGTAGTCTGTCTCTCAATAGGTGGTCATAGATCCATACAAAGCAACTAGAGTCATCCATGTGACACTAGAAATGAGAAAACCAATCCTGTTAACTAATAACCTGATAAAGTCAACGTCCCTGGCCATAAAGATTAGCCAAGCAGCTGCTCACGAGGTCGTGGAGAAAAGCTCAGATAGCCTTGTTTTCCCTTAAGAATGGCAAAGGCCAAGTGACATTAGTAATTGTGTCCCTCTCAGGTCCTTATCTGATTCCACCAAAGTTAAGTATAAATCATAACTATATATAATATCGAGCAAGGACAAGCCACAAAGGCTCCATGTGAGCTAATTTTGGTAAGGACCACCACTTAAACCAGAACTGGCATCGAATCAGCAAAGATCAAGTTTGCTTTCTTTAAAAAGCAAAGTTGTTGTGTTTTCCTCTGGGTTTAATCCATCTCGAGGTGGGGGGTGGGGAGACGGTGCAGGGGTGACTGGATGACCTAGCAAGGCTTTCTCTGTTGGTAAACCCTGCTAGATCCGTTGTCTCCTCATCTGCTAGATGGGAAGAGAAAAATCTACTTTATAGGGCAGAAAAATGCATTGAGAGCCTGAATTTGGCATTGCGTTTTGATTCCAGGATTTCCCGCCCCTCAGTAGCTAGAGTGCGGACAGTACCCCCAAGTCTCCATGAGTTTGGTTTCCTCGTCCACGTGAGAGTCAATTCTTGCCTCAGAGACCGGTTGTGCAGATTAAACGATAATGAGCATAAGAAAGCCATGAGCGCCCTGTGGCCCTCAAACCACAGCCACCCCAGAACTCTGTCAGTGACTGAGCCAGGCCAAGTGCTCCAACCCTACTTCCCAGAAGGGAGGCCCTGGGGAGACATTCAGATGTGTCCTGCCCATTGAGAAGCCTCTGGGATGCCCTGGCTCCTGGTCCTAACTGAGGCAGAAGAGAGAAACAAACCCAACACCTGTAAAATTGGCTGCTCCTCAAAAACAGTATCATTGCTCTACCTCCACCCTCTCCAGCCCTGTTCCACACGAAAACTTCAGCTCCCAGGTTGTTCCAAGTTCTCCTGAGCGTCAGAGGCGAGGCCTGCAGCTGCAGACCCTCTCGGCAAATGGCGAACACTTTACTGTTTTTCCTGGAGAGCCTGTCCTGGTGCAGAGCAGACTCAAAGCCTAAGAAGTGAGGGCAGGGGTACAAGTGGGGTGGGGGTGGAGGTGGAGGCAGTGGGGTTGGTGGGACGATGGGCAGACTGGGCACTAGTTTCTGGATGGGCCCCCCGCCGACTCTCAGCAGAAGCTGCCTTGGTAGTGGCCTCCCACAGGCGGCCATCTTCAATAGCACACCCATATGTTCACTGTCGCCTGGCTTCTCCATGAAAATTTGCTGCAGGCAGAAATCTGGTATGGATGTCTCAAGCCAAGAAGAAGCTTTTATTTTTTCCTTTTGATAGATTTTAAATCACAGTCATTCAGTCCACTTGACCCAGGAAAAGTTACCTCAAAGTAGAGCTCTGCCCCATCCCAATCTTCTGGGGGTGCTAGCGCCAAGAACAACTTCTCCAAGACGACCTCAAACAACCCTTCTGGGACTGAGCCTTCAGGAGCTTCACCCACAGCCTATCCTGAGCACGCTGTTACTCTCTTATTGATGGCAAACATCATAACCTTCCTCTTGGCATCATTTCCATTTATTTATTCTGTGCCCAGAACTTCCCTGGGCTCTCATGAGACTCTTACAAGTAGAGAGAAACAACTTCTGTACAGTGTAGAAAGCATAAAAAAGGACTGGGGAGAACGAGGGATGTTTGAAGTGCTTAAACCTCATGCCAAATTACTAAGAAATTAACATTTTTGCTGGGAAAATTAAAGAACTTTGGAATCGAATAGAAAAATATTTTTTCAATGCAGAAATGTAAACTTTGCATTTTAGTGTTTGATCAAAGGAAAGTCCACTGACAAATGAGAGCACTTGAAAATGCAGCGTAGGCTACTTTCATTAGAATGAGATTTATTGATAATCAAGGGCAAGTTGTAGGAGAGTCTTTACTGTTAGGTTAAATTTTAATTGATCTTACTGTGTCCATTCATCAGATATTATCAAGTATCTACTATGTGCCAAGTTCTCATTGTGAAAACGTTATATGGTTCTTTTCTGATGTCCTCCTTGGTAATCTTGTTATTTTACATTATGAGAGCATCTTATAAAATGCAATTCTTACCATGAAAATTCATTCTCTGACACTTAGAACTTTCCTCCATACGAAGCTGAGCCGCCAGAGAGAACCCACCATGCTGGAAGCCAGTTTGCATCGCTGACATCAGAGTGGGAACTCTCTACCTTGACTCTCTTGGGACCAAAGTGGAGGACAGGTAGGGAGAAAACTTTTCTTGTGTAGCCATTACAGACCAGGCGCTTTACAAAACTAATCTCATTTAATTTTAATTCTCACAACCTATAGGTAGATAAGATTTCCATTTTTTGTTCAAAAAACAGGCTGGGACAGCTGATGAAAAAAACTAGGAGGTGGTGGCATCACTGACCTTCACTGCCTTTCAGCACATCACCCATTTCATGAATGCGTATTTACTGAGCGCCTGCTGTATCCTAGGCACGGTTCCAGGCACTAAGGATAAGTCGCCGTCCTCATGGGGTTTCCAAGCCAGTGGTTAAGGCAGTAAACGGACTTGGTGAGATGCTGGGCGGTTGCAGGGAACTGAAGAAAAAAGGCAAAGGTGAAGGGACGGGGAACGGGAGTCCGGGCTGGCCCCGCATTGCGGAGCGTCTCCAATCTCTTCCCCGATGAGAAAAGGCGAATGCGCGCATGCGCGGCACCTGCACCGCCCGGAAGGCTACCGGTGAGGGCAGTGAGGAGGAGCCGGGGCCCAGGGAAAATTTGCAAAGAGGGGTTGTTCCTTGGGCTGTGGTCCGTTCCTCTCTGTATGTCCTCTGTCAACTTTGTTTTTTTTGTTTTTTGTTTTTGTTTTTTTAAAGATTTTATTTATTTATTTGAGAGAGAATGAGACAGAGAGAGAGCATGAGAGGGGGGAGGATCAGAGGGAGAAGCAGACTACCTGCTGAGCAGGGAGTCCGATGCGGGACTCGATCCCGGGACTCCAGGATCATGACCTGAGCTGAAGGCAGTCGCTTAACCAACTGAGCCACCCAGGCGCCCCTCCTCTGTCAACTTTGTAATGACCTCCCGGCGCAGCCGCTCTTTCTCATCTGCACCCGTGAGCTTTGTTATACCCTCCGCTTCCTGGGCCAGTCTGGTCTGAAGGTGATAGCCATCACCCCTGTCCCTCCCAGCCCCTTGGATGTCATCATTCCCTAGTGACCTTGCCTTGTCTCCTTGATAATGTACACATCCTGTGTTTCAATCCTCCAGGGCCCATGAAGGGATCAGATAGCTAATTTTTTTCTATACAAAGTTAGCTTATTTTGCATTTGTAATTACAGTTTGATAAGCTGCAAATGTGCCCAATGTTGACGCGCCCCAGGACCTCTTTTTATCTTCACCTTCGCCTCCTTGGTGATCTCATCCAATTTCAAGGCTTTAAAAAACATCTGTAAATAGATGACTCTTGAATTGACAAGTCCATGCCCTCTGCCTATGTGAGTTTTCCACTGGGAAGTCCAGTAGACATCTCAAAATGAAGACTGTATTACCCAAGTCCTGGTTTCCATTTACAGCCTCCTTCACACAAGTAAGCGGCAACTTCATTGTCCCAGCTGCTCAGGACAACAAATCGGGGTCATCCCTTAGTCTTCCTTTATCCCCATATCCCGAAAGGGTTGGTTCGCCTTCAGATAAATCCGGAATTCAACCTTTCCTCAGCATTTCCTCCGCTATCACTCTGCTCTAAACCACCATCATATCTCACTTTGGCTGTTCCAACCGGCTTCTAATCCTTTCTCCTTTTGGTCTACCCTACACTCGGCCGCCGGGCTGATCTAGCTAAAAAAGCAAATCGCATCATCTGGCCCCTCGGTTTATACCCTCCAGTGGCTCCCACTTTACTCGGAGGAGTCAAGCTGGAAACTCTTGTCGTCACCTCTTCTTCTCTGGATAAAACAAAAACAAACACCCAGCCCTGCCGGCTCTAGGCCCTTCGCTCGTGTTCTCCCTCCCCGTCCTGTGGGAGCGCCCGGGCGCCTACTGTTTACGGGGCCGCACCCTGGCTGCGGAGGAACGCTCACGTGCTGATCACTTGGTCATTTTAAACTCGGTCAAGGTTAGATTTGCTAAGAAATGTCTTCCCCCAGATCCGGGAACTCTCCTTCCTAGCCCTGGAAGATAAGACCTTCTAGTGGCTTTATCTAAGGAGAGATTGTCCCCTTTGTCCCCAGCCCCGACTCCCCCGCCCCAGGAATCCCCGTTCTGTGGCCACACGGTGGCTCAGAGCCCACGCCTACAGGAAATGCAGGTTTGTTTCAAGTAACGTTTAACTCAGCCGCTTTCTTCTCCTTGGGCCTTCAACTACTTTCTCTCTCTCTCTCTTTTTCCCCTTTAAGAAAACTAAGTCCATTTTTAATTTTGTGGGCTTGACAGAACTAGGACAATAGGACAATGTTTCCTCGGATCAAATTTTTTTGTGAGAATTTTTTTGGCAGAATCAGTGTTTGCAAGAAGCAGATAAAACTTGACTGTTGGAGAACCTCGCAGTAGCAAGCACTGCCTGCCAGCAAATCTCCAGTTAACAACAGAGCTGGAGTCATTGTTAGCCAGGTAGGAGAGATGGGGGGCCGGGGGGGTGCGACGAGAAAGCCCTAGAGCTTCCTTGTTAGGCTCTAAATGAATTGGTTGTTTAGCAATTACCGTAAGACAGCAGATCTGGGTACATGAGCTCTCCAAAGATAACATCTCAACTTGGTTTGCCTTCCTTACACAACGCGAGTACATATGAATCAAGGAAGCCCCACAGCCCCGAGCTATTTTATTCACCTCACACTCGGAGGAGTTCACTGACTGGAATTCAATAGAAACTGTTCTCTGTGTGAAAGTAATTTCAGAAAGTAATCTAGTTTATGGAAATGAAAGGCATCAAAACACACAAAAAAAACACTTTCTCTACAAGTGCTTTGCCTCAAATATTTGACATGGAAATTTGTATAATCCCTCTGGGGGCACGTGGGTTTCACCAGTGTTAACATCTTTTGAAATGAATTTCACAAATGTTTATTTGCCGTGCCAGGCTGACAAATAATTTAGAATATCGAGGCATCTTACCGGAATCAAACTTGATACGGATCTCAGATGATTGTGGAGGTTAAAAGGCGTGAATTTGAATTGGGTATTGGGGTGACGTCACTTTGAAATACTGCCCCGGGGAGCAAAGGTGTCGCTTAGCTGCTCTGGGTCCCCAAATCTCCTTGCCACGTAATGCACCTCAGTAATGACAATGGATCATCCACCGCCAAGTCCTGCTTTCTTTTTCACACAGGAAACAAGCCTTTTGGCACGGGTCCGGAGGGACAGGGAGGGAACAGACTAGAGCAGGGGGCAGGCTCAGATCTGATGTGGGCCCCCAGGGAAATGGGGTGGGCTGCTCCACACCCGTCCTTAAGAAAAGAGTAGGCATAAGATGAGCCCTTGGGAAGACAGGCTTTAAGTTCAAATAGACTCAAGGAAGAGCTCGAGAAGGAAGCTTATGTTTCCCATCATCTGAACCTGGAATGCTCTTTTCTTCCTTTGGGAGGGCACTGGCTTGTCATTTTAGAGGCTCTCCTGTGGTCCCATGAGAACTCTCCCCTCAAGAAGGAAGACCCTTGTAATGAGGGTCCTTCCGTGGGGCTGTGGTCCCCAGTCAGACAGAGTTAGCACCATCCTCCAGGCTCATCTGGTGGTTCAAACACGTGGTTCACAGGTCGGCTGAGTGGCCGCGTCCGCCTGGTGGGTGGGGAGCAGAGCCAGCTGCAGACCGAGATTTGCTGCTCTCTGGACCAGCCTCCACCTCACCTCACAGTCAACCTTCTGGGCCTGGATGATTGCTAGGTGCTGATGGCCGGACCCAGGCCAGAGCAGGGTCCGCTGGAGCAGGGAGACTGAAAGCACGGGTCTGTGGACCCTACAGACTGGTGGAGACCGTAGGTGGGACAGCGAGCTTCTGGCTTTACTAAACCTCCACCCGTGACCTGTCTTCTGAGTGTGTCCTGACACCCACTCGGCTGCTTGTGAGTCACCTCCAGCCGGAGGCCTCAAGAGCACCTCACACTCCGCAGCAACCCCCATGGCTGCTCCTCGTCCTGAGTTTCCATCTCTGTCTATGATTCCAGTCCTCAAATCTAGAAACCTCAGCAAAGCCATCGACTCGCATCTCCCCCCTGCTCCTCCTCCATTCCATCACGTACTGAGTTCTGTTGACTCAGCCTCGCGTAGAGCCTTCTATCTACTAGTATCATTCAACAGGGCATAGTGGATACGACGGTTCTTCATTCTGTAGGGCTGTCCTCTGTATTGCAGGTCATTTAACATTTCTGGCCCTGCCCACCAAATGCTAGGAGTGCCTGCCTGTCACTGGGACACAAACAGCCCTAGGTGTCCCCATGTGTCCCCCAGGCTCAGTGTCTCCCAGTTGAGAGACACAGGAACTTTTCTTCTGTCCCTACCTTGGATCCTGACAATTTGCTTTTCATCTGAGATGTTGGATTTTTGGATGATCTAATTGGCCTTCTCACTCCTAATCTCTCCCTTCTCCAAGCCATTTTGCACAAAGCTGTTAAGTAATGTTTCTAAAGCACAGCTCTGATCACATTACTCCCTGTTCAGATCACTTAGTATCTCTCTACTGCCCGTGAATAAAATCTAACTCCTTAGCCTGGAATTCAAGACTCTGTACAAACTGGTCTTAATATCCCTTCCTCTCTACTGCTCCCTTTTCAAGACCCTTATGTTCTCAAAGGAATGGTGAGTGACTGAATGAATATTTGACCAGAGTGCCGGTGTCTGTTTGCAAACGCGAGCCAACAGTGGATGATTTGTAGGTTGTCCTGTTAACTAATGCTGCATCATAAACCACTAAAAACTTAGTGGCTTACAACATCGACCGATTTTATTTTTATTATAAATTATTGGATCAAGAATTTGGGCAGGGTTCTGCTGGGTGATTTGTTTATTCCAGTGGTATCAGCTGGGATATTTGGTGGTATCAGCTGGGCTGGTGGCTGGTCTGGTCCGAAGAATCCAAGACAGCATCACTTGGACGTCCTGGTACCTCAGTGTAGACATTGGGCAGGCTGGGCTCAGCCGGTTCCCTCTAGAGGGGGTGGGATTTCTTCCATGCTGGCTCAAGGCTCTAGGCTGGAAACTTAAAGGCTGGGCCCAGAACTGGGAGGGCAGTCAACGAGCCTGCCCAGACTCGAGGGGTGGGGTGCTGGGCGGGCCGGGGGCACAGACGCACCTTCTGATGGGAGGAGTCTTGAGGATTTGCCGCTGGCTCGAATCCTCCACAACAGGGTAGATTAAACTGTATGGGTATAACAGCACAGATGTGAATCTGTGGCTTCCACTTCTACAGTTCTACGAATTTCTTTTAGACACTGCTGTTAGCCTAGCCTGAAATGGAACAAATCTTCACTTCACCTGCTTTACCTCTGTCCTCTATCTAGTCTCCCTTAGTCTGACCTGCTCCCATCTTCTGCTTTGGAAAACCTTTAACCAACGAGGCATCATGGCCGCACCCAGGACCACCACTGGACAGCAGGGCCTAGAGCAGCTCTGTCCAACAGAAATAGAATGCAAGCCACTTGAACTTCACATTTCTTAGTAGCCACACTAAAAAATAAAAGGAGGGGCACCTGGGTGGCTCAGTTGGTTAAGCATCTGCTCTTGATCGAAGCTCAGGTCTTGATCTCAGGGTCATGAGTTGGGTCATGAGTTGGGTGCCATGCTGGGCATGGAGACTACTTGATACAAAAAAAAAAAAAGGGGAAAAAGAGGGGCGCTTGGCTGGCTCAGTGGGTAGAGCGTGTGACTCTTGATCTCAGGGCTGTAAGTTCAAGCCCCAAGTTGGGTCTAGAGATTACTTAAAAATAAAATACCAAAATAAATAAACAAACAAACAAATAAAAAGTAAAAAGGAACAGGTGAAATTAATAATACATTTTATTTGCCCCAATGTATGAAGAAATGATCGTTTCAAGAAGTAATCATTACAGAATAATATTGAGATATTTTACATTCTTTTTTCATATAGAGTTTTCAAAATCCAGTGTGTATTTTACACATACAGCCTATCCCAGTTCAGTCCAATGCAGTCCGGCCACCTCTCAAGGGCTCCACAACCACATGTGGCTAGTGGCTACCACATTGGATAGCAGTGGCCTAAAGCTCTGTCACTCTTATTTGTCCTCTCCTCACTACCACCAAAAACTTAACAACAACAACAACAACAACAACTACTCTATAATAAACTAGAATAAACACTCAGGCATCCCGGAGGGGCCAAGCTACCTAAGGATGTCCAGGTGAAGGAAAATTCTCCACTGTCACTTAGGCGGGAGTGGGATAGAGAGAGCCCGGTTGGTACATTTTTCTGCCCTCTGCAGACCCATCCCCTTCTCAGCAGTTGTCTTTCCAAGTCGGATCCTCAGTCTCCCTATCTTGAGCAAAGCACGCTACATAAAAATTCAGATTTGCTAAGGAGCTAAGTGGCTATTCAATTTTAAGTAAGAATCTGCTTTACCAAAGGATTCACTTCAGAATTGCTTAAGCTAGAGCATTTCTCTTGTGTATTCCAAATACATCCATTTAATTTTAAAAGATTTAATCACATTTTACTGACATCTATTGAATGAAATAAATTATCCCTACACATGAAGTCTTCCTGAAAGTTGATTTTGGGGATGAGCATGAGCAGAGAGGAAATACTCTAGAATGTTGGGGCTGTAAGAAAACTTCGAGCTCACAGACTCTAGTCCACAGATGGCTGATGCAAGCGCCTGGGCCAACCCTTCTCGTGGGAGACAGCATGGCAGCCTGCCCTCATGACTGTCCAGTGTGGCCCCAGGCATCTTGTCTCCAGCTCTCTCTAGGCCCCTGCTACCAAGAGAACTGCAGCAGCACTGAGGTGAAATTGCTATCTCTGTTCTTACAGCAGAGAGGACAGCTGTGGGATTACCTGCTGGGCCTCTACCAGTATTCTGAAATTCAGCTGGGCTCGCATTCAGGGTTGCCTAGTTTGGATTGGGCACCTGACCTAATCTAGGCTGGGGAGGCCCTTCCCAAGAGTTCACATTTAGGAGACTAGGGGAGCAAGTCAGTGAGTGTCTCTGGTGGTTGAAGCTATAAGACAGAAAACTAAGGAAAGGTCTGGGCTCTGCTTTTTCACCAGGGTCGGTGATGGCCCCTCATTTGTTCAGCTCTCCCTTGGCTTCCATAATAACACAGTAACCGTCCACTAAGTTATCTTTCTGAGGTGTGAGTGTGACTTGGTTTCTCTCATTTGGAAGCCTAGAGTCATAACTGATGTATAGGACTAGCTTCATGGGTCTGAGACCTGGACCTTCGCACAGGGCTCTGTCCTTAGAAAGGCACTGTGCTTGGTTTAATGTTCTGCTGTCGCCATCTTGAAGTTCTTAATTTTTGAATAAGGGGCCCTGCATTTTTATCTTGTATTGACCCCCCAAAATTATGTAGCTGGTCCCATGAATATACCTTTATTTCATAAGATGAGGTAATTAAGACTGAGATGATGCCAGTAATTCACCCAAAGTTGCAGAGCTGGGTATAGAATCCATGTTCAGTCCAGTGGAGTCCAGCTTGGGACCGAGAAACTGACATAAACAAGTGAGAAGGGGGAGAGGGAAATAATTTTATTTCTGTTGCTTTTTCCATGACGCAGAAGCTCCCTAACCCCAACCCCCCCCTTTTTTTAAAGATTTTATTTATTTGTTATTTGAGAGAGAAAGAGAGCACAAGTGGGGGTTGAGGAGGGGTAGAGGGAGAGGGAGAAGCAGACTCCCCACTGAGCAGGGAGCCCAACTCGGGGCTCGATCCCAGGACCCTGAGATCACCACCTGAGCCGAAGGCAGACGCTTAACCACCTGAGCCACCCAGGCACCCCCCTCACCCCAAACCTTAATGACTATCGTTTTGCTTCTCCATTTTCCCATAAATAAGCAGGAGAAAGGGTAGGTAGGAAAAGGTGGCTAGTGTCACAGACCAGTTGTTCTGAGAGAAGGAAATATTTGCCATGTTGCCAAAGCCAACCTCATTTCCCAATTTCCCAAAGACCCAATTTCCCCAGCTGCTTTGTTGACATAGCAACAGTGAACTCTGAAAGGGTTGTTATAATATTAATATATATTTCATGGTGGGCTTGCCCTGTGTTCTTCCCTAACCTTGTGATCCAGGCCTGAAAAGAGGGGCTTTTGGCATCTGGCCACTGAAAATCAGAAACCTGAGGCCCAATTCTCTGAGTGGGATGAGAAGTAAGTAAGGAGCAGGTGCCTCTGTCAGCACCTCAGAGAACTGGTGGAAAGGTGGGGTACCCCAGCCCCCCAGGCTTCTCAGCCTTCCCCAGAGTGAAGGGGCTGACTACGTAGATATTTTAAGTTAAAGCTGCACCTTGGCATACACTTCCATCCTCCTACTCAGGGTGTTAAATGTAGCACCTGTGAGTCATTGTGTAGAAAATCAATCATACCTTGGGCCCAGTGATAAGAATTCATCCCCCCTGAGCTCAATTTTCAAAAGGCTTCAAAAGGCCTCCCACCTCTTTCCTTTTTTCCAATGCAAATGAGCAACACTCAGGAAATTTGCATGCCAAATTCCAACAAGGGTTTCAAGAGAGTAAATTGTCATATTTATTAGTAATAGCAGTAGTAGATGAGTAAGAGGTATTTAATAAATGTATGTTCAATGCGAAGCATTTTTGTAGCACTTAACAGTTTTCAAAGCATCTCCCCTCCCTGTGCATCATCCGTTTGATTCTTAAACAAGCAAACAAACCAACCTAAAAGCCCTGCGATGAGGATAGAAGGGGCGATTAAGAGCCTCATTTCCCCGATGAAGAAAATAAAGCTCGAGGAAGATTTTATCTTGCCTAACGTCACAGAGCTGATTCATAATGGTCAGAGTTATGACTGGAAGTTGAGGGTGACTTCGGCTGGTACTGCGTCATCACTGTGCCATCGCCCCATGGTATTTCAGGAGGGACAGAGGGACAAAACAGAAGTTGTATCAAGTGACTATGGAAAGTGCAATCAAGAATAGCTAAAATCTATTAAAGACATACTATGTGTCTGTCATGGATATCAACTCATTAATTTAAGTGAAGTTTTTAGTTGGAGATAATTGTAGCTTCCCATGTAATTGTAGGAAAAGAGAGAGAGAGCCTGTGTATCCTTTACCCAGTTTCTCCTGATGGTAATATCTTGCAGAACTATAGAACAGTGTCAGACCCAGCGTATCGACATTGATACAGTCCAGATACACAGTATTTCCATCACCACTGGGACCCACGTGTTGGCCTTTTACAAACACACCTACATCGCCCTCCCCCTAGCAACCACTAGTCTGTTCTCCATTTCTATAAATTTGTTGTTAATATAAATGGAATTATGCAGCACATAATTTTTGTGGGTTTTTTTCCACTCAGCATAATTTTCTGGAGATTCATCCAGATTGTTTCATGTGTCAATAGTTCACTCCTCTTTAGTGCCGAGTACTATTCCGCAGTATGGACGTGTCACCGTGTGTCTAACCATTCACCTGGGGAAGGACGTCTGGGTGGTTTCCAGCTTTGGGCTCTTACAAATAAAGCTTCTATAAACATTCCTGTGGGTGCCTGGGTGGCTCAGTTGGTTAAGCGACTGCCTTCGGCTCAGGTCATGATCCCGGGGTCCTGGGATCGAGTCCCACATCGGGTTCCCCCTGCTCTGCAGGGAGTCTGCTTCTCCCTCTGCCTCTGCCTGCCACTCCCCGTGCTTGTGCTCTCTCACTCTTTCTGTCAAATAGATAGGTAGAATCTTTAAAAACAACAACAACAACAACAACAACAACAACATTCCCGTAACGGTTTGTATGTGAACATAGGTCTTCATTTCTCTGGGGCGAATGCCCAGGAGTAATTATCAGGTTGTATGATAGTTGCATGTTTAGTTTCTGAAGCAATTGCCAGACTGTTTCACATTCCCATGAGGAGTGTAGGAGTGATCCAGTTTTTCAACATCCTCACCAGCATTTGGTGTTGTCGCTATTTTTTTATGTTAGTCTTTCTGGTAGATGTGTACTGATATTTCATTGTAGTTTTGTTTTACATTTCCCTATTGGTGGTGAACGTAATTTCATGTGCTTATTATCATTTCTACATACTTTTGGATGAAAAGTCTCTTCATGTTTTTTGTTCATTTTCTATTGGATTTTTTTTTTTTTACTGTTGAGTTTTGAGTTTTTGAGTTTTATATATTGTAGATACTAGTCTTTTTTTGTTGTTTAAAGAAGTTTATTTACTTATTTTTTAAGTAATCTCTATACCCAATGTGGGGCTTGAACCAACAACCTCAAGATCAAGAGTCACATGCTCTACCGACTGAGCCAGCCAGGTGCCCCGATACTAGTCTTTATTGGAATATTTTCTCCCACTCTATAACTTGTTCTTTCATTGTCTTAACAGGGTTTTGTGCAAAGCAAACTTTAAAAGTTTGATGAAGTCCAATTTATCAATTTTTCCTTTTATGGATCGTGCTTTTGGTGTCAAGTATAAGAACTCCTTGCCTAGCCTCAGATCCTAAAGATTTTTTCCTTATGTTTGCTTCTAAAGATTTTATTTATTTATTTGAGAGAGAGAGAGACAGAGAACACGATTGTGGGGGGTGGGCAGAGGGAGAGGGACAAGCAGACTCCCCGCTGAGCAGGGAGCCTGATGCGAGGCTCGATTCCAGCACCCTGGGATCATGACCTGAGCCAAAGGCAGATGCCTAACCAACTGAGCCATGCAGGTGCCCCTATGTTTGCTTCTAAAAGTTTTATAGCTTTCCATTTTCCATTTAAGGCCAAGGTCCATTTTGAGTTAGTTTTTGTATGCAATGTGAAACTAAGGGAGGGCCTCCCCTGCACCCCACACCCAAAGGATGGCCAGTTGCTTCAGCACCAGCAAACTTGAAAAGACTATTTTCCTCTATTCAATTCCTCTTGCAGCCTTGTCAAAATTCAGTGGGGCATATTTGTGTGGCTCTGTTGCTGGGCTCTCTGTTCTTTCTTGTTTCCTTTTTAACAACCTCTTGCAATAGATACTATTGTTATTTCCATTTCACAGATGAATAAACTGAGGTGCAGAGTGGAAGCAAGGTTTCTGTCATCCAATATTTGCTACTGTAAGGGGCAAGCAATGAACATTAGCAAACACTTCTGCTTATAAAGGGAGAAAACTATATTAAAAATGGGCTCATTTGCATTAAAAGTCATTCTACAATAAGTCAAAGTGTCATTCAGAAGTGTCCATGCTTCCTTTGGAGACCTCCTCATCCAGCTTATCAGAAAAGCACCAAGACACAAAATAACTAATCTTAGACACAATAAAGTGACTGCAAACTGGATTTATCATTCCATTAGGTTCAATAAACATCACTTTGTTTTCCCTCACAAGCTAATGAGACCCGTTATTTGTTCAATAAGGTAACCATCAAATGAAGAAAAAACAGTGTCCATAGGGGTCCCTCTACCTGTTGACAGGCTGTTGTGATGCGAAGCCTGGCACTGTGTCGTGATTGCTTGAGAGACTTTATAAAAATCCAGATTCCGGAGCCACATTCTACAGCTATTCAAGTGGAGTCTCCAAGCTGGAGCTGCTTCTATTTATACTTACTTATTTACCTCTTTCCCCCTGTTTGTGCAAGGCTTTAAAATTCTCCTGAGGAATTTGAATGCAGCTGGTCACTGGATGGGCAAGAGGGCTAAAAGAAGTTTTAAAAAATGTGGCAGATGCTACCCTTTAGAGAAGAGTTCAGTCCCAATTTGGGAAATTGAGGGGACATGACATACCCTTTTATGGTGTCCTAGGTTTAGTTTTGTAGGAAAAAAGAGCTTCCAAAAGTTGCCCACTCACTTCTTTCTCAGGTCCAGGACTGGGTATGATTGCTAGAGATTTAATAGAGTTTTAATTTAACAGAGATTGCTCTGTAGGGTCGAAAAGCATATTTGATGGACTCTCAAATAGGCAGTTGTGAAGTGCAAATGAACCCTGATGTCAAAAAATCTGTATCTCCTGATTCAAGTTGTTTAGGCAGAAGGGAATTTTCAGGTAGAGGGTGGTGGTGTGTTTAGGTAAGATCCTAACACAGGTAACTGGGATTGTCATTCTTTTCTCTAATGATCAAATCGAAGATTGGGTAATCAACACATGGTCAATCCAGAATGACTTGCTCTTTGATTTCTGTGTCATTTTCAAGAATCTCAAGGTTTATATTTGTTGTCTCCTTAGTGTTCAAACCACCTGGAATTATGGTTCAGTCCCTAACACCCATCTCACTCTAGATCAGCCTATAAACACTGCTCGCCTCTCTCCCACCCCCTCGCAAGCTGGGAACAGAGACTTTCCAGCATCCTCCGTGTTTGGTTCTATAGTCCATCTCTAGGGCATGGGAAGATCACACTTCTCCATCCCCTTGCAATTGGATGGGGCCATATAACTAATGGGCCATGAAGGAAAGTGACAAGTATGGCCCCAGGGTTCAGCATTAGATTGTTACACAAGACCTTCCACCACTCTCTTCCTCTGCCACAGTGATTGTGGAAGAATGTTTGGAGATGCAGGCGCCACAAGATTTCTGAGTGAACCCATGGAGATCACCATCCTGGAAAGTCTTTTGACTCACAGTAGACTTTGCATGAAGTGAAAAATAAATGTTTGCTCTGTGAAACCAGTGAAATTTGGGGATCCGTCCTCCCTCCCTTTTTTCCCTTCCTTCCCTCCTCCCTCCCTCCCTCCCTCTTCCTTTCTCCCTCCCTCTCCCTTTCTCTCTCTTTCTTTCTTTCATTCTTTCTGAGAAAGGCAGGCTGCCACATGCAGCACCTCATTTGGATGTATCTGGAATCTTAGAAGCTTGACTGACCTCACCTTCTACAACTGGACCTTTAGAGCTTGTTTGGACGTTCTAGCAGGGGAGTTACCTGAATACCTTTGCAGAACAACCCTCCTCTATCAGGTAAGATTGCCCTCTTCCACTGAGTGGGCAACTTTGGGAGGGACACACATGGAGCCATGAGGGAGAAAGGGGACACTCACCTAGGCAGCCAGATCAGCCAAATCAACCTTGGCCATCAATGGGGTGACAGATGTTACAACCAGGTCACCCTCACATCCTGGGGATTATTTCTTACTCGAGTATAATTAAGCTCAAGCTAAGACCCTTTTCTAGATATGAGATATGAAATGAAGTCAGATGGGGGATCTTTGGGAAATGTTTCCTTTCTCCTAAAAGAAACCACTGGATGGGTAGTCTTTCTTTTTCTCTGGATTCTGGGGTCTAGGTGTGAAGCTGGGACTGACTGCTACAACCTTCTCACTCCCAAAGGTGAGGCCAACACTTACCCTGGTGGAGTAAAGAGAACGTGGATCCTTGATGACATCTTTGAGCTGCTGACTCCACCAGCCTGGGGAACTTAATGTACCTCTTTTCTTTCTGTTATGTGAGGTAATAAATTTCTTATTATTCAAATAGGCTTGATTTGGAGTTTCTGTTACTTGCAATCAAAAGCCTCCTAACTGATAAACCCTGGCTGTTAGCAAGGCAAGATGAACCCCACTTCAGTCTGCTACAACTACCACTCTCGTAGTAGACATTGCTATGAGCTCAATTTCTCATTTAAATGGGAAACTAAATTTAAAGTAAGATCATGTACAAACCTGCAGTTGTTTCAAATGCTTCATAGTAAGTAAGGCTCTAAGACTGCACTTAAGCTAGTGAGAGAATCTGCCTTCCTGCTGCGGGGACAAGGGTGCTGAGCCTTCCTGGCTACAGAGGGGAGCGTGGTCACTCCAGCTCCATTCTCCCATAGAGGTCCCACCTCCCCACCTGCTGGGCTCCGCATCTCCCCAGGGGGAATACAGGTCGCAGAGAAAAATCATCACAGTGACACAGGAAGTTTCAGACAGAGGGTAAGGGAATCTGAACGGAGCTTGCTGGCACCCTGAGACGCCTTTCAAGATGAGTTTCTCTTCTTGGTGCCAGCTTCCCAAGATGGGGTGGTCTTTTATTATAGGGACCCAGGTAAAATATGGGGACTATGTGCCTTGTCACTCCAGTTCTGAGGGATCCTAAAAACTCATAGAAGACCTGAAATTCTTGATATGACTCCCTTATCCCCTAGAGGAATGTCTGAAGGAAAGTCTATGCAGATCCAAATGATACCTAAAGGATCACCTGGAAAGGCAGAAAAAAGGGATCAAGTTGGGACCGGCTACTCAGTGGCTACAAAGCAAGAGGCTCAGGAATGATGACAAGGGAGGGGCACAAGTGATGACAAAGGTGTTCTTTGTGTGTGTGAGTGTTTCTTCCTCTAAAATGTACCTTAATTCTATGAGGTTATTTTTATATTATGTTATGTTTGTATTTTGGGGGATGTAGATGTGGTTAGGTAGGGTGAATTGTTAACTACGATAAGTGACATGGGGCCACCATGGGTCCCTTGCACTCACTCCTTCATTCATTCTTTCATCCGTTAAGAGTATGTTTATTAAGTATCAACTCCATGTCAGACATGGTGCTGGGCACCTGGAGACAGAGGAGATACTGTCCCTGAATTCAGTATATTGGAGAGACAAACCAGTAAGCAGGTCATGACAATCTAACATGACAAAAGCCATAAGAGATTATGGCTTGGTGACTCTGGGTTAGGAAGAGCACTGCCCCCAACATGCAGCCCACAGCACAGAAATTCTACCTGCAGAGGTGGACTGTCTTCGAGGAAGAGAGTCTTCTCAAGAAGTCCTCTGTTAGAAAGGATGTTTTGCCTTGGGTTCTCCCAAAAAGGAGGGTCTGAGATAAGGGCCTATGTGCAGGCAGTTTATTTTGAGAAGTAAACTTGGGGATCTAGAGTGGGGGAACCAGAGAGAATAAAACAGGGAAGAAGGGAAAGGCAAGCCAAGGGTGCATCTGGGAGCTGGCTACCATGGTGGGCAGGTGGATCAGTCCCCCAGGAGGAGCTTCTGAGGAGCGGGAAGACACGGGAGAGGGGAGTTTCGCCCATGGGCTCCTGTCTCTGCTGGTCCAAGTGCGCTCGGGGGAGCGCCGAGTCTGGCACACCCGTAGGCTTGTGCGCGCGTGTGCGTGCCTGTGCAGCCCTGCGTGTGTGTGAGCATGGCGGGCCGGCTCCCGCAGGCAGGGGGCCGGGAGGGGCCCGGGGGCAGAACGCAGAGGGAAGAATCACAGGTGAGAAGAGGGGCTCCGGGCTGCAGCAGAGCACAGGTGTTGCCGTAGTCCCAGCGGGAGGGACAGGTGGCCTGAGTCCATGGGAGCCAGGGCACCAAACCTGTCTGGCATAAAGGAAATGTCATCTCTGGGGGAAGAAGTCACTATTACAGTAGGCTAGCACCAACGGCTGAATGCAGGTATTCAACTCTAATCAAGCTTTTATTAAGCTTTCTACTAGGGTGACGGAGGCTCATTCAGGGTCCTCCTAAGGAAATGGAGCAGGGGACAGGTAAAACTTGATACGTCAGTGGGAGGAGAACAATTTGGGGGCAGTGAGTGATGGTGGAGAGAGGAGACCCATGAGGCCGATTCAGGTCACCAACTGCCTGAGAAGAGCATGGCAAGAAGCCTAGGGTCTCCCGTGAAAATCAGGAGAAAGCACCCAAAGCAAATCACTCCAACCTCACTCCGGAGGACTCCCTCTAGGAAGAGTTCAGACGAAGATGCTTAAAGACAGGATGGCGTTAGGGACTTCAAGGAGGCGTAGGCTGACGTGTTTTTGAGAGGTCTGAGAAGCCTGCATCCTTAGCCTACTTTCTGAACGAACACCACGCTGCAAAACCAGGCCATTCCACATGCTTGAAACGTAAGACATGTTTCCCCAGAAGGCGAGGCCAGTTTCTATAAAGATTGGTCACGATGAATAGCCTTCTCATTGCTTCCCCAAACTTGGGTTTCATCGGAGTTGAGTTACTCCCCTGCTGCTTTCAACATACATAGCTGGAAGCTGACACACCATCTCTGTGGCCATAACTCTGCATTATAATAGAATGACTGTCAGAACCACTAGGCGTCAGTTCTGACTCGTCTTTCCTTATTGGTGTTAGAAAATACCTTAGATGTGTTTCAAAATAAATCCCTAGTGTTTTATCTTGGAAGGCTAAACTTAGTCTGGAATTCCTCAAGCAACCTGGGCCCCCCCATACTCTCCTTCATGTGCAAACCTATAGTTACAACAATCTATGGCTGTAATTCTCAAACCAGGAGAGGATAAAAGAGAAAATGATCCACAAATAAGGAATCAGAGTTTCAAATCTCCCAAGCCATGGACATATTAGAGCTACTGTTTCTCGAACACTTACTCTGGGCCAGGCCCGCACAACTTGTACTCATCCCATTTGGCTCTCCCAAAACAGCACGAAGTAGGGTTAGTTTCCCCCTTTTTTTTTTTTTTTAAGATTTATTTATTTATTTTGAGACAGAGAGAGAAAGAGATAGCATGGGTGGGGGGTAGGGAGAGGGGCAGAGGAAGAGAATCTCAGGCAGACTGCCCACTGAGCGAGAAACCTGCCACGGGGCCACAGGGCTCGATCCCACAACCCATGAGATCATGACCTGAGCCGGAACCAAGAGCCGGACGCTTAACCAACTGAGCCGCCCAGGCACCTCATTTTCCCTATTTTACAATTAAGGAAATTCAATAAAGTAATTTGCCACAAATCACACAGTTTGAAGAGAAAGAACCAGGACTCACACTTGGGTCTGATTCTGAAGCCCAGGCTTTGGACATTGAGTTGGGAAAAAGTGATTTTTATAAGCAAGAATAAAAATACAACCCATGAAAACACCCTCTCTCCAAAGGGATAGAGTTGAGACTTTTCTTTTTTTTTTTTTTTTTTAAGATTTTATTTATTTATCTGAGAGAGAGAAAGAAAGAGAGAGCACAAGCAAGGGAGGGGCAGAGGGAGAGGGAGAAGCAGACTCCCTGCTGAGCAGGAAGCCCGATGCAGGGCTCCATCCTAGGACCCTGCGATCACGACCCAAGCTGAAGGCAGACGCTTAACCGACTGAGCCACCCAGGCACCCCAGGGGAGACATTTCTAATAATCTGTCAAAACTGCTCCAGGTTCTTGGCTTCATGAGCAGAAATGTTAGTTACCCTTTCTCCTCCTTGATGATTTCTCTACAAAATGAGGCCACCCAGCCACCACCTCCCCTGGGGCTCCCCAAACTACAGCCAATTAGTTCTACACACTCCTGCTAGTTACCCTGAGTTATTCAGGTCCTTTTGGAGGCAGAGGGAGTGGTGGGGCCAGCTGGCCATAAAATATCTTTCTTCCATGAGGAATATTCCTCTCTGGGGCTGAAGACTCTTAGCTACCCAGAGCTGAGGACATAGTAATGTCGCTGAGCTGAGAGACTTTTCCTTCCTTTTTTGAGTCTAAGGGATGTTTGATTGCATCCCATGGTGCTGAAAGGAGAACGCACTGGGTAGATCCGTTGTCAATTTTGACTCTCCCTGACAGTTAGGCTGTGGGATGATTGATTCGCCTCTCTTTATTACAGAGACTTCCTCTTTCACACACATGGATGCCTACTGAACCCTTTGGAGGCCACTTGTCAAGTAAAATGAGGCTCTTGAAAACAACTGAATGAACAACCTCCTTTTTCAAATTTTAATCGATTCTTTCATTTTGCCCTTGCTCTTGGTGGGGGACTTAGCATTTTAAATGCACACCTTTTCTCCATCCTACCCCCTTACCTGCTCTTGGTGCCTTTCACCTGCTTCTGGTGAAGCAGGATCAATATTCTGTTATTCTCTGTCATTTGGATGTTACTTTGGCCAAGCAGTAGGGGTTTTTTGGTTGTTGTTGTTGTTGTTTTAAATAACGTCAGGAGCTCTGCTCTCCACACAAATCAACAACAACGAGAAGCAAGAAGTGGATTACTACCGAAATCCTTTTTGTTCTAAATTGTAATCAACTATATTGGATGCGAGGGTTGTCCATTTTAAAAATTTAATAATGGGTTTTGGTCCTCTTGGTTCTATAAAGAGGGCATTTATAAATATTAATATGGAATGCCAGGGAAAGAACAATACATAACAATAATGAGAATCACAAAATCCCATCACATTTGACACGTCATATCACCAGCTTAAGGATTAGCAGGTTAACCTTAGAGTTAAAAATATTGCTTCGTGATTAAAAAAAAAAAAATCTCAGCATTAAAAAAGCTCCTTGTTGCATTATATATTCCTTTTGCCTTCCTTATTTTTCTTCAGGTTATAGGATCACTGCTTCGATTAACATTTTTGGGGAGAGTGGGCTTAGGGGAAGGTGGTGGGTTGAGTTATCTGCATTCTTTCTTGCCCACATCGTGCTCAGCTTGGCTTTTGTATAATTCTAACCCCTGACACTGCTTGAGTCAAAGGCCTGGCGACTAATACCCCCATTTTAGCGTGTTTTTTTTTTTTTTTTTTATCCACCCGAAGCACCGTTTTAAATGATAAAGTTACCCAAGGTGTCAGTTTTCACCAGTATTTCTAAATACATCTAGTAAAAATGCAGCAATTTCATAGAAAATCCAAGCTATTGAGATCTAATCACGGCTTAAGCTGTGGCTTTATTCAAATCTGGATCACCAATATGGCTTAAGATGTAAATGAAGTGCAGAGAGAAATAAAGCAAGAAAATCTGTGATGGCCTTTCTCTCTGCTATTTGATGCCCGGCCCTTATCAGTCAATTAATGCCGCTCAACTTCAGTGGCAGCCTCAGCGGAACGGTCCCAATAGCGGCTGTCTTCCTCCAGCCCCAGCCAAACAAAACACACTTTCAGTAGCCTTAATATGAAACGGAAAAAAAAGGTCAAAATAGACGGGGCTTTGCCAAATAAATCCCGAAGATCCATTCTAATTTCCACCCGTGGATCTTTTAAGTCGTCCTGGATGCTCTTTATGATACGTTGATCCACACTTAGTTTCATTAAAACTTTGTGACTTGGTGTTTTTCAACCTGATAGCTTCACTAAACTAGTTCTCAGAGTGTTGGCTAAGCCGCTATGCATAAAACTACTTTGCTGTCATGGTGGCTTCTAATATCACCTAAATGCAGGCAGCGGCCGTTCTGGAAATGAACCTGATCTACATGCATTCCATCTGAGCCTGGGAATTACTTTGCTTTTGCTTTTCCTGGATGTCTTATGAGGGAGAGGTGCTGGCCTCTGCAGCCCCCACCCTAAGCTCTCCTGAAACTGAATGCTAAATTATCTCCCACCCCGTATTTGTTCTGGAAGCAATCTACACGGAACACCACTTTTATCTGCTAAGGTTTCCAACTGGGATTAACAGATGCTAAAACATTTGGGGAGGAGGGAGAGAAGGAGGGGGCCACAGAAGAGAAAAGAATTAAAATGAAGGTCTCTTCCAACAATGGCACAGCAAATGTGGAGGAGATTCAGACTAAGCTTAAGAAGCAAGAGAGGGGTGTACCATGAACCTGGCTTCGCTGACATGAATTTTAAAATGGTGAAAGGAAAAAAAAAACTGCTCTGGGCTCCCCTGAACATTACCTCTGGGCTGGTTGGGTGTCCCTCCTGATTAGTGCCACCTCAGCTTCCCTCTGCACCCTGACATCTGACAGAGGCCTTTATTTCTTTATCAATGGCCGTGGTCCATCTACGTCACTGCAGCTGACAGAACGATTGGCAAAGGGTTTCAAAAGAGGTGGAGATCATTTTTCTAGGGGGAAAAGGGATTAAACATCAAATAAATAAATCAGCAAGGCAGGATAACAGAGTCCTGGCTCCAGGTGAGTGTGTCCTTGTCCTGTGTTCAGGTAACACAGTGTCCCCCAAAGTTCCACCCAGCACGACAGGAGGGCGGCCTTGCTCGGCATCCCCTTGCTGGGATTAAGGGTGAGAAACCAGTCCTCACTTGAGCTGACCTGGCCTTCTTCCGTCAGCTTTGTCTCAGGCTGGGAAACGTAGGGGCTAAGATCTGACACCAGGCCTGCATTTACACCGAGAAATTGTCAGGCTTTGCCATCAAATCAACCAGGATCGGAAACCTGACTCTTGGGGCAGCTAGCTTCTCCGAGAGATAAGAGCGCCCTCTGCGAGGGGAGATTAAATGAGATACTTTGCGGGAAGCACCTAGCCTGGTGGCTGGCACATGCTTGGTGCCTCATAACTAACAGTTTATGTCATGAAAGTTCTTATTGTCCCAGTAGGACTCTGCAAGTACTGAGAGCTGGCCTGAGTGTGACTGTCCACGGGGCCTACTGAAGAAAACACACACCCCCCGAGGCATAAAGCTCCACTTCGCGAAGTGTCGTGAAAGCCTCTCCCCGTAGCCACACCGCGCCCGTGTGCCCCCCTCGCTTGGAGCCCAGGACATTTAGTTCCCCACCTCGCCCATGCCCTGCCTCATGGCTGGATGGCACGTGGGAGAAGGAGAGAACAACCGCGGGGCGGGCTTGAGGGCTCAGGAGTCCCGGGACAGAGTGAACAGGCCTTTAGGGGAACTCTCAGAACACAGCACAGTGGGCTCTGCTGGGGGGACCGCGGCTCTGCCTGCCTTCTCCCCTCCGCTCTCCCCAGGGCGTTCTCCCAGATGGCCACGGGTGCGCGGCTCCCAGGACCCCACCCGACCAACGGTTACAGACAATGCTCAGCTCTGCTTGCTTTGTCGAGAATCTGTGAGCTCTGGGAACCTGCTGCAGAAGAGCGAAGCCTTGTGACAAGAGACTGATGGGTGTAAAGGCCTGAGGGGGAGAGGAGGAATCAGCCGCAGGGTATGTTTCCTATAATCCAGAAGAATCCAGTTTGGAGCTATGACTTCAGGCTGATCACCTTTACTGATGCATGAGAAAGAAGTTAGTCCCCTCCTTGTTGGTGGCATCAAGAAGTTTCTGAAGACCTGGGGTGCTGATAAAGGCCTCCTTCAAAGAGGAGTAGGTGGAAAGAGCACTGGGCCGAGGGGTCAGGGACCCCTGTCCTCGCTCTGCCACAGAATCACAGACTTCACCTCTCCGAACCCTGGTGTCCACATCTCGAAAATGAGGGATTATCTCTGAAGGGTAAGATTACATGAAGAGCTTTCACTCCCCACTTTGAACACCTCTACTTGTTTAAAAAAATTTCTTTTTAACAGCATATTTGTATTACTTTTACAACATAAACTTTTTTTGAAGTTTATTTATGTAATTTTTTAGTCACCTCTACACCCAGTGTGAGGCTCCAACTCATGACCCTGAGATCAAGAGTCACATGGTCTTCCGACTGAGCCAGCCAGGCGCCCCTACAATATAAACTTTCCATTGAAAATGAAACTAAAGTAAAAGGCTAGGACTAGAGGTTCTATGAGATCCAGGTTATGTGGTATGCATGATTTGCAGAGGTGGCCAAGTCCAGGCACAGTGTGGGACCGCTGAGGAAGCCATCTCTGAGCTCTTGTCAAGCTTAGGCAAGACAGGGTCTGGAATATTAGCACCAAGGTAATCAGATGAAATTGGGCCTATAAAACCCAGGTCCTACTGAGACCCGCTTCTCGCAAGCTGGACAATCGTTTGACCAGTGCAGCCCCTCCCCTCAGTCTGCCAGTCCTTCCAAACATGCCCTGGCACCATGAAATGGGATTTTGGAAGGACGGGGAACAATAGGATAGCAGCTGCCCTGCAGTCTCTCTTGGCTTGGAGAATGGCCCCTATTGCTGAGGCTGGGTTTCTAGGATGATCATTCAAGGTGAGGGTTTGCTTGTGCTTTGCAAAGACTGACCCTGCTTCCCGGCAGCTTCAGTCTATACTCAGAGGCTGTGGGTCTAATACCCCGTGACAAGCCTTTTCTGGCCCAAGGTAATCTTCCTGGGTACCCCTGCCCTTCTCCCCACTTCATGCCCAGGCCTTTTCACTAAAAAGGTCACCTGGTGGTTTAGACCAGTCATTCTGCATATCAAACCTGGCCGAATAACAGAAGCACCTGGGTAGTGAGTTAATAACATAGATTCCCGAGTCCCATCCCAGGAGGTTCTGGTTCAGTGGGTCAGAGTGGGACCCAGACATCTGCATTTATTGCAGTGTTCCAGGTATGTCTGATGCCACCAGGCCAGGACGGTAATATCCACTGTGACCCATTACCAGATGGTTTCTTTAGGGCTTCCCAGGTGCGGTGGTCTGGGCCTGAAAACACAGTCACCCATGGACAAACCATCTGGACAGGTGAACCTAAAGACTAATCCCAACCTGCCAACACACCACATACAGGTTGGTATTGGTGATGGGAACACCACACCGCCCACGGATGTTTTGACTCTCCTGAATACCTCTCCTCTACCCCCTCCACAGCGCATCACTCCCCACCCCCCACCTTTCCCCCTCCGCCCAATGGCAAGTTAACGCACAGATGGAACAAACCTCTGAAAGCAAGCTCTGCGTGAGGTGCCCTTGGCTTTGGAGAATTCAGTCCAATTTGCCACCAGTATCTAGGCTGGCTTTTGATTATGTTGATGATAAAGACTGTAAACAAAACAGCCTTTCTCTACTAATTAATTCCCTTCGAAGAACTCTAAAGATCTTTAATTACACAGTTTGAAAAGCAGCAGTTACCCGATCGGGCTGATGGGCCTCTGCCCTCCTCTCTCTGCCCACCTGAACGAAATATTTTCTTGTTTTCTCTGCTTCACACACCTAGGATGGGCTGGCAGTAAATCCTGTCAACTAAACGCCTGACAAAAGTGCTCTGATGTCAAGTATAAAGAATGCCACCTACAGCTTAATGTCTGAAAAAAAAAAAAAATCCCAAGGGCTGCAAACAATGAAGGTTTTTGTCTTCTTAATGCCCAGTATGCAATCGAGTGGAAATGCTACTTCCATCCGTAATTTACAAATGAAATTAAAGTTGTTGAAAGACACAGGGTAAACCAGAAGCTTTTGTTTCGCTGCAGAACAGGAAAAATTTAAACCACTAAATGTTTTAGCAGATTTACTAAATTTCCAATTAAATCATGAAATCTATTATTGCAGAGCTCTGAGAGGGCAGTGTGTCTTCACGTAGCTCTCTCCCCTCCAACACTCACATATGGTATCAGCAAACCAAACTATGTCCCCCATAAACAGCCTCATTCTGTTCTACCTGCGGGGAAACCGGGGTGCAGAGAGAGGCACACAAGCTCATAGGGGAGTGAGGCCGGTTCAGCAGTGGTTTGGGGGCACGGCCTAGGCCAGCTTTTGGAAAAAACCAGCAATGTGCCCAAGTGAGGGTTCCAGGGCCCCCAGCTGGTGGAGGCAGCCCCGCTGGAGCAGGAAAGCCCTGGGAACTCCTTCATGGGGAGGGAGTCAGATCTGCTATACAAGAGCACCCTCTGCCAGTTGGCACGGAGGGCTGGCTGGAGAGGCCGGTGGCCCAGAGGTGGGGGAAAGGGCACAGGACCCTGAGCGTACAAAGCCAGGCCCGAGAGAGAATCCATCTTCCAAACTAGACAGAGCGACTCACCTCTGGAACAATAGCCAGTGCAGGCAGGGGGGACGCTGATTTTCCAAGGGCTCTCCACGTTAATCCACCCCACCAAATCCAGCCACTAGGAGCCTGAATGGTCCTCCAGACACCCATTCAGTAGAAAATGACGGGTGATTTTTGCCCTTGTCTCCCGAGATCTCTGGTGAGCACCGCGGCTCTGGCTGACATGTGTTTGTAAAGATAAAGCACCAGGCTACTTTGGGGGCCCTCCCAGGCTATTACAAAGAGCAAGTGGTGCCAACTCAGGCTCTGCATGGCTTTTCAGAATTGAGCTGTTAATTTTTTTTTTTTTTAATACACACCTCTCTCTGAAAAGGATTTGAAGCAACTTACAATGAAGGCAAACACAGTAAGGTCATTCAACTAAAATTAGAAAAGCAAAGCCATAGAAAGGAGAAAGAAGCAAGCATTGACTGTCAGGTGTAATAGAGTCACTGTGATTTAGCTTCAGATTAGGTACTGAGCTTCCTGGTAGCCAGGGCAAAAAAGGATACCCAATGAGATAGTCCACACAACCTACTGGAAGGAAGCAGAACAATTCTCCAGGAGAGTTATGCTTTTTTTTCTGGCATTAAGTTTATTTGAGGGGACTTTGTATAGGAACTCCAAAACCATCATACAGTGTGTTTGAGAATCAAGCAATTCTGATATAGCTATTTCTTGCTATAATCTTTGGCAATTGTCAAGGGCACACATCAGTCACAACTCAATAATGGTAAATCTTGATGGGAGGAAACAAAGTGGGAAATGGGGAGTAGCTAGACAAATGTCTCAAATTTTGGCTCCTGAGTATTTCATTCACTCATTGATTCATTAGCTATTTCTTTTTTTTTTTTTTTAAGATTTTATTTATTTATTTGACAGAGACAGAGTTAGCGAGAGCAGGAACACAAGCAGCGGGAGTGGGAGAGGGAGAAGCAGGCTTCCCCTCGAGGAGGGAGCCCGATGTGGGGCTCGATCCCAGGACCCTGGAATCATGACCTGAGCCGAAGGCAGACGCTTAACGACTGAGCCACCCAGGCGCCCTCATTAGGTATTTCTTAAATCAGGTTCAGATGTGGGGGTTAGAGCCGAAAACAAGCAGGCAAACTCTTACTCTCAGATACTAAGAAAAAACTTAATATCCTCAGAGGGATGGGTGGATAGCAGGCAAGCTTCCTGTAGCTTAGTTGCTGAATATGGGCAGTTTCAACAGATGGGTACTTTCAGATGTTCAGAAATCCCACCTCAAATTGCCTTAAACAATGAAGAGATGTGGTTTCCTTGACTCGGCAGCTCAGTGATGCTCTCTCTATGCTATACCACCTTCACTGTTGGCTCCATCTTCTAGCTGATAGCAATATGGCTATTGAGTTCTGGGAGCCACAAAGATAGGACAACCTTCAAATCAAATTATGAGACTATTTCTTCTCGTGGCTTTCACTTAGGATGGAGGAAATTTTTTTCAGCCTCTGTACCCACCCCATTCAGCAGACTCTCTCTTTTGTCTCATTGGCCAGAATTGGCCCCTTTGCACATTCCTGGTCAAGTCCTGGTGACGTGGGTGAGGTCACCCTTAGACCAATTAAGCCACCCCTGGAGTTTGGGCTAGAGTAGGCTTCCCCTGTAGTACTTGGTAACGTGGGAAAAGAGGGTACTTGAGCAAAACTGGTATTGTGTTAGGCAGGAAAAGAGGCAGGGGTAAATGGATGTTGAGGCAGGCAGCGAACACTGCCATTTTGGTCTTTCAGTGTCACCTCCCTGGCATATCAAGATTAGTTTGGGTGAATAGTGATCAAGGCTGTTGGAAGGTCTGTCTGCTTGGTTTCCTCCAGAAAAGAAGATCCTTACTATTTGCCTTATTTCTTGAGCTAGACTAACCATTTCCCATACCTTTTGCCACTTCCTCGGTTTAGGTTTTTATTCTACTTGTACACGTTAAAAAAAAAAATCCTCCTAAGTGGTCTTCCTATCTCCAGTTTTACTCAAATCAAATTTGTCTTCCATACTGTGAGTAGAACAGTCTTCTTAAACATAAATGTACAATACCACTCCCCTCCTTAGCAACTTCTTTCACTTCCTATCTTGTACAACATAATGTAAACGATCTTTGCATTAGCACACAAAAATGAAATATTTAAGTATTCATTTAACAAATATGTACAAGAGCTATAAGAAGGGAACTAAAACAACGCTAATAAAAGAAATCAAATAAGATCTAAATCAATGGAGAGATATTCCATGCTCATGGATAAGGAAGACTCAATATTGGTAAGATGTCAATTCTTCCTAACCTGATCTATAGACTTAATGCAATCCCAATCAAAATCCCAGCAAGTTATTTTGTGAATATTCACAAATTGATTATAAAGTTTATATGAAAGGCAAAAGATCCAGAAGAGCCAACACAATATTGAAGAAGAATGAAGTTGGAGGACTGATACTACTTGACTTCTAAGTTTACCATAAAGCTATAGTAAATTGAGACAGTATGGTATTGGCAAAAGACAAGGCAAATAGATCAATGGGACAGAATGGATCCACAGAAATAGACTCATACAAATATTGTCAATTGGTCTTTGACAAAGGAGCAGAAGCAATTCACTGGAGAAAGGACAGTCTTTTCAATAAATGATGTTGGAACAAATGGATATCCATATGCAAAAAAAATGAATCTAGACACTTTACACCATTCACAAAAATTAACTCAAAATAGATCATTGTCCTAAGTGTTAAATGCAAAACTGTGAAACTTGTAGATGATAACATAGGAGAAAATCCAAACGACCTTGGGTTGGGTGATGACTTTTTAGATACAATACCAAAAGCATGAATATGAAAGAAAAAATTGAGAAGTTAAACTTTATTGAAATTAAAAACTTCTGCTCTGCCAAAGACATTGTTAAGAGAATGAGAAGGCAACCTACAGACTGGGAGAAATTTGCAAAACACATACCTGTTAAAGGACTTGTACCCAAACAAAGAGCTCTTAAAATTCAACAATAAAAACACATACAACTTGACTAAAAAATGGGCAAAAGTTCTGAACAGACATCTCACCAAACAAGGTGTACAAATGACAAATAAGCATATGAAAAGATGATCAACATCATATACCATTAGAGAATTGCAAATTAAAACGAGCTACCAATACACACCTATTAGAGCGGCTAACCACTGACAACACGAAATGCTGACAAGGATGTGGAGCAAAGGAGGCGCCTGGGTGGCTCAGTCATTAAGCGACTGCCTTCGGCTCAGGTCATGATCCCAGGGTCCTGGGATCGAGCCCCGCATCGGGCTCCCTGCTCAGGGGGGAGCCTGCTTCTCCCTCTCCCACTCCCCCTGCTTATGTTCCCTCTCTCGCTATATCTCTCTCTGTCAAACAAATAAATAAAATCTTAAAAAAAAAAAAAAGGATGTGGAGCAACAGGAATTCTTGTTCATTACTGGTGGGAATGCAAAATGGTACAGCCACTTTGGAAGACAGTTTGGCAGTTTCTTACAAAGCTAAACAAAGTCTTGACACATGATTCAGCAATTGTGCACCTTGGTATTTTACTCACATGTGCAGTTCCATGTGAGTAGTGTGCCCATTCTACGGGGTAGCAAGTGAGGCTCAGGGAAATTCAGGAATGTAAGGACGGTTGCTAGAAGATGGCAGAATTGCTATTCAAATTCAGGTCTTTGGAAAAATAGAATTCCTAACATTTGTTGGTGGTTTCATCACAGACAGCCCAGAAAGTAGCCTGGTAGGGAGTTCATTTCAGACTGGAGGCTGGTCTGCCCAAAAAGGTGAGCTAAACCTCGTATGGACAGCCATAAAGACAAGGATTGAAGAGACTCCCCAACCCTGTGAATAAATGGAGGCACTGGACCCACTCTCCTCAAAACCTTGATGTGGCAGAGATGACGTTCTTAGGTTTCACACTATGGCAGCCTCTCTCCCTAGTATAGTGTCTGGCCCACAACAGATGCACTTTAAATATCGGCTGACCAAAGAAAAATAAATGATATTTTATTTTCTAATATTTAGTGCTTACCTTTTTAAAGACACTTCCGCCTTCCCTGTATCTGAGGTGCACATTAGCCGTAAGGATGGTGTCAAACAGAATTCACAGCTCTTACGTTACGATGGAGTTGAGGCCAGAATCCAAGGCTCCTCCTGCCCAGGGCAGGGCACATTCCCTGGGTCTCAGAGCCACCCTTGAAGAAGCAAAGGCTCTGTGAGTAGAACAGGTCAAGGGAAGGAGGCTAACATTTCCTAAGCACCTGTTACTGTATTATATAATAACTGAGTCTAACCTCAAATGAGGACCTCCAATGAGACTCAGTTTTTGCATCTCTAAAATGGCAATATTGATATCTACCCCCCAGGACTGTGTGAATGTTAAATTATATAATACAATAACAACGTGCTTAGAGCCAATAAATATATGATTTCCTCTCACAATAAGGGCTATAAAGAAAATGAACTAGTTTCAACAAAGAAGAAAACATGAGAGAAATCTTCAATAATGTGGCCAGGGAGGCCCTCCTAAGGAAGGGACAGGGCTGAGAAGGCCTGGGTGGTGTAAGGATGGGGTCTTCATTTCCTAGGGCTGCCATAGCAAATGACCACAAACGGGGTGGCTGAAGACACCAGAATTTTATTCTTACAGTTCTGGAGGCCAGAAGTCAGAAATCAAGATGTCAGCAGGGCCATGCTACCTCTGAAGGCGCTAGGGAAGCATTTTCCCTTGCCTCCTCCTAGCTGCTGCGGTTGTTGGCACTCCTTGGCTCCTTGGCTTGGAGAGGCACCACTCCAATGTCTGCCTCCATCTTCACATGGCCTTCTTTGCTCTGTGTTTATATCTTTGTGTGTTCTCTCCGCTTCTTATAAGGACACCTGTCATTGGATTTAGAGCCCACCTGAATCCAGTATGACCTCATCTTAATTACATTTACAAAGACCCTACTTCCAAAGAAGTTCCCATTTTGGAGGTTCTGGGTGAATCTGATTATTTGGGAGCCACTATTCAACTGGTGCAAATGGCAAGATATTTTTCGGGCAGGTGGAGTGGTTTTCACACAGGCCCTCAGGGAGGAAAGGGCTTGAAACAGTTGGGGCCAGTAAGGCTGAAATGTGGAAGGACCCAGAGGAGGGAGCTTGGAGAGAAAGGCAGAGCTGGATCATGGAAGGAGGAGAAAGGGACAGAGACACAGAGACAGAGATGGAATGAGACACCAGTGATGCAGAAGAGGCCCACAGGAGCAGAGTCCTTGAGAAGGCGGCCAGCACAGGATTTCAGGTCATCATGGGCTTGGCGTGTGATGGGAGGTCTTGGGAGCGCAAAAGGGCAAGAGAAGGGGCACAGAAGCAGGTGGGTCTGATGGTGAGGGAGAGAGAAACCCTTTCTAATGGCTTCTATTTTCTCAACTACATAGGAGACAGCTAAGAGGTGAGGGAAGGGGGCGGGAGTTGAGAGGAGAGAAGAAAGCTGGTTGTGTTGAGGGTGAGAGACCACGCTTACAGGGGTTGCTGGGGGGCTTGCGGTTCTCCAGGACATGCGCCCTGCCATCCAGCACCATCACACAGGCCCCTCTGCATGATGGCAACCTCCTCCCATGGGCTTCTCTTCTGCCCGCCCTGCCTCTGCTCCCAGGCTAGTCCCTCCACTGCTCTCACCCCATCACTAAACTCACAAGGCGTCCCAGCCCAGTCTGCAACTTCCCAGAGTGCCCCTTGCCATCAAGATACAATCCAAACTCTTTAATGTGGCTCCTAAGATCCTGCATGAGCCGGTCCATCACACTGCTTCCCATCTTCATTTCTTGCCTCCTTCACATCCAATTCTGCCTCTCAACCAGCCAGAATTCTTTTACGATCCTTAAAGGCGCCTTTCTCTCCCTCCCCTCCAAGGCTCTGCACTTGCTCTTTCCTCTTCTGGCAATGGCAATACTCTCTCGCTCTTGCTGCACGAGCCCCTCCCCTCCTCTGCCTGCTCACTCTCCTCCCTGTCCCCTGTCCCCTCTCCCCTCTCAGCCTGGCCTGCTCCCCAGGACAGTCTCCCACTCTGAGTCTGGGTAAGTGTTCTGCATAATCCTCTATGCTTCCCTTACCACTGCAGTTACCACGTTGTAATGTAATTGCTTCTTTACTGACCTGCGGCCCTCTAAAACTATAAACCCCCTGACGGACCCTACCTTTGTATTTCATATTACTTGACATATAGTGGATGCTCAAAAAAAAAAAAAAACCTGTTAAATAAGTAAAACAGTTCATGTCTATGATAAAGGTCATAAGTAACTCAGAGCCTTTTTTTTTTTAAGATTTTATTTATTTATTTGAGTGGGGGGAGAGCACGAGCAGGGGAGGGGCAGAGGGAGAAGCACACTCCCCACTGAGCAGGGAGCCCAATGCGGGGGCTCTTAATGGACGGAGCCACCCAAGGCGCCCCTGACTCAGAGCTTTAGAGCAGTTGATCTTGCTTCCCCTCCAGGCACAATGCGATTGCACTTTATACTGGTGACATCAGGGAACCCCACTCTGTGTGGCCGTCGGGACACTGCTGCCTGTTCGTGCTCTGGTTCTCAGTCAGACTTGTGACTGTCCATCTTAAATTGCATGAAGCTTTGTGAGGTTTTCCCCCAGGATAATCTCCGCTGTGTCTTGCTGCTCCCATCCACCTCCTGTCTCTTCTGCAATCCTTGGTCTCTTTTATTCAGTTGTATGTTATGCTTTTCTTTATAAGTGGCCTTCCAGCTTCTGAAAGCCTTGGGATGGTGTATGTATTGTAGTCTCTTGGACATTTGAGTTCCCAGAAATTCTTTTTCTAAGCTGTTCTTTTGCTGCAGCACTGTCCAAGTTCTGACACATGAGGGGCACTTCCTACTCTGCCTTCCAGCAACGTCCCAAGGATGGACTTCTGCTCACACCATGTTGTCCTAATATTGCTTCTCAAAGGACAATGGAAAGTGGAAGGTGCTCCGGGTTCTGTTTTGTGTTTCTTTCCTATGGGCAGGCCCTCTGATCTTTCTGGAACCATGCTGATTCCGTTGCTCATGCATGCACACCCAATTCCTACAGATGGCCACGACCACTTTATATCTTTTGCCTATTCCATTGATGATGCAGTCATTCCCTTTCTCACTTCTAGTCTTCACAGCAGGAAAGTTCCCACTAGCCTCCATGTCATTAGTGGGTAAAATCAGCTACCTCTTGCCCTTCTGCTCCGTGTTCTAATCATGTCCTGATTACCATCACAGAAAGAGACACAACACATTGATCTTGGCTAATTCCTCTATTCTATTGCTAGGACAGAGGAAATAAATAATTCCCACCCTCCCCTGCCCTTTTTGTGTTGACCGCAGTACCTGTAAATTCCTGTTGGAACAATCCTGCATTACTAATCTGCCCATTTCTGAATGCACATTTTTTTTTTTTTTTGGTTAAAAAAACCTATTTATTCTTGTGTATAGTTTATAAATAAACTTCAAAAAAAAAAAAGCAAAAAAATTGTTTGGAGTGTAGCAAATACAGTGTGTTAATGTTCCACATTTACTCCAACTACCTTCTAGAATGCTTTCTGTACTGTAGAGTTTGGGACATGAAAACTGCATTTCCCAGATGCCCTTGCAGCTGGAGTTTCAGATGTGAGCATGGCTCAGCCACTCAGATGCGCTCCATGGGATTTGTAAGGCAGGAGCGAGACCTAGCCCTCATTTCTGTTCATTTTGCTGGCAAGCTCATTCAGGTACATTAAGTTTCCTTGTGTCTGATCACTAGCTTTGCGAGTGTTGAAAGCAGTGGTGGGCCGGCCATTTGCTGGCATGGATTCCAGTGAGCACTTGGGTGGCTCTGGTTGGAGCAGGTGCAGGGACCTCTTGAACACGGTGGCTTCCTGAGGATGACAGTGATGTTGAGGTTCTGGAGTTGAAGGCAGGGGTAGTAGCTTCCAATTTGGACAGAGAGCTTCCTGGTTGTAGAAGGCTATAGCTCTGATGGTGGTTAGGTTCTGCAGAGCAGCGCTGAGGTCATTCTGGAAGGTTAATGAGCCTGTCTCTTCAGACCTCCCTGCAATCCTGAGCGCCATTTAGTGCCTTGGAATTGTCCCTTTCTTGCTTCCCTAGCTGGCATAGATTCTGTCCTTTGCTAGGAGCCTGACTCATATACTGCGGGAGTACTTATTTGCAATATTAAATATGTTTCTGATTAGAAAGATCTCAAGGCAGGAGAAGCAGCTGAGAAGACTTAGGCATTTTATTGGGCAGCTGCAGCTCTAAAGGAGCCAAATCAGGGCTCTTGCCATTTGGGGTGTGCATACGACTTGCTATGACAGCACCACCAATAGGATTTTGAGGCATGGATGGGAGGCAGAGCTCTGGAGACGCTAACCTTCACATTAACTTGAACTTGTCCTCAAACTCAACCCTAAATTGATAAGCCTGCAGGTCAAAATCTTCTGCCACTACCTTTCTAATGACGAATGGCTTCTCCCACTTTTCTCTCTGCTGTCTCTCTGTCCTTCCCTCCCCTCCTGCAGAAATCCTTCAGTGCCACCATCTATTGGCACAGGAAACACACACACACACACACACACACACACACACACACACACGGGATGAGTCCATTTGTAAAGAAACCTTGTGATATAAACGACGCACCGATGATAACAAGATCTGCGGTAGAGCACATGCCGGGAGAAAGGGCCAGTATTCCTATATGAAAAGCACAAGCAGGAGAAAGTACTTCCCATGGCAGGGGGGCGAGGCTGACAACAAGCCCAGGTCTAGGAATGGGCAAGTCTCTCCTTATCTGTAGGTGTGGGTTGCATTTCGCTACAATTCTAAGATCAGGCAATCCTTGCTCAAGGTACAAAATTTACAGTTAAAAAGGACACACAGCAAGTCTTCTGCCACCCTTGAGCCTGTGTTCCTGGTTCCCCCTCCAGAGGCCCGCTCTCTGGTGAGTTTCTTCCCCAGCCCATTTTCCCCACAGAGCGCCTCTGCTCTGGGTTGGGTGTGGAAACCTCCAAAATGGTGGGGAAGAGCTCCGGAGGGAGAAGAGTCTTTGGCAGGGATTGGGGTGCTGACAACCAGGATTCCAGAACCACCGGCCGGTGCCTGGCCACGGATCGGGTCAGATCACGCATGTGGGCAGGACCCTGGCACTTGTCTGCTCCTGGCCACCCCTCAGGAGATAGTGGATTTGTTAGCAGGAGGTGGGCCCACGCCCTTCCCCTTAGCACCATGTTCGGTTAGCTTCCGTGATGCAGATCTTCATTCCCCCTGCCTTCCCTTCAGCTGCAGGGCCCTGGGCTTGTGGCGAGTGTTTGTTTATATATGTCATGTCGTTGTCCTTTTGGGTCGCAATACATGCATCTGAGGCAGAAGGATGTCTGGCTTTTAAACTAAGAGGGACTGCCAAACACCCTCTGCCTCCATCGTGGAACGCTGCCCTATTAGTTTACACATGAAAAATCTGTGCCAGTTATAACAGGTATTGAGAACGAGGGAGAAGAAGAGGAAACCTGAATAATCCTTTGGCAATTCTGAGTGTGACACAAGATTCTCTTCCTTCTTAGCGATTCTGTGCCTCGTTCCTGATAATTTTAGGGTCTGCTATGTCTCTTGCTATGAGAATTAGCATCAGCAGCTTTCAAAATGACTTACCAGTTAACCCCTCCAGAAATCTTAAGACATTATTCTTTTCTTCTCCAAATTTCCCATCCCTAAGCCTTCTAATTCTCCTTCAAATTTCCATCTGTAAAGTTAATACAATCCAATAAGAAAATAATGTGCTCTTGAGACGCTGACATGCTCAGAGCCATTTTATCCTGCCCTAAAGCCTGGAAAGTTTGAATTTTCCTTAGGATAAAAAAGTAAGAAATAATAGAATAATTCACTGTACTGTAACAATTAAATCCAGCAATTTAACATTGCGCATTGGTAAATATAATGCTCGCAACAACCCAAAGTCTCCCATGTATTGACAGACAAAAACAAAGTTATAAATCTAAACCTCCTATTCCAAACCACATTCCTAAATGTAAATAAGCATCCAAGCATGTTGCTACATATCTTTACAGAAGCAATTACAAACAAGCCTTATCAGTCGCTAAGTCACCAACGCACACAACGCTTATCTGCTATGCCCTCTACTGGATAGAGTACACAAGGCAAGTCGCATTATTTCCAGTTAATTTTTGGCATCATCACACTGCATCTGCTTTAGGAATGCAAGGCGTGAAATTTATAGTAGCAGGTTTAATATTCCATCCAGCCAAAATTATTTCGCTACAAGGACTTACCTTTGGTGGAGTATTTTGGGTGGAATTTCTTTTTTAATACAGAGATTGCTTCTCCCCTTCTTGCAACCCACTGTCCAAACTCTCAAGCTGTCACCAAACTCAGTACGTGGCAGGAATAATTTCATGCTGAGTAAAATGTGTTTCATTTCACATCCTGTAAGAATAATTACTTAGCATAATGCCACTTAAAATGTATTTCTATCTGCAAATGCTAATGAAGCTACAAAAACCTGAATCATCTTCGGAAAGAATTAGGGTATTAAGGGGGCTTCTCCTTCACTCCCTCTCCTCCTGTAGAGACTGCCTGAAGAGAGAAACGGGGACCACAGGAATAATCCTGACACTAGATCCTGCTGTCTTTAAACTGGGTGCAAGTCCAGTGGCTTGCGGGGAATTTAATCCCACAGACCTCTGCCGAGCCTCCCTAAGATGCTGGAAACAGAGCCAAAGGCTCCCTGGAGATGCCCCGTCCTCACCCAGGTCCCAATGGGTGGCCGCTAGGAGGGAACTCAGGTCCGGGGCCAACGAGGGCCACCTACACCAATGGCAGGGCTGGTGGCAGGCCTGTAACCTCTGGCCTTAAGGAACTTGCCTCTTGATCAGTGGTGTGCCCAAGTAGTAAAGACTACGGTTCTAACTACTGTTCATCTTGAGGCTTAAAACAGGCAACACAGAATGATGAGGAGCAAGAGGGAAAAGGAGTGTTTTGCCTTTAAAGAAGTTAAAAAAAAACACAAAACCCACAACCTTTTTATTTTGAAATAATTTTAGAATTACAGAAAGGTTGCAAAAATTGTTCGGGGAGCTCTTGAATATCCTTTGCCCAACTTCCCCTAATTTAAGATCTTACATGACCACAGTACGATGATCCAAACCAAGAAACTGTTAAGTACAATGCTGTTAACTACACCACAGACTTCAATTCAAATTTCACCAATGTTCCCCCGATATCGTTCTTCTGTTCTAGGACCTGAGCCAGGATCCCATATTGCATGTAGTTGTCATGTCTCCTTGGTCTCCTTTAATCCAGGACATTCTCCGTTTTTCCTTGCCTTTCATGACTTTGACACTTTTGAAGAGTACTGGTGAAATGTCCCTCCGTTTGGGTTTGTGTGATATTTTCTCACAAGGAAAGTGAGGGTATACATTTTGGGCAAGAATACTACAGAAGTGCCAATTTCTTCTCACTGCTCTGGAGAAGTGGGACCTGGTCCTCTCCTGCAGTGAAGTTCAGCGAGGGCCCATGTGGAAGGCCTGAATGCATGTCTAGAACCTCAGCAGAGGTAGGCACCATGCCTAAGAGCACGTGACAGGCTTCTCACACCTGTCTCCTCCTTTCTCTGTTACTATGGGTGCTGATGGGAGAAGTGAGAACATTTCTTTGCTATTGGTAGACAGCACTGTGTTTTGTTTTGTTTTGAAGTAATCTTTACACCCTACGTGGGGCTCAAACTCACAACCCTGAGATCAAGAGTTGCACGCCGTACCCACTGAGCCAGCCAGGCGCCCCAGCACTAGTGTTTTTTTAATCCGGTGCCATTGAGATCTGTAGGACAAGGGGTAGGCAGGGAAGGCAGAGTATCATGGATGGTGGTGGGGAAAAGGGGGGGGTGGGAAGACGTGGGTCCAGTGCAGCCCTTTGTGGACTCAGCAGGGCTCTAGATAACCTGAAAATGAGATGCAGACCTCTCCATGGGTGGGAACTTGTTCATTTGGATGGAGGGAGTGGTGGCAAACAGTTTCCAATCAGCATTTGTAACAGTGAAGAAACAGGTGGGATACCCTCAGTGGGGTTAAAGAGTAGTAGTGGTGGTGAAAAGGACTCTTGGGCAGATTTGTAAGATTTGCATTTTGGCTTTCACCCCCTCTGAAAATGGAAACTCCACAGGGGACAGGCCCTTGTCTGTCTGGTTCCCTTCTTCCTCTGAAAACCTAAGACCCAGGCCTGGCACATTGTAGCAACTCAAAAAATGTGTTTTGATGAAATGAATTAAAAAACAAAACAAAACGGGTGAGTGGATGCAGTACTCATCTGCAGAACATACTGATGGGCACTCCACTCATCCCCACTGGGAAATCCATGACTCTGTCCCAAGCGTGGTTTTAAAAGCCCAGCAGCGGTCCTGAGTTCAGGACTCGAAGCTTTCTAAAATTCTTTCCATGTCAGTCCTCTAAGTGCTCTGAGAAGCTGTGTCGAGGAGACCATTCTTCGAGAGGTCTCTGGGACCAACAGAATCCACGTTGTGTGGGGGAAGGTAGAATCAGATCCAGATCAAATGTGTAGATGGCAAAATCTAAGTTTGGGGAGAGAAGGCAAATGGTAGTAACGTTGAAGCTTCCTTCCAGGTGGACCATGCTTTAGGGAAGCCAACAGGAAGAGGGAAGGACCGTCATGGTACTGGGGTCACATGGGAGGGATTGTACATGCGCTCGCAGACTGAGATGCTTTCCTTATTAATGGGACTGCTTTCAGTTCTTCATCTGCTCAGTGCTTCTTGGTTACTCTCTTCTAATGGCCAGTTTTCCGTATAAGTTAAATAACACATTATTTATAATTACCATTGTAATTTAAATTGAACTATTTATTGAAGTTTTCCAGATGCGTATTTACCGAGGCCTTTTTTAAATATACGAGAGAGGCAAAGCAGCCGGCAGCAGGAGGCTCTTTAGACTTATTTTACTCAGGTGTATCAAATGGATGGGAGCTGGTTTTGCTGGCATATTAATGAAAACAGCTTGCCCTGTGAGCAGTTGGTATGTTCAAAGCACTTTATACATAGCAACCTACTTCATCCTTCCAGACGGACCATCAGGCAAATCTCTTCTCTCCCCATTCTACAGAAAAGGAAATTAAGGCACAGAGACACTTGCTCCAAGTCATGCAGCTAGTAAATGGCAGAGCTGGGTGTCTAGCTCTGATCACGATACTATAGAGTGCTTCTAGTGCAATCCACAAAAGGCCTGTGCTTTCTGGAACAGCCTGGAACCTGGGAGAGTGAATGGAAGAGCTGGGAAGGACTAAGTTCCTGCTCTTTGCTCTTTTGGGGACAAAATGAGCCCGGCAGGCACACATCCTTGCATGTTCTTCTCCATCCAGGCAATCGGCACTGGAACTGCCCTTTGCGGGAGGCCGTGGTGAGTTCCTGCAGGAGACCATGCACTGTGATGGGCACTTTCAGGGATGAGACAAAGGTTTTTGTTAGGGTATTTCTTTAATTCTGTAACAATCCTGCACTATAATAAAAAAAGGAACATAGACTCTCCATCTTACCAAAATTTCATGAAATTGCTTTAAAACAAAGTTCTAGTTTTGTTTGATTCTTGCATAGGTTCACACATTTTGCTTTGTTCACACATTACCTTGTTATTGGCTCATAATATTCAACAGCTTCAGGTTCTGTGGATCAACTGAGGGTTCACAAGGGACGTGGAGAAGGAGAAAAGTACTGTCACATAAATGCTAACCCTGCAGAACGGGTCACCTTCACCTTTACCCCAGAGCGTGTGCAGCATGGTTCGTGTGGTCTTTGTCTCAAGGGTTTTTGCCAGACGTATCTGCCTCCCAAAGATGAAGGGCCAAACTACTTCCAACTCTGACAGTAAATGCAGGACATTTAGGGGATTTCAGATCATTGAAGCCATTCAATGGCTACTAAATGGAATTAGTTGTTTTATCAACAACCATAATAGTTATTGATATTACCATTGTTATATATCTTTACAAATCATACATAGGACTCAAGAGCCAAATTTGGAAGCAATCACTATTACCTAAACACTGAATTGGTAATGTTCACAATTAGGAAACCAGACATTTAGGTCTCCAGAGAGGAATCTGCCTTTCTGGACACTTAAAAAATTTAATAGAGTGGCCGAACCGAACGGAACAATCATGAACACTAGCTCTAGATGGCCTTGGTTTCTGGGAAGAAAAGTCTAATTCCAGTGGAGCTGGGACATATTTCCTTCTGTAAAACACAGAAATACTATTATGTTTTGAACCCTGCTTAGAAGGGGTAAGGAATATATAAATTAGTGCAACATTTTTCAAATGGAGTTTTCAGTAGCTGATTGAGCTGCAATATAATCTATGCCAACAACTTCCAAGATTTCAAAGTGACTTTTTCTTACCACACTTAAAGCGTTTTAATTTGGGTATATGTTCCTAAATCCAGAATGGGTAGGGAAATTCTCTGCCAAAGGCCAGGGATACAGGCTCTATCTAAAAGGGAAGGGAAAGAAAGAAATTCTATCCCCGAGGTTTGGAGAAGGGGAAGAAAGCAGCTCAGTGTATGGCTTTTAAACAATATCCTACAACATAGTTCTCGATTTTAGATACCATTTACCTCTAGAAAAGTCTATCATAATTTTAATATGGCCATATTATTTGGGGACTTTAATGTGACACACAGTGGACAGTGGTATGTAGCTGGTTTTATTTAGCTGTGATGTAAGTCACAGTTATTGAGCCAAACAGCTCATGCTCTGGCCCCAGTTCTGCTATTACCTAGCGATGTGACATAAACCAAGTCGCTTACTGAGTGTAGGCCTGTTTCCTCATTCACTAAACTGGAATCGTCGCGCTGTCTATACTAGATGATCCCTTACCAACTTTTTTTTTTTTTTTAAATATTTTATTTATTTATTTGAGAGAGAGAGAATGAGAGAGAGCGAGCACATGAGAGGGGGGAGGGTCAGAGGGAGAAGCAGACTCCCTGCTGAGCAGGGAGCCTGATGCGGGACTCGATCCAGGGACTCCAGGATCATGACCTGAGCCGAAGGCAGTCGCTTAACCAACTGAGCCACCCAGGCGCCCCCTTACCAACTTTTTGGCATTCACATTCAATAAAGTTGGATAAATTCTCCTCAGCCACTGGCTTTCCAGTGTATTCTTTTCTGTGACCCACAATAAGAAATACATTTTATGTTATGACCTGGTTCACATACATGTATATATTTATATGCAAGTGTTTATACACACACACACACACACACACAAATACATAACACGATCTATGTGTTATACATGCAACCACACACACACGGAAGGAATGATACTGAAAGTCTCATGAAAGAGTACTTACCCCTGTTACCTCAGATGCATCTTGATATTTTTATTCTATTTCATTAAGAAAAAGATGGTCCCAATTTCCACTAAATTGACTCCATGACCCAGGCTGACAAACACCATAACCAGGCACAATCCTGTACTCTGAGGAACGGCCTCAAGGGGAATGTAGGCGACTGTGCAGGTTAGTGGTTAGAATTCTGATCACTGAGGGGGCACCTGGGTGGCTCAGTTGGTTAAGCATGTCTGCCTTTGGCTCAGGTGGTGATCCTGGAGTCCTGGGATCAAGCCCCGTGTCAGGCTCCTTGCTCAGCGGGGAGTCTGATTCTCCCTCTCCCTCTGTGCTCTCTCTCTTTCTCTCTCTGAAGTAAATAAATTAAAAAATCTTAAAAAAAAAAGAATTCTGATCACTGAAAGAAAAATATAAAAACTGTGTAGCTATATAGTTGAAGGAATATTGAAGGAATGTATTCTAATTGTAGCAAACAAATTATGACACACTAAATAAAAACAACCGCTAAGTACAAGTGCTCTCCATCAGTGAACTTTCCCATTTTAAGTGCTGCATAGTTGAACTTTGGGTTTTCATTCTTTTATAAACAAAACTTTTGAAACTTCCTCTCACCTATTGGACTGGCTTTTAACTCTTCAGTCACAGGAACCCTAGTGTTTTGATAAATTAATCATCTTCCATTTATAAACAACCCCTTTTAAAGTTTCTGTAGCTTTTGCCAGAGTATTTTTTTAAAGATTTTATTTATTTATTTATTTATTTACTTATTTATTTGAGAGAGGGAGAGACAGCACGAGTGGGGGAAGGGTCAGAGGGACAAGCACACTCCCTGCTGAGTAGGGAGCCCCGATGTGGGGCTCTATCCCTCCACCCCGAGATCATGACCTGAGCTGAAGTCAGACGCTTAACCAACTGAGCCACCCAGGTGCTCTTGCTTGAGTATTTTAAAAGAGCCCTTGTTTTTTGTATATTAACTTTTAAAAGCACTGTTAATAAATAATACAATTATATAATGTTTTCCTTCCACTTCTGGAACCTATTTTGAGGGGAGATACTGTAAGAAGATTCTAGTCCTTGCATCTTTTACCCTATCCTCAGATCCTAGATGGTCCTCTGTTGCAGTTCTTGAGTTCACATCTTGGCATGCCAGGGTATCACTGGGATTTCTTGTGTCTTGAACGACACTCAAGGATCTAGGGTACCAGGTGACCCATGTAGGTCCCATCCCACCATAAGCCCACAATGAGCAAACTGGGTCTCACTTCCCAAGCAGTGTTCCCTTTGGGGTTCAATGGCTCACACTTTCCCATAGAAGCAACAACCACAGGTAGAAGGGTATTTCCAATGGTTCAACCATCCAGGGAATATTTCATTGAGATGAGAGAAATCTCAAAATATCTTCTTTAAAACGTTCCATTACAAAATCACCTCCTTTTAGGTAACACTTCTACATAGAAGATGATTGTGGTGTGCATATTTTCAAAAACAGGACATAATGTCTATTTATCAGTTTATAATCTAGAATATATAGAGATTACACTCCATCTATTGTACTTCTTTCCCCGATACTACTTATACAGATTTACAGCAAATTATAAACAATTGAAATTATGAAAGGGTTAAATCTTAGATTTGGATTTCTATTTATCTTTCATTAGAATGTTATTTAACATCCTCCTCACCTAATGGTGACTATGGACAAGGCAAGACTACTGGGTTGCTGGAGGAGCTCCATCCCTGGGATGGAAACCTGGGCCAGTTATGTGTTCGATCCGTATCTTGCAAGTTTCTCCACCTTATCAACTTGACTTCTCTAAAATCATCACAATACCTACGTCACTGAAAATTAACCCCAACCAATAACACTTGGGATCCTAGGAAAAGATCCAGGTGACTCCATTTATAGGTCAATAATTGAGGGCTTCCTATTTATAGTTTGGGAACTTCTACCCATCTCTCCCCCCACTTTTTTCTTTTCACAATATGACAAACGCTAACCCTTCTTGTACATATCCTTTGCACCAGATGTACATTACAGTGTTGAAGAGCAATCAGAATTTTTTTTTCAGAAAAATCCCTTTCTCAAGATATATTCCTATTAGTTTGCTTTCCTATATCCAGGTAAGCACATTGTGTTATTCCTGAGGCTTTTTTTACACCGTCCTATGCTGATCCAAATCAAACAGACCTTTCGAGGGTACTGACAATGACATCTTTATTGAATATGATCGCTGCTAAAGCTGTAGCTCCCTGTTTGCTCTCTAATGTTGTGCCAAGATCTTGGCCTTTAGATGTTCCCAGAAGCCCTGGAAACATTACTTATTTGTTTGTGAGTATAAGCTCTAGAATGCTTTTGCATCCACAACAAAATATGAGGATGAATAAAGCGTGTGAATCTTTTCCTGGGCCGGAATTTCTTTTCTTCCCCTAACCATAGGACTCGGAGCCACTTAGAAGACCAGTAATACTCTACATTGGTGCATTTACAAAATATACCGGCATCAAAACAGAGTAAAAGGATTTGTTGTAACAGGATCCTTTTTTTTTTTAACCTTTGGTATTAAAACTTTTTTTCTGAATATTAAAAGTATTAACATTTCTAAATTCCAAGGGATATTGGTGGGTACTGTGGTTAAGGACTCACATTGTTTAACTTTTAAAATATAAATTAAAAAAACTAGTCTTCATATATCCTAGCCTGATGACTTAAAGAAATCAGCTGGGTATCAAAAAATCACCCTAACACTCAATTGTTTAGATATCGTAATGGCTAAGTAAACATAACAGTTCTATCATCAGAAAATACTAGGAAGATGGACAGACATAACATTTCACAGTGTCTATCAGAAGATCTCAAGAAAGTGTACTAGTAATGATGCCCTTCCATTTGAGCTTTATTTTGAGTCATAGGACAAAAGCATTTGTTAAAATGGGACCTTTGAAAGCCACAAAGAGAAGAGTAGAGTCAACAGTAAGAACGGAGCATAGCTCCCGTCAGTGGGCGTGGGGCTGGGGGGGGGGGGGGTTTGTCAGAGGGCACGGAGCCTCGGTCCCTGCACTCATGTGCGCCAGCCTTGGGGCCCGGCAGGAGGGCACCGCAGCCCAGGGAGAGCGGCTGGCTTTGCTGGCTCCCACTTGCTCCTCAGGCCAAAGTCCAGGCAGAAGTTGGCCTTGTGGGGTTCCTGTCGTCCTGCCAACCCGCGGCACTCCGGGGACATTGCTAGGAGAATCCTGGCCAAATCCTGCATGAGAAGTCACCTCCTTCACATGTTCTCCCATGTCAGGGGGTTAGACTAGAGGAGACCCCTTCTGTCAGGGTTTGTGGTGTTCGTGCACCAGCCAAGGAAAAGGAAGAGAAAGAAAGAGAAAGCAACCTGTTTAACCGTACACAAGAGAAAGGGAAGAATGCTTCAGAATAGCTGATCTGGGAATGAAGCCCAACGTGCCCAAGTCAGCTCAGCTTGCTGTTTTTTGCATGTACTGAGGGTTTTTAGCAATTTAAATAATTACGATCCTATTGACTTCGGGCCATCATATATGTATCAGTGCTTTCTCAAACAGAGAGCGGTCCAAAGCCACTGTTCACAAAGTACTATACAGAAGGATCTATGCAAACTTTGACCACAGTCACTACACGAAGTATATTCAGACCTATATACAGAGCGCCTCCATATAGACACAAATGTAATAGGCAGGTACCCTCGAAAAGAGGCCTTCACTTGCCATCCTCAAGGCCATCAACAGGAAATCTTCCTTTCCATAAGGTCCTTCCGACACCACGTGCATACAGATGCCCAAATGCATATTCACGCCCACGTACCTACTGATGCTCCGTCACCTCACCCATGCACGCCATCTCTCCCGAACCGAGAAAAACAACACATGTCCCGGGAATGTTCACTTGAATTTTATTGTACTTTTCCTCTTTAAGAAAAGTGGAAATCCAAATCCAGAGAAACCTCACACGATTTCTTTCAAATGGATAAACTTAGACAATTTATCAACGCTTCCTTAAATTTTTACACCACCCCGAACTCAACAGGTTTTTGTTTTAAGGTAAACCAGGTTTTTGGTTCTTCCCTGTGGAGAAGTTACTTTCAAGTCAGTGAAAGTTCTTGGCCCATGATGAAAAGTCTTTGCCAATTAGTACTCAACAACTCCAATTCATTTTTTTCTGGTTCAAGATGAGTAGGAGCCTAATAAGGCTGTGATAAAAGGGCAAAAGGCACCGAGAGCCAAAAGCGGATTAATGAGCTCCTCCATTTATTTGTCTTCCTAACAGCTGAACTGTTACAACTATTGACACTCTTCAAAAGGTTCCGCTCTGAACCCTGTCCAGGCGCTGCAGGCTCCAATGGACATCTTCAAATCCAGAGAATGGAAGGGCAAGGGCTTCCCCTGTGTGATGCCAAAACCAACAAAGCCCCATGGATCAGGTAATGAAACTTCAGCTTTTCCCCCTTTGAGATTTATTTACTGGCAGCTGACAAGGGGCAAATGCAGCTCGAATTGTGCAGTCAAGACCCTGTCAAGCTCTGAGAGGCACCCTTGTCTTGAAGCACCTTCATGACTGGCATTTCACTCAAAAGCCCTCGGCACTGGTCCTTAACAGCTTATGACATCACAAAGGACACTCCAGACAGATGCCTACATGGCATCCTGCAGCATTTTAAAAGAGAATTAGTGGTTTTAATTATGGTCGTGGTATGAAAGGGAACCATGCAAGCTCCGCAGGAGACCTTTGATCAGACCCTTTTGCTAGTACAATGCCACGGAACTGTGACTATTCCTGGTAAGGGGCCTTTTCTTGCTGAATGACTCACCAGTGATCTTTGAATGCAGACAAGCTTCTAGCCCTCCCTCTTCATTAGTGAGCATTTCTATACAGGGGCCTATATAGCGCTTGGAGTCTAGGAACTATACAATTGGGGGGAAAAGAATCCCTACAGATTCTGGCCTCTACTTAGGAAGTGCTGAAGGACTCGGAGTGACTTTATTCATTAAAACAGGTTGCTATTAATTAACTGTCATAATAAAATAAAGAACTATTATTTGCATTTCTTACTATGTTCTCTTTAGTAATATGTATAAAAGATGCTTGTAACAGAAATGAATTTATTGAACCACTTCCCCATCCCCCCCACCCCCCAGTCCCCGCCTTTTTTTTTTTTCCTCTTTTTTTTTGCATTTTGGCAGCAGGAGCCTACTAATTATTGGGCCTGGATTTATGAGCCCAAACAGAAGTAAAACATAAATATAAAATTAACTAAGGAAATACAAAATCCTTTTTATTTGCCACATTATGCAACTGAAAGAAAGCAAATTAGCAGCTTTATTTTTTAACGATTTCAGAGAATTATCAAAGACAATAAAACTCCCAACTTTTTTCAAAATATTCACTGGGTTGGTGTTTAGCTTGAAGTGTGAGATTATGTAACAACCAAAGCTACTTAAAAAAAAAAAAGTTTTTAATTTGAAGCAGAGCAAGGTTCACTCTTTTAAAAAAAAAATCACTTTTGAGAAACAGAAAATGTGTCTTTGGTCTGGTATTAATATTTTATGAATTTAATCTTCAAAACTAATCCCAATAAGCAATAAGCAATCTTCAAAACTGATCCCAATAAACGATTCACAGTCGATATTTAAAGTACATGAAAATAGCCCATTCTCTTCTAGCATCTATTCAAGCAAAGTCATTAGGTGAAAGACAGAAGAAGTAGGAGGGTTTTCTGGAAGGTTCTCACTGAAATGCTAAGTGACAAGGGATACATAGAATTTGCATACGTAGCACATCGCAATCACTCAAACACCCCACTGGACAGTACTGCCGTACCCTATCTGGGAAATGACTGAGTCTTCAATTTTTTTTTTTTTTTTTTACAATTTTTTTTCTTGGAGGAAAAACTTTTGGACTTTGGAATTCTGGAAGCTGAACGATGAGCAGGTTTTTTCACATCCTGTTGCCTCAGACATTTTTCCTATTTCTCAGACTTTGCAATTCCTTTCTTAGGTGCTTTAGAGCAACGAAAATATCAGGCAGCTGTGGGTCATTCCGTGCTTTCTGAGTGTAGAGACGGAAGTGTCTGATGGTTTCAGATAACAAGACTTCAGGGTCTGCACCTCTTTCCCGAAGGCGTAACATCCGCTCACAAGCGATGGCATAGTTCTTGTGCCAATTCACTGGGTGTTCCTTTTGTAAAGAGACAATCTCCTTATAAAGCTGAAAAACAGCAAAGATGTTGGTATTCCATTGTTATCCCCTGACTTTTTTTTAAAACACAAAAAACACAGAGGAATTAATCACACAAGAAGGAAAATCCACACAGCCTATAGTAAAAATCGAATCATTGCTAGGCCATGCAGAAGATGCAAGAATGTGACTGTAATTATTACAGTGGCAGGAGGCAAATGTGCTTCATCTAAAACTGCTTCTGGGGTTTTTCGGATGTTGCAGAGGGAACCTAAGACACACTGTGTCAGGACAAAATGCTCTTCCTCCAGAAAGATGTTCTGGGAAAGGGATTTAGTTCTAATTCATGGAAAGCTATTTACTCAACAGGCAGAAAGGCTGAAACTCTAAATTTAGCTGTTGGAGAAAAAAAAAATAGCTTTCTTTAGAAAACTGCATGGAAAAAGAACTGGAAGGAATTTAAATTTTGACCCTCCTTTTCACATAAATTTCTCTCTTCATTAAAAACAACAGCAGTAACAATGGCAACCATAAGCCAGCTCAAACAAGTCCATCATCAAATAGGCTGGGCGTAAAAGAATTTAAGAGACATCCTTAGAGTGAGATATTAAAAATCTTCAGGGCGCCCTATAATTACAATTTCGATAGTTAACATTTTGCCCACAGAAATCAGGAATTTTGTTTTGCAACATCAGAGATCGTATGAATTTGGACAGAGTTTGAGTCTTTGATGATGAGTTTTCCAGGGAGAAACATTAAAATTTAACAAATAAAGCAGAACCAAATCTGCACAATGGAATACTAGACTTGCTTATGTGGAAATTCCACAGCCTTCTTGGGGGCTGGCAAATTGGAGTCGGATCTGCAGGAACGTGAGGTCGTCCACAGACTTGGCGAGCGCACAGAACAAGGAACGATGCTTTCTCGAGGGACAAGGGCTTCTGCGGTTAGAACTGTATCCATCACATCATTCAGTTGAAAGGGACCCAAGATACTAGCTATTGCCCCAACTTCTACTCCAGGGCAGATAAATGCATCCCTACCTAACCTACTTTTAAATAGCATCCACAGGAAAAATCCCAGAATTCATGTTCCATGTCTCATTTCAGTATTTAATAAGTGTCAGTCTTCAAGCTGGCTTTTAAAGCAGTTTCCCCCTTCGCTTCTTTCCCTCCAGAACCAAGGGAACAGTCACCTTGCACTTGCATGTACATCAAAGCTCTGAAGCTAGCCTCCTACTCTTCCGTTCTCTCAGTCAAATATCCAGTGTTTCTCTACCTTTCCTCGTGGTCTGTTTACTCTACTATTGCTTCCCTTCCTGAGCGCCCCTCCGATGAGGGATGTGTGTGAAGTGCACGGCGCGCTGCCAGGCACAGAGCAGGCGCTCAGGACTGTTCAGGTTCTTTACTTTCCCAAGTGTTCGAAGTCCTACCAAGTTCTGGAGTTCAAAACAGAGGCCAGCCCTTCCCCAATGGCTCAAGAGAATGAGAGGCTCAGTCGTGTCCTCCCCATTTTATAGTCTCTAGCTATCGGAACAAGCATACTACCTGTTTCTAGAACACTTTGTTGCCGACACATCATCAACTTATTCGGGGTAGCCCATTAAGCCACGTGTGCTGTATCTTAAGAAGCCGGTCATTTCTCATCACGTGGAACTATATTTCCTCCTCTATGGGTTACTGTGACATTTGTCTTAGCAGACTCTATCCTATTTACTGGGGACACCCATTTATCAAATGTATTCCTAAAGAAAATAGGGGTATTCCCTGCTCCCCCACTACACCTGAACTTAAGGTCCCCCAAACTTAAAGTTCTGTATGAGCTATTGAGTGGAATACTATAAATAACAACAAAAATGTCTTACACCTAACAAGAATGTTCTTGAAAAACCAGTACCAGGGGGTGGATTTGTGTGGACCCATCCAGTATTTGACCTTATATGTCTTGCAAGCAAGGTCACACCTCTGGAGACATATGCAAAGAAGAGACCTATGGACTTGTGTCCAATGAAAAGAGTTAAGTTTACAGGCCCAAAGGGACAATAAATCCGTGAATCAGCTTCAGTACTGGCCTGGCAAATGACCACGGAACGGGTCACTGACGAGAATATGAAATAACAGTAAGTCTCAGATTTCTCCCCACTAAATACTGCTTGTTGTTCACACAATCACAGGGTATTAGAGATGAACGGGCTATGACATGACAAGGACATGAGAGATAATCGATAAAGCTTAGAGCCTACTTTTATTTTTAGAAGAAATCGAGGCCTGGAAAGGTGAACTGACTTACAGTCAGCAATTAATGGTGCAGCAGGCCTTGCACCTGGATCCGCCAACTGCCACACAGAACTCCAGCTTGTGGTCTCCCATAATCCATCCCTTGCTGTCCCCGAGTGGGCACCTCGGAGGGTTCTGCCCTTGTCCCTGTGGACTGTCCTCCCTGGCCCACTCTCTCACTACTCTGCCCCACCAGCTCCTTCCGATCTTTCAAGATGACACTCCAGGGATGTCCCCTCCGCAGGCTCCCCTCCCGTCCTCACCGGCCCCTGTCCAGGAGGTGGATGCGTGTACAGCCTGCTCTTCCTCATGGTTCCTCTGCAAACCCTTCGTGTCCCTTACAAGACTAGTGTACCTGACGACTCTATCTTCTGTCTCCCTCTGTAGCTGCTACCTCTTGGGGAGCAGGGACAATGCTTGGTTGTCTCCACCACAGTACTGGGTACAGACTGGGTGCTCAAGAAATGCTCTGTGAGTAAGTGAATACATGAATAAACAATGAGCCCCTGACCACAACATTCAGGAGTAAGATGAGTCGTACTGATGGGACACAGTGCGATGCGGACTTAGCACTAAACCAGTGCTGGGCGAGTAGCCCCATAGCAGTCTAGAGGTGGCAGGGACACCTCAGTTGCTCACAGAGATGGCTCCGGGGCTCGGGGCTCACTGGTCCTTGCCAGGACATCTGTTTCTTAGACAGCAGGCTCCCAGATGGTCTCCGAAGGTGTTTGAAGAGCCCAGGGCTATGAATCGCAGAAAAGCAGGGGCTCGTTACAACAGGGCAACAGCAAGCCTCTGCTCCGTCCTCCTGTTCCCCACCAGCGAGGACCACCTGTGCCAGAGCCACTCTCCAAGACGCTTTATCTTTCTCAGGAAATCCCAACCAGCCACGAACCCATCGCTTCAAGTGAGGCGAGGGGCAGGACGTTTGCATGGAGGGCAACCTGTCAGAACTTGTTTGGTGGGGGCTGTGTCCTGTTCCAATGGTTCCCTATGGGTTTCCTGTTGCTGTTGTAACAAATCACCACCAACACAGTGGCTTAAAACAACATACACATATTATCTTACACTTCTGGAGGTCAAAATACATAAAATCAAGGTTTTTGTAAAACCAGCAGGGCTGTGTTCTTTCTTAAGGCTCCAGAATCTGTTTCTTTGCCCTTTGCAGCTTCCAGAGGCTGCCTGGACTCCCCCACTTGTGGCCCCTTCCTCCACCTTCCAGGCCAGCCACCCAGCACCTTTGAATCTTTCTCTCTGCCCCCTGCTTGCATTATCACCTCTCCTTTTCTGCCTTGGACCCTCCTGCCCTCCTTCTTAGAAGCGCCATGTGATTACACTGGGTCCACCTGGACGATTCAGGATAATCTTCCTACCACAAGATCCTTAACTTAATCACACGTGCAAAGTCTCCTTCATCATGTAAGGCTATCCGTCCATTCACAGGCTGTGGAGATGAAGATGTGGGCATCTTTAGGGAGGGGGTATCATCAGCCAACCACACCATTTACTTTAGACATTATTTGTGGTACACAAGTAGTTTTCCATTTATACTGCTTTATAAAGCCAAATAAGACTAGAAACGACAAAGTAAAAACTCTACTGTGATACACACTCCCCATTCCAATCACCACCACCTTCCCACCAAACATATTTATAGATACAAAAGTGTAACGTACGTTATACGCGTGAGTGTAGAGTTGAGCCTTCACATTTGAAGGTATGTTCGCGGTTTCTGCCAGGTTAAAGATGAAGAACGGTGTTTTCATCCTGGGAATTGGGGCAGGGGGAGGGGGGAACCTTCATTAAAATCATGTTGTCAAATTTCACATTTAAAGCTATATCTGCCAGATTTCCACCGATAAAGAACATACAAAACCCTTTATTATATACTTTTTCCTCTCTCATATTCATAGAAGTGTCCCCACTGCCAACATGCTGCATTCACACTGCTTGCCAAAGCTTTTAGGAAAAAGCTTAAGTTCATCGTCACGATTATACATCAGATCTCCACCAGATGTACGTCACTGTCATGCGAGAGCAGCTGGGAAGGGGGGTACTTGCTGAGTTTGTCAGCACAGCCCTGGAGGTACCCATTGCAACGGCTCATGCCATGTGTGACTGGTTCCTCTAAGGTAGCTAGACTCTTTGACCACATGAACACATCCAAATTGTCTTCAGCAAACCCATTAAATCAGTACCTGCCTGAATAATGACCTGCTTTCTTCTTTTATGTGATTTCTTCCCCAGCTTTCCTACATTCAATCGCAGTGAAGAATTGTGCAAACATACGGCGCATCTTTGATCAGTTCTTCAAAGCAAGTGTTTGTCCCTATAACTAGGCTGATCACTTGCAATATGCTGTTTTCTGACTTTCTCAAGAACACCGCTGCATAAACCGCAGTATGGCTATTTTTGTAATTGCTATTTTGAAGCTCTATTTCTTGACAACTTTTTAAAAACCTCTTTAAACTTACGTAAATCCCTTATATCATAACTCAATCCTCACTGCAAAGCACAGTCTCTGGCTCAGAGTGGGCCCCCTTCCTTCCCTGAAGGAGATGCTTCCCTTGTACTTGGTCTCCCCATCTATATGCCACTGACGACTTTTATATTATATTTAGGCCAAAGTCTGTGAGTGTTAGATATTTTAAATATTTTATTTATTTTTTTTGAAGATTTACTTATTTATTTGGGAGAGAGATTGAGAGAGAGTAGTGGGGAGAGGCAGAGGGAGAGGGAGGGAGTCAGACTCCCTGCTGAGGGCGGAGCCCCACGTGGGGCTCGATCCCACGACCCTGAGATCACCACCCCAGCTGAAACCAAGAGTCGGATGCCTAACCGACTGCACCACCCGGGCGCCCCAGTATTTCGAATATTTTAAAATAATGACGGGAACCAAGAGCATCCACAGCGTCCCCGTGAAGTGTTCCATACAGGAACAACAGGAAAGTATAGCATCTAGCACACCTGCATTCAAATCTCTCTTAACAAGTCCGCCTGCTCCATTAGACTGTGAGCTCCTTGAGGGTAGGAATTGTGTCGTATTCACAGGTGGAGCTTCCAAACGCGGCATGGTGTCTGGCCTCTAGGAAACACTGAGTAAGTGCTTACATAATTAACTAGCACATTACCCATGGATTCGGGGCCTTATCAACTTCTCCTCAATCACTCTGGTTTAGCTGAGGCAGGAGAGCATCGGAGCAGAGCAGTGTTCCTGGGTGGGGCAGACGCGAGTTCCAGACTCTCTCACGTGTCGCTATTTGGCTTTGGACAAGTAACCTCTCTACCTCCAGTTTGTCCTTTTGTAAAACGGGGATAATAGCGACTTCTTGATAGGTTTATAGGTTGTTTTGAGGGCAAAATGAGATTATGAATGTACAGCAATCAGCACAATGCCTCAAACAAAATGACTGCTCGTAAATGCTATTTTATTATCACCACTGACCCCAAAACAGACTGCAAACACAAAAGTGTGGGCTAGTCACCTTGCTTGCCACATCTCTTCGTCGGCCACAGATTCCCAAGAAGATGGATCAAACCTGCAGTTACAAGAAAACAGTGACATTTTTCTGCTGGCTACGTTTATTGCTATGGACATATAATCCCTGTTTATAATCTTACAAGGCAAATAAAATAGGTTGGATCTTGAAGGACTGATAGGGACTGAAATAATAAACTTATTCTCCTAGAGAAATCTGATCGCTAGGAATTGGAGCATTTGGTAAATGTGTTCTTAATCTGCATAATGAGCCCCAGCGCTCCATGGGAGTGGACGAAGGATTAGTGGGAAGAGGCTGGAGGCATCTGAAGAGCCTGCTGTCCCTTAAGAAGTGCTAGATGGGCAATGGGACAGAGGCGAGGCCTGGGTCGCTCTACGGACACGGCCAAGAGCCAAAGAGCTGGGAAGCAAGGCAGTAAGCCTGAGAGAAGGGGCTCCTGGCTTTGCTGACATCATTGCTGGAGCAAGGGTGCCATCACAGGGCACTGGCTGAACCATCTGCTGAATTCTTCTTTCTCTTAATTAGACTTTCTTATTATGTGTCTCTTTTGATGGAATGGACATAGTGAGTGGTGCTGGGTACTTGTACTTTGGTCAGCTGTTTGCAGAAAAGGTTATATTCTTTCTTTTCTTTATTTTTTTAAGTGAGTTCTATGCCCAACATGGGGCTCAAACTCACAACCCCGGGATCAAGAGTTGCATGCTCCAATGACTGAGCCAGCCCAGAATAGATTATTTTCTAACTTTTCCTCACCATGGTCACCGAGTGCTTTGATATAGACCTACTTATCCATCTCTGGTTGGTGCAATGTGGTCTGTTTGCTCACGAATGGATCCAAAACCCCTTTGTAGCATTTTTCGTATCATTTTGCCTGTTCTTGAATTATAAGCAATAATTATCGAATCTTTAAATAATCCATAACTTAAAAATAGGCAAGGAAGGCACATTTCTATAGATGGTGACTCAGTTTCCATATGGGAGAGAATCAGCTCTGTAGAGATGCTTATTGGAAGACTGATCATGCCCCAAACAACATGAGCAGGCTAATGACGAACAACTGTGAAGAACGAGTTACTCATCACAGGCCAGTGTCCCCCAGAGAGAAGTTATCTGCCATTCCTGAAGAACAACAAATAGGGTAAGTTCATGCATTGTGCAAATTATCATGGGACACAGAGTACCTCGTAAAGCTCTACTGCAGTTAATAGATGTCTTCCACTTTCAGGGTGCGAGACAGAGGATGACAGACAATACGGCATCACGAGAGTTGGAAGTGGAAGGTGCCATGCCCCAAATTGTTGGGAAGCCCACTCAACCACAGCCTCCCTTGCCCTCCCATCTCCCTACTGTTCTTCAAACACGAGGACAAGAAATACATGTTCTCTATTTAATGATTTGCATGGGCAGCAAATAACTAGTATTATAGTATTAATAACTAATAAAAAAAATAAAAAATATGCAGGGCATCTCAAAATTTAGTAAGCACACAAAACCGCTATGCTCTGATGAAAAATACAGCTGCTGTTCATACCTTCCATATTCTTCAGTCCAGTTATAGATATTTCTTGTAAGTTTAATCCACTCCTCAGGGTTGAATACAATCTCTGAAGGAACTAATTTGTCACAAGAGCCCCAAGGCCACAGTGAATAGTTCTTTTTCCAGGTTGGGTCGCCTTCATGAATTCCTATGCAAACAAATGTTTTTTTTCTATTGAAAACAGAAAAATACATATATTTTTAACTCCAAGTTCTAAATGTTAATAAATACAATTCACGAAGGGTCATTTTTAACTCCTTAAACTGTTACCAATAAACCATTTGCAAAAACCTTCTGGTTTATTTAAATCTTTCCTAAACGTGCTGTTTAGAATTTGTATTAGTGTAAAAAAGCTATCTGGGGAGATTTGGGGGGGGGAAGTTAACAGACATAAACGATAAAAACCGATCTGTTCATAACATTGTAAGAAATCACTTGGGGACAAGCATTGTTAGAGTGACGGTTTCTGTGGTCCTGTCTCACATGTAAACAGACACTTTATTTGACACCTTTTTTTTTTCATTTTACAGGTGGAAATATAAGGCTGCATTTGTTTCCCTACTTAGAAGTAATGTCTCCTGCCTCAATTCCCATTGCACTTTATTTTTTGTCTCTTTTATCATTATTGTATTGTGCTTATTGTTTCCATTCACAAATCTCCCCGAGTAGCCCAGAAGCATCCTGAGGATAGGCTCTCTATCTCTGAATTCACTCTGAATCGCAAATAGCACAATGCTTAGCTAATTCACAATATTTGCTGAATAAAATTAGTTAGGTTGAATAAACTATTAGGAGCTTTGAATCCTGCAAAAATTAGGAATAGAAATGATTTAAATAAGCTTGGTTCAAACTCACTATAATTGAATAATTCTATTCCAATTTGTGGTGTATGCCTGAGTAGCTATTACTAAGTGGGGAGGTCAGGGAAGCATATTAGAAGAAATTACTTGAAAGTAAAAAACTTCATGAACTTTGAAACAAGATACTTTTGGCTTAGATTTTAGATTTTCCCCCCTCATTTATGACCTCTATGATTTGGAGGAAATTACTTCACTACCTGTGTCTAGTCTCCTCGTCTGTGAAATGGGTATAACCCATTTAAGATTAAATGAGGCATCTGATACAAAGTACAGTATTCGAACATTAGAAGAGTTCTGGTTCTGGGGAAGATGGAGTAAGCACACTCTCCTGTCTCTCCCACTGCATACCAGATTTTCTGGACAGAATGCATGGAATCTGAGGACTCTGAAAAGTAAATGGTGTAAAGAAGGATGGGGAGAGTGGAGCGCCTGGGTGGCTCAGTCGTTAAGCGTCTGCCTTCGGCTCAGGTCATGATCCCAGGGTCCTGGGATCGAGCCCCGCATCAGGCTCTCTGCTCTGCAGGAAGCCTGCTTCTCCCTCTCCCACTCCCCCTGCTTGTGTTCCCTCTCTCACTGTGTCTCTCTCTGTCAAATAAATAAATAAAATCTTTAAAAAAAAAAAAAAAAGAAGGATGGGGAGAGACACCAGAATTCTAAGTTCTACCAAACCTGTGGTGAGTTTTCCATCTTTCCCCTTCCAGTATTGCCTCGCCTGGACTCAAGGGAAGCATAAAACCCGGAAGTACATACCAAGTGAGGACAAAAAGAGCTCCAAGAAAAGCCTGGGGAGGAGGAAAGGGAACTCTGTGGAGAGCAGAGGAAATGCCCTGGCTTGCCCCCATTCTCTTCTTCCCCAGGCCCCAGGCAGTACTGTGCCGGCAACGAGGCAGCAGTACAACGGTGGGCTGGTTCCCACAGTTCAGAGGGAAAGGAACATTGCTCTCTAATCAGAGGAGCTGTGGTTGCAAGAGCTGGGAGCAAATCCTCACGGCTCTTTACCTCTCTGTGTCCTCTGGCAGCCTGGTCCCACATATAGACAGTCACAGGAAGTACATGGCTGAAGAGGGAAATTAAAGAGCCAGTTTTCTGCCCAGAGAACCGGAAAGAAGGCTCCAAGGAGGGGGAAGGGCCAGGGTGAAGACAGAAAGGAGGGAGGTCAAGAGAGCCATCCCATAAAGTTGTGTATGAACTCCTGGCTTATCTCTGAGCTCAGCATGCATGGATCTGACCCTTAATAGACTTTGAGAAATGAGCCACTGGACAGATGGCCACCCAGGTCCCAGACTGGGTAATGGGCAGCACACACAGGGATTGATTCAGATAGCACTGCAAATGCTTTGAAAACAGAACCAACACTGGAACTGTAGGCCTCAGACAGCAGGTCAGAACTTGCAGCCTGAGATCTACCTGACTGAAGGTCCGTTAAACAAACACAACAAACAAAATACCATCCTCCCTAGGATTTAAATAAGGCCCAAATGTTCAAAATGTCCAGGATACAATCCACAATTATTTGGCATATGAGGAACCAGGAAAATCTCAACTCACAATGGAAAATGCAATCAATAGATGTCAATTCCAAGATGACACAGATGTGAGAATTGTCAGACAGACTTTAAAATACCTATTATAAGCATGCACCAACAAGTAAAGGCAAGTACTCTTGAAATGAATGGAAAAATAGAAAATCTCAACAAAGAAATAAAAGATATAAAAAGGAACCAAATGGAAATCATAGACCTGAAAAATACAATGATGGAAATTAAAAATTTGCCAGATGGGCTTAATATTAAGTCTGGAGAGAGAGAGAAAGAGACAGACAGCTGGCAGGCAGTGAACTTGAAGACAGATCAAGAGAAATGATATAATTTAAACCAAGAGCAAAAAGACTGAAAAAAAATGTACAGTCTCAGGCACCTGTGGTCTAATGTTCATGTCATCAGAATCCCAGATGGGGAAGAGAAAAAATGTGAAGCAGAAAAAGTGAAGAAATAATGTCTAAAAAGCTCCCAAATTTTGTGAAAGACACCATCTTACAGATTTAAGAAGCTCAGTGAACCCCAAACAGATTAGATTCAAATCCATGCCCAGATACACCGTAATCAAACTGCTAAAAACTGAAGACAAATACTCTTGAAAGCAGCCAGAGAAAAACAACACATTGCACACAGAGAGCAATGATTTGAATGACTGTGGGTTTCTCCAATAGAAACCATGTAGGTTAAAAGGATGCAAAATAACATTTTTGAAGTGCTGGTGGGGGAAACAAAACAAAACAAAACAAAACGAACAACCCAGAACTTCATATCTGGAAATACTCTTCAAAAATGAGGAAGAAATAAAGACATTTTCAGATAAAGGAAAACTAAGAGAATTCACTGCTAATAGTCTTGCCCTAAAAGAAACGTTACAGGAATATCTTCAGACAGAAGAGAAATGATACGAAAGGGCAAATGGACTATCAGGATCAAAAGAAAGGCGACGGATCTGGTAAATATCTGCATAAATATCTTAGACTATTTTTTTCTCTTAAATTTAAAAATGTATGTATGACAGTTGAAAACAAAAATTATCGCATGTCTGATATAAGATATATGACAACACAACCAAAAGTGGGGAGGTTAAAGGGACTTATATGGCAGCAAATTTTCTATATTCCACTTGAAGTAGCAAAATATCAATCCTGAGTAGACTGTGAAGAGTTCAGTATGTATACCGTGATTCCCAAGATCAACTGTAAAACAAAAAAAATTTACCAAAAGACATAGTAAAAATCTCAATAAATAATTTAAAATGCAGTACTAAAAAAACCAAATTTTCCAAAATAAGGCAGGAAAGGGGGAGCAGTGGGCTAAAAACCAGAGGGAACAAATTGGGAGCAAATCATAAAATAGTAGACATATATCTAAATATGTCAATATTTACATTAAATGCAAATGGTCTAAATACACCAATGAAATGATAGTGTCAGAATGGATAATAAATATGCTATCTACAAGAAACCCACTTTATATATGATATAGGTGGTTAAAAACAAAAGGATAAAAAAAGATACACTATGAAAACACTAATCAAATTAAAACCAATAAAAAACTCAGAAGAATTCTTTTTCTGTAAATACAGAGAAAGATGCAAATGCCACTCAATGGCATTTTCAGCAACTATGAGTACAACTTGACATTTATATGCCAAAAAGAAACAACAATAAAAAAACCCCAAGAACCTTGTCTTAATCCCCTGCCCCTTATGAAAAGTAACTCAAAGTAGATCGTTGATCTGAAATGTAAAACATAAAACTATTAAACTCCTAGAAGAAAACATGAGAAAATCTTTGTGACCCGGCATTAGGCAAAGAGTTCTTGGATGTGACACCAAAAAGTATGATCCAAAAAAGAAAAAAAGTATGATCCGTAAAAGAAAAAACCGATAACCGGATTTCATCAAAATCAGAAAACTTTTATCTGCAAAAGACACCTCAAAGAGAATAAAAAGTCAAGCTACAAACTTCATGAATCACATATTTGACAAAGGATTTCTACCTAGAATACATAAAGAACTCTTAAAACCCAATAGTTAAGAAAACAAACAATTCAATAATCCCATCCATATTCACACACAAACTTGTACATGAATGTTTATAGCAGCTCTATCCCCAAACTGAAAACAACCCAAATGTCAAATGTCTCTCAACAGGTGAATGGATAAAGAAGCTGTGGTACTACACCTCTACAATGGAACACTACTCAGCAATGACAAGGAATAGACTATCGGTACACACGACTTGGATGGATGTCAAAGGCATTATGCTAAGTGCAATATGCTGGCGTCAAAAGGTTACATACTTTATAAGTCCATTACATGACATTCTGGAAAAGGTAAAACTATAGCAATGGAGAATAGACCACACAGAAGGGAGTTTCTGGGTCATGGCTCTGTTCTGTATCCTGACTGTTGTGGGGGTTACACAAGTGTATACATGTGTTAAAATTCATAGAACTATACATCAAAAAAAGATAAATTTTACTTCATGTTAAAATAAAATAAAATAAAATAAAATAGTAAGTGTTAATATTAGCTTCCTTCCTTTTAAAAAGTACCCATTTAGAGAGCTTTCATATGATGCTGATGGTTCAATGCTTGGGGGAAAAAAATCTCTATCAAGTGCCTTTCAATTGTTCATGTCCTCTGACTTAGTAATTTCATGTCTGAGAATCTATCCTAAGAATTCAAACTTCTACTTCCTCCAAAGAAAAACTATACACACAAAGTCATTTAACGTAGTCTATAATTTTATGACAGTTAAAAATTAAGATACGTTAAATATCTAATAGTTCCATTCCTCTATTATTAAAATATAGTACATGTACCTACTAAAAGTATTTACAAAAAGTGTGTAAAAACATTAAAAAATGGTTTTATGATATTTACTGAAAAAACAGAATTCTTCTGCTTTATGCTTTCAATTTTGTAAAAATAGGCACTTTTGATTTATTTGTATTTCTGAGTGATAGAACCGTATTTTTTCTAGTTTAAAAAAATAATTTCTTATTCTATAATGAACAATGTTACTTTTTTTTTTTTTTAAGATTTTATTTATTTATTTGAGAGAGAGAATGAGAGACAGAGAGCATAAGAGGGAGGAGGGTCAGAGGGAGAAGCAGACTCCCTGCCAAGCAGGGAGCCCGATGCGGGACTCGATCCCGGGTCTCCAGGATCATGACCTGAGCCGAAGGCAGTCGCCCAACCAACTGAGCCACCCAGGCGCCCCGAACAATGTTACTTTTTAAACTAAAAATTTTATTTAAAAAACTGATACCAATAAGCAACATTAATCTTGAGGCCTTGGTTAATCAGATTAATAAAAACTGATGGCCCAGAAAGTTCATCACCATGCTATATTATAATAGCCAAAGTCTAGAAACAACAAAAATGTCCAAAAATAGAATATTTGTTAAGTCATCGTGCATCTATATAAGAATATTAAATAGTCGGGGCGCCTGGGTGGCTCAGTCGTTAAGCGCCTGCCTTCGGCTCAGGTCATGATCCCAGGGTCCTGGGATAGAGCCCCACATCGGGCTCCGTGCTCCGCGGGAAGCCTGCTTCTCCCTCTCCCACTCCCCTGCTTGTGTTCCCTCTCTCGCTGTGTCTCTCTCTCTGTCAAATAAATAAATAAAATCTTTAAAAAAAAAAAAAAAAAAAAAGAATATTAAATAGTCAAGAAGCGACGGTAATAAAGGCACTTTTCGGAGTACATGGGGAAATGTTTATGACATGATATTAGGTGAAAAGAAACTGAACAGGAAACTAAGTATGATCCCAGCTAGTGCAGTATGAGTGTGTGAGAATGTATGTGTTTGTGTAAGTAAATAATTGATGGTACTGAATGGAATTCCAAAAAGTTTAGCAAAATGTTAAGACTATGACAGCTGTCTTAAAGACAGATACTGCTCTTCTTTACACCAGAGTTTCCAAGGAGCATACAGCATTTCCATAACGAGGCCAGGCCTCAACCCCGTCTATGGGATAACGCCCTTGACAATCTGGGCCCCGCCCTCCCTGCGCATTGTCCCTTCACCGAGCCCTCTAAGCCCCGTGCTCCACACTTACTGGGCCACCCCCAGTTTCCCTAGAGCTCAGCCAGCCCTTTCCAGGACTTCACACAAGCACTTCCCTTGAATCAGCCTTCTCCCGCCCACTTGGCAAATTCCTACCTCGTCCTTAAGTCTCTAACATTTTGTCCATACCAACGCTGCCATGCTTCCCGGATGACAATGTAATTATCCGCTTCATACGTCAGGCACCGCCCAAAACCCTCCCTGAAAGACTGCAACAGCAGGAGGCCATGGCAGAATCAATTGCTTCTTCATCCATGCTCCCAGTTAAGTCATCCATTCAGTAAACACATATTGAGCTGGGTATCACACTTGACAAAGCTTGGCTAATACAGAGCTCACCCCATTATATTACAGCCAGTTAAACGCGTATCTCTGTACAGATGCAACTAGATTGTGGTCTCTTTGAACTTGGAACGGAGTCTCACTTTACTGCCAAAGCCTAACAGGAGCTGGAACATAGTAAATTCAATAAATGTTTGTGGGGTTGAACTAAATAAAATTCACCCAAAAAAATGCCTCTTTACGGATGTTAATGGCTCTTGATATTTTATTCCAAAATAGAACAATTAAATGTTACTCTCATAACACATTGATACTGATTACTTATTACTTCATGAGCCACAGTAAACTTCAGCCTCTGAACACCACAAGTACCACATTATCATATTCTTAGTAAGGGATAATTTAACTTTGGAATTTAGAGAGAATTTTTCAAGTTCCCTTTATAAGAGAATAGAAATTACAAAACAAGTCTTCTTCACACTCTGGACAATCCAAAGCACTTCATGGCTAGGAAAAATGTTCCACACTATACCACTGAAGGAGTTATTCATTCTTGACCTTAACTATGAATAATTTTATATTCTTAAGTATAGAATTCACAATTCTCATACGTTATCTCGGCCAGCGTTAACTGTAGGTGTTTTTCTTATTTACAAAAATGCCTTATCCTTTATAAAAAAAAATCCTTAAGCTATTTTTATATAGTGATTATTCCTGGAAAACATTTGCTTTACACTTAAAAGGGGGCCCTGGTGTTGATCGGGGGAAGCTATAATTGCTTGCAATCCACCTGCAATGATTTCAAGTAGACAGGCACATCTCCAATTTCTCTGAGTTGTACTAAGATCTTATTTGCCATTCTTGTTAATCTGTCTTTATTTTTCCTTTACCCAGAACAATAACATTTATTTCTGCCTGGCCTCATTTATGCACAGATATTCAATTTAATTACAAAGATAATCTCACCAGTGACAGGGAAATAGGTGTAGAAAATTGGTCTTTGGATGAGGCACAGCTGCTACATAAATAATTTTAGAAAAGCTTAAGATTTTAGAAAAGCTATTATATGAAAAGAATGCTTACTGTTTGTTTATTTCAAGAAAATGATAAAGATTAAATGTGACCATTCCACCAGGTAATATTCCTTCCACAGGATTCCACCGGTCTCCAGGAAAGTTGACACCTGGTAAATGCTTTGCCATCTTGGGTAAATACCACTCATAAGTCATCATCTATCAGAAAAATAACAAATGATGTCATATTTTTTATATACTTCTTAAAAAAGAATCAGGTTTATCGAGTACAATGAAAAAGTTCTACGACGTGGATATACTCATTAAACATTAACATCACAACTCACATCCGTGGCACTGACTTCTCCTCTAATGACTTAAACCTTGGATTTCATTTCTTAAGCTGTGACTATTATTGGTAACATAAGCACCTGGTTTGATCTCACCTCCGTGCATCTGGCAGACTACCCAGAATGACCTTTCCCCATTCTCCTAGCTAGAGAATGTGTACCCAACTTTCAGACCAAGCTGAAGTATCACTTCCTCTGTGATGCCCCCCCCCGTCTCCCGCCCCCCACCCCGGTTCCACAGCAGAATGATATGCTCCTACAGCACTTTGCACCTCACCTCTGCCACAGCTCTGACCCTACTCCTCGCTAGCCTGTGAGCTTCTAGAGGGAAGGGACTGTATGTTTTTAGCTCTGTGCCTCTGCACCTGGCACGGTGCCTGGCATTGAATGGTTCGCAAATTCTGTTTGCTGAAGTGAAATGTCTAAGGTGGCCAGACTAGAAGACCTGCGCCAGATACAGAGATGTGTCATTATTCTTTCGTTCACCATTTACTCAAGAAACAAGTATTGCTCACCTGCAGTGAAGAAGATAAAGTCTCTGCCCTTGAGAAGCTCAACGTATGATCATCTAGACCTCAAAGAGAAAACCCCTTTTGGCTAAATTATCTGAATTTACTAGTATGTCCAAATTAACTACATATCCTCACATGTTCTTTTGGTTAAAATAAATCATTAATATCAGGAAAGATCACTTTTTCTTAATTCTATACTTATCTATACTTTTATATGTACAGATTTACTTTTTTTTAAAGAAAAGACTCCTATTTACACTTTCAAAGCTTTGTTAGTTTAGATATCATCTTTTGAACAATTATGCTTATGTTTTACTTGCTTTATATAAGTAATTTAACTAGGAATGACAAATTACTTTTAATCTAGGTGTACATTATAAATACTCAAAAGATACTTACTGCATTAGATTTTATTAACCAACAGTTTCAATTCTTGGGGATATTAACATTAATTCTATACCTTCTATATGCTATGACCTCAATATTTCTCATATAATTCTCATAGTAACCGTATTGTGTGAGAATAATTACATTAGACACTGCTGATTGTCCACTGAACAGCTAATACCCTCCTCTTCCTCACTCACACAATCCTGACTTTGATCAGGTCCCCCAGGGCAGCTATATGCTTGGGTCTGGTCTTTCTCCTTTGCTAGAAAGTAGTTTAGGAATGGGCATATGACCCAATACTGGTTAGGGGGACCCGAGGGGAGGTCTGCTGGGGATTCCGGGACACATGTTACTCTCAACAGAGAGAGAGAGAGAGGACGGTGCAGGAGAGAGAGAGAGAGAAGAGAATGGGAGGGGAGGGCGAAGGGAGGGAAAGGGAGCGGAAGGGAGAGAAGGAGAGAGGCACTTTGCTTCACTTTAGGATGTGATGTTTGGAACTGGGCATTCATCAGTTCAAGATGGATGTAGAAAAGTGGCCCCAGAGCACTGACATCATTGAACTGCTTATATTATCCATCCTAAAACCTCCTATCTTCAGACTACTTCTTATGTGAGATTAAAAACCCCATAGTTTAAGCTACTCTCAGGTATTTTGTTTCTTGCATTCAAAAGCATCCTAACTTATATGATGATCATTTCCATTTTATAGATCAGGAAACAGAAGCTCTGAGAGGAAAAATCATTAGCCCCGCATCACACATCCTGGAAGTGACAGAATGAGGACTTGAATTTAGGTCTAATTAACTTTGAAATCCATGCTTCTCAATGATAGTTGCTGCCATCCTAAACAGTATTTAAAATCATGGTGGGATACCATATTATCAACTAACAGCCTAGCTTTTGTCAGAAACTAGACTGAAGATCAAATTAATCAATTTGTATAGATGACACAAACGCAAACTGCTTATAAAAATGTGTAATTTGCAAATTTCCCTATATTTACAAATCTGTTTATATGGTTTTCTTCCAAAAATTCAAATTACTCATTCATTCAACAAAATTTATTAAATATTGTGCTTAATAATTTGCTCAAACTAATTATAGTATTAAGATTAGTATCAAGATGAGGAATTTCTCTTTCCCTGATGACTGCTCTAAAAACACCAGAGATAGATTTGTTCCCTTTTAGGTATTTTGGTTTAAATTATAAATCTTATAGCTTAAGTACATTTCTTCTTTTCCGGAAGACCGTTTTAATAGACCTGGAAATTTTCACAAGTCCTCTCCAAACATATTTTTGTCATAAGACCAAAAAGTTTACAAAACACAAATTCTATAGCAGAATTGTGGTTAATAATTTGTTTTGAGTGAAATGTTTACTCCCCTGCAGTATGACTTATTTTATATTCAACCTAATGTATTTTAATTCTGGGACCAGTGGGCAGTATTAATTTGAATGGCTGGGTTGAAAGAACGTCAACGAACTATTTAAAAATAAATTTACAGTACAGTACTTTCATGGTTTGTCATGTGAACTAGAGACCTAGATTATTATTTGATTCTAACACAAAAAACATCAATTCTTAAAACATTCAGTTTAGATGAGAAGGAAGCAATTCATATGGCTTATACTATTAAAGTAAACAAAAGAACATGATATATATTCTATCTAAGAGTAACTGTGAAACCTGTACCAATCCGCCATTAAAAATTCGTTTAGGGGCGCCTGGGTGGCTCAGTCGTTAAGCGTCTGCCTTCCGCTCCGGTCATGATCCCAGGGTCCTGGGATCGAGCCCCGCATCGGGCTCCCTGCTCCGTGGGGAGCCTGCTTCTCCCTCTCCCACTCCCCCTGCTTGTGTTCCCTCTCTCGCTGTGTCTCACTCTGTCAAATAAATAAATAAAATCTTAAAAAAAAAAATTCGTTTAAAAAATAATTGTTTTAAAGTGATTACTGTTACTATATTCTAAGTATATTTCTTATATACTTACTTCCTGATCCACTAGTGAAATATCTGGTCTCAGTCCCTCGCAATAATGCATGTAACGGAGAGAATTGCCTGGCAAATCTCCTCTGAGTAAGATAATTGCATCACGAGGCATAGAGGCTAGAAGGTTCTTCGCAAATTTATCAATCACATAGTTGGTCCTTTGGTCACAAATGCTAAATAAAAGGATAAGGAAACATTAAAATAGCAACATACTGCTACAGTTTTAACAAGAATGGGTTTATTTTCTGCTGCAGTCTTTTCCCATCACACACTCTACATGTAGTGCTTCAAAGTATTCTAATTTGTATCTTCTAAGAAGATGCATATATTTGAAAAAAGAATGCTATCATCTGAAAGAAAAAGAGAAGGGACTAATTGTGCAACTAAGTAAAAATCAGTGTACTGCTTTACTTCTGGAATTTAACATCATTTCTATAAAAAGGGAATTGGTTAGTGCTCAAGAATAAGTCCTTTTTTCCCCCACCTAAAAGGACATCTAATTTCACTAAAAAGAAGTAAGGCTTCTGATTTCACTTGAAATTCAAGGTAATTGCATGTCAATTCCATTTAGACCAAAGGGATTTTCAGATGCAAAAGGAAATCTGCCAGTTTCCAGCATAACTTTGTATAGCATGGGTCTGACTCTCTTGCATGCAAGCCTGAGCCTTTCCACCACTTCCCCAAACCACAGGCTCCCTGTGGTCCTCTCTCCCTTCTAGACGGAGAAATCATTAGGGAATGAGACCAATAAGAAGGAAGGGAAGGAAGAGTTGGCTGAGTTGTTTACTTCTCTCCAGGCATTTTTTGCTATTGCCAACAGCAGTGTACAACTCCTTTCAATGACAGAGTGGACGTTCTGACTTCAAAGAAAACTGGCATGAACTCTAAGAGCTTCCCATGAAAAAAGAAAAAGAGTACAAGAGAGTAAAAGCATCAAAAAACGGAACAGGCATTGTCCTTCCTGTTATTATCAGCTCTGTTACATGTAATGGTTCTGAGAAACAGTCTAAAGTTGAATCACTGGGCTAGCATCACAAAGCATCACAAAGCAAATGAACACTGCTAGGAACAAAATATTCACCCCTGTCTTTGTGATTGATGCAACTGCTTCCTACTGATTCCCTGCTTTGCAGGGTGGTGCCCCACATTCTGCCACCTAGCAAAGTTGCTCTCTATTCCCCTGGGACAAATACAGGAATCAAAACAAAATAAAACAGCCCAGCCTGTCCAAGCATCCCTGGTGTTGAACCTGGGTTGCCCTAAAGACCCAAGTCAGAAGACTGGGATAAAACGAGCTTGGGAAACACGGTGGGCTTTGCAGGCCCTTGTCGAGCCAGCTATGGAGTTGTATCTCGGACATGTATGCCCTTTCCAACAGACCTCCTGGTGATACGGGCGTCCTAATACTGGCTCTACCCTGGTATTATAAAGCACATCAGTTTTTAAAGTTAGGTTGAAAGGGGAAATTCAAGCGCCTGGGTGGCTCAGTAGGTTAAGTATCCAAATCTTGGTGTCTGCTCAGGTCATGATCTCTGGGTCCTGCGATTGAGTCCCTGCATTGGGTTCCCTGCTGAGTGCAGAGTCTGCTTGGAATTCTCTCTTTCCCGCTGCCCCTCCTCCCGCTTGTGCTCTCTCTCTCCCTCAAATAAATAAAAAAATCTTAAAAAAAGGGGGGGGTATTGAACCTTTTAAAATACCAATAAAATCTCACTACAGTCAAACTCCAGTGGACTCTTCCGCTGCTGTAATGTTTACTCAATACTGCAGGAAATAAATGAACTACCATCTAAAACTTGGACATGTTTTATGCCAGACTGAGATTTTCATTGGCAAGGTTATTCAACAGATTTTGAAAAATATATATAATACTCATAATGCATAAGCGTTAAGAAACTTTTAGAACTTTAATTATTTCAAAATAATTAATATTCACTGCTATGGAGGGAACTAGATAAGGGCCAGGTGTCACTCAAAAGATGAAATCTTCAAAGCATAAAGGAGAATTATTTTAGGACATACAAAAAGGCCCAAATGTCTTTACTCTCCATCTAAGTGGTATTTTAGATCATGGACTTTTATTACACCCTCCAGATCCTACCAAGTATCTCTAGGGTTCCTTAGAGGAAAATATACAAATAGTTTATGTGTCCCACCCAAGCCCTTGTTTGCAATGCCCTGAAACCACACATTGCTCATGCTGAGATTCTGTTCAAAAGTTCAAGCAGCGCTGCATTCAGACTCAGCTGTCTCACTCTGAAAACCAGGGGAGGTTAAAGGTGAAATAAAGCCCAAGACTCTAAATATCTAAGTGTTTCTTGCTTGAGTGCTACTTTTCATAAAAATAAGCATGTTACCTGAAATTAGAATATATTTGGTAAATTATAAAAAGAGTTGCGGAAAGCCATTCCAGACACTGAAGCCCACCGGTGTTCAGCACTCGGTTACTCTCAGAGGCCAGCGTTGCCAAACCGAGGCCGGCGAGGACGGCCACCACCGCATTGCTCTGCATCCAGAATCTCTCCACCTGTGACAGAGACGTGCACACAGGACATCCAGCTGACAGGCTGAGGCAATCAATCGGGTACTCGTCTATTTAACAAATACATCGCGTACCCCTACCCGCTCAGGCCCGCGGTCACTCAGGTCTCGTCTGCGGACTTCCCTAACCCAACTCCATGTCACTTTATTTTTCAATTTTCAAATACTTCTCCTTTCCAGTTTGACACACGAACCTCCCTTTTTTGGATCCACACATTCTTTTCAATGCTATGGCGTGCACCTTGAACTCCTGCCACTTGAGAGGAGGAGGAGATGGAGAGATGGTTTTACTTTACTCCCGAGGTCTCCTCCCATGTGGGGAAGTTCCCCTGGTATAACAGCCCTCACTTCTCCCGGTAAGACTGCAGGCACCGAGCGGAAGGGGAGTCTGCGAGCTGGGAGTGGGCCTGCATGGCCGGGCCCTTTCCCCCTCTCTTCCTCTGGGAAGTGATCTGCCCACAGGACGCACACGTCCAGGGGCCCACCCCGTCCCTGTGGCCAGGGGTGGGGTGGGGAGGGGCCCCCTGTGCAGCCCTGCCTGTGACCAGGGGTGCGGGTGGGGGGTAAGTCCGTCCATTCCGGGATGCAGCATGGGGAAGCCCCCTTGCCCACAGATAGAAACTGCCTTCTCCATTCTCAGCGTTCTCAGTATAACTACCTTCTCCATTCTCAGCGTTCTCAGTATAAAGGGGATTCACCTGTTGTAGTTGTGCTGGTTTATCTCGTTTCTCAACTGACTCAGAACTCAGATGATCAAGAACGGTATTATTATTTACTAGGCCTCTTGAACATACACATAGAAAAGAGCTGGCTTTAGCCATTGAAAAGGAGCTGTCTACATTTATAGTTTCTACTACAAAGAGAAGAAATACTCTAATCTCAGAAGTGGCAGCCAGGGGAAAACAGAAACGTGGTCACTCTTGCACAGGCCTGAGACTGCTGAGGTAAAAACCAGGGGAGTGTGTGGGTAAGAGGCCCAGCTACCACCTTTATTTCTTTATTGTTTTTTAAAAAAATTCCAGGAGATCTGCAGGAGTACTTATATCTGTAAGCACACACATAAAATAACTAACTTAAAACTACCTTACGTGTATTTTTCTACCTAACTATTGTGTTAACTAAATGTAGCATTTTTTCCCCCTAAAAAAAGGCCTCAGTCTTACTGGTTCAAGAATTTAACTTTCGATCTGTAAAAATGTATACACAATGTTAGCTATTTCTGTGATCAGTTGCTCTTCTACAAGATTCATGAGGACAAATTTGTACACTCTTCACCAACTTTCTGGTCAAAGGATAAATCTAAGTAAAACTTACCACACCCATGAAAAGTGGTTTTGAAATATCTAAATTCGCCCTCCAAGCAAAGAACAATGAATAAATGCAAAACATTCCAGTAAAAAGCCATACCAATGATGGATTCTGTCTGTCCCTATAAAAAAATTAAATATGTCCAAAATTATTTATGTGCGTGAATATCAATAATAATATTACATAGGAAAAAAATTAGATCTATAAAACTTTTTTTTTTTCTAAAGATTTTATTTATTTATTTGACAGAGAAAGGCACGGTGAGAGAGGGAACACAAGCAGGGGGAGTGGAAGAGGGAGAAGCAGGCTTCCCGTGGAGCAGGGAGCCTGATGCCGGGCTCAATCCCAGGACCCTGGGATCATGACCTGAGCCGAAGGCAGACGCTTAACGACTGAGCCACCCAGGCGCCCCAGAACTTTCCATTTTTAACTAGGGACAAAGAAAGATCTCCATTTAAAAAAATGTGAGCTGGAATAAATAACTGAAATATAGGAATCAACCACACACTGTAGTATATTACAGACAACTTCACTTGGAACTATGCAGCAAGAGATAGAAAGTTAAAATTCAGAGAAGAAATACAAATGATCAATCTTGTTAAATTTAAGATGTAATTAAACATATGCAAAACAAAAGAATACTTTCATGCCTCAAAATAATAAAGATTTTAAAACAGCAATTTCAATATTGGTGAGGATGCAACATAATGAGCACATATGTGGGTATAATACTCAAGAAAAATTAATTTGATAATATATATCAAGAGCCTTAAAAATAATCACACTCGGGGTGCCTGAGTGGCTCAGTCGGTTAAGCAACTGCCTTCGGTTCAGGTCATGATCCCGGGGTCCTGGGATAGAGCCCCGCGTCGGGCTCCCTGCTCAGTGGGAGTCTGCTTCTCGCTCTCCCTCTACTCCTTCCCCCTCCCCCTGCTTGTGCTCTTTCTCTCTCAAATAAATAAATAAAAATCTTAAAAAAAAATAATCACACTCATTGACCCAGTAATTTGACATGTAGGCATAAATCTTTAAGCAAAACCAGAAATGTGGATAAAGATTAATCCATAAAAATGCTTTAATATTATTTATAATAGAAGTGGAAGCAATCTGAAGATTCCCAAACAGAAAAACACTTCAGTTAATTCTCCTAGGTCAGAGAATGGAATTTTATACAGACATTTAAATGACCTTCAGTCTTTTTATGATAAGGGTGAATGCTCATAATATAAAGTGTCAAGGAAACAGAACTATAAATGTGTGTACATATATAAATTTACATAAAACACTCAGGTTAGAGGGAAAATGGATAAAAAATAATTAATGGAGGTTAAGAGTGCTATATTTTTTAGGTTTTCTTTTATCATCAGAGGTAACTTTCTTCTTCCGAGGAATTCAAATAGTTGTTTACTTCTTTTGCAATGCAATAATAATGAGTAGCTGTGGGCACAGTTAGGGATCAAACCAGAAGTTTAAGACATCAAATGACTTGCTTACTTAGATTGTAATATACTGCTTAATCTTCCAAAATCATTAATTTATTATCAGGAAAAAAAAACCTAGGAAGAAAGCAATACACATTTGCTGTAACAGAAGTGATTAGAGTCATTAATTTAGAATATAAAATAATACTGGCAATGTTCTTCAATGGCATATTAAAAATATGAATCGAATTAATGAATATGGGAAAAAGAATAGGAAAAGAAATTATATTACTCACTTTCTTGCTAAACATATATTTGCCCAAACTGCAAGGGCTTGAATGTTGAGTGAGAGCTGGGTCCTCATACTTGTTACTTGAGAACTGTAAAAGACAATCTAACTTATCATGAGTAGAAAACAAACTTGGTTAGATCCAAATACAACATTCTTCGTAAAATACATCTGATTATGCACTGAGTAGTTTTAAGGGCTGGAGGCAGATGTTAAAATTATTTTGTCTTCTTTTAAATTTGGGAGAAAAAGTACCATAAGAAAGAGTTAAACGGTTCTAAGATGTTTTCCAATTGTAATATTTGGTTACCAATTTATATTATTTGGGATAGGATCAGAGCAAGTAATTCTTCTGTATTTGTAATGCTGGTATACTGTATTGATAACATTTTGGATCCCCCAATTGGTTTGGTAAGAAGTCATGTGAAATGAGTTTTTGAACTTCTGTCAGTAGTGTAGACACGGCCTCCTGTGATTTAGCAATTGAAAACAAAATTAATGAGGGGCGCTTGGGTGGCTTAGCTGGTTGAGCATTCATCTCTTGATTTCGGCTTAGGTCATGATCTCGGGGTTGTGGGATCGAGCCTTCTTGGGATTCTCTCTCTCCCTCTCCCTCTGCCCGTCTTCCCCAGTGTGCGAGTGGGCATGTGCTCTCTCTCTCTCTCTCTCAAAAAAAGGGCTTCCTTGTTTTCTATATTATTTGGTTCAAAAATGTTTAAGCCATCTCTGAGAAATGTATTTTTTTCCTATAATTAAACTAAATTCTTCCATTAACTAATAAGCATTTCCCAAGTGTTATCTGAGTTCTGAAATAGCTCTAGCAGTCTCCAATTTTTTAAAAAAGAAATGACTCTATACACCCTCTCGAAGAACTTTCTTCTCCCTGCTGGCAATTTTACTGGAGAAAATGTGATGCCATAATTATGGAAACCACACAATGTGTATTTTACTAATGGAGACTCATCTACTATGAGAAGATATTCTTACTCATTTTCAAATACACTTGAAAAATTGATTCCAGCATGAGGTCCATTTCAAACCATTCTTCAAAAGGAATGAAGTCAGTTTCAAAATTAATTCTTGGAGATCCGCTGCTTAAATGTAAGCTCTAAAACATGGTCACTGCCTAGGGTTAGATTCAATAATTTCCTTGTACAGGATTGCAATTTAGAGATATGTATGGGAAAAGAATTTAATTTGCTTGACTGGAAAAGGAGAGATGATTAGGTCCCATCATTTTGAAGGATTTTCTAGTAAGTTAATTATAAGTTGCTTTTCTCAACACTCCTGTCCTCCTGAAACAATTAAAGACTAGAAATTCTCTCACTCAGAGAGTGCTAGGATTATGCCTCCATTCTATGTTATGATTTGGTTCGAACAAATAGTGTGAGTGTGAGTGGTCATCACTTTTGTCAAGTCTTTTTTCTAGGCATATCACCTAACTGCTATTACTTCAATATAAAGGAGGCTTTTATGTTCCCCAATAGATGAGTTTTATGTGCAACTTATAATTGAGAACTCTTGAGAGTTCTTTGGAGTTCATGTGGGATTTGTTAAGGCAAAATATACTGCCAATGTCAAATGTGATCACAACCCTATAAGGTAGGTTGAAAAGAACAGGCAGTGAGTCTTCTGGCCTGGAGCAGAGCAGAATAAAATAAAAGCCCACAGACATTGGTAAAGCTGTCTTTGTAACTGAGCTTCTTGATAATTTTCCCCAACCAAAAAGAAAAAGGAGCCACAAAAGTTTCAGTCAGACATTAAAAAAAAAAACAACACATTTAAAATCAGTTGTGAGAACCAACAAAAGGTTACATAAGAATAATTGGTGGCAGGAAAATATTTTCAAGATACAGTAAAAAATGAAAACCAGCGGGCTAATAAAAAAGTCTGCATATTATGATCCCATTTTTCAAAACAAAAATATAAAAAACATTGAAAGGTACAGACAGAAATGTTAATGGATTAACAAGAGTGGTTATCTCTACACATTGGAATTATAGTAATTTTAATTTTCTTATTTTTGCTTACCTGGATTTTCTAAACTTTCTATAATGATTATGTATCACATTTAGGGAGCAGGGGAAAGGGACATTTAAAAAGAAAAGGAGGAAGGATGGAAGGAAGCAAACAAGCTAGCAAATTAACAACAGAAACTGTGAGAACCTATGAACTGCCTCATGTACAGAGTTGAAATATTCTCCCCATATTTTAAAAATGGTTTTCAAATAGTCCTGGGAATCCTAAATTAATAATCAGTTAGGAGATCACTTTAGTGTTATAGAAGACTATTCTTCCATAATTTTATATTGAAAATATTATAAAAATAGTACAGGATTGGTATGGATATTTTTCAAGTTGTCTTAATCTGTGTGGGTTTTAAAGCAAATATTAACCCATTTTTCAAAGAACCCTAGTAGGTAATACAGATGAAATATATTTGCTTAACCGGCTCTAAAAAGGTTGGATATTAGAAATATTTAAGTCAAAAATAGAGCTTAAGAACAGCCTAAAGAAAAAGTCTTAAGAGACATTAAATAAATGAAGCTCTAAAGAATTTAAGAACAGAGCTCAATCCTAAAAAGAAAAGAATCGAATTGCTAAATGCAATGTTCTAAAATGTCTCTAGAAAAAAGAGTCGAAACCAGAACAAAGGATAAATGATGTATAAAGCAACACTGCATTGGGTCATTTTGTATCCAAATGGAAGTGGAAACTTTCTAGTTTGACAGTCTACTAACTCACTGTTGTATTTATCCCTCACTCTCAGCTTTCTCTTCCTGAAGGAAATGCTAGAATGTTTGACAGTCCACACAAACAACTAGTGACCATACCCGTGAGAGCCACTTCTCAGACACGCTGCTTCACAAAGAAACAATCCCAGAAGCCCCCAAATCACTTAGTCTAGGAACTAATAGCGAATTCACTTAAAACCAGTTTCAAATATTTCATACTCACAGCAAAATTTTAGACATACTGGATCCTGTTTCATATTTGGCCTAAACATAAAAGAGAGAAGTTTATTTGCGTAAGCCTTCAACTGCAGCTGTGTTAGGCTATTGCATTTTAACTATCCTGATTTAGAATATACATGTTTTAAGTAGACAATGCAACATCTCTCTTCATTCAGTCTTTGCTTCAGAGCCTTACTGAGTTTTTGAAGAGAAGTCAGTGGAAACTAAACACAGACATCCCGGAGGAAGAACTGCAGAAATAATGATGGGCTAAAAATCAGTTAAACTAGTTCCGGCAGGAATGATTAACACACTGATGAATTAACAGACTTTACACTTTTGTCGTAGACTGTCTTTAAGGCACTTTGATTAGAGCTCATTATCACATGTTAGTCTATAATTTCACAATTATGTGTGAATTATACAAATTTCAAATCTGGAGTGGCCCTCAAGCAATATTGTAACGGAATAACCAATATAAGCCAGAGTATAAACTGAAAGGATCAAACTCTTTAATTCAAAAAGTAATTAATAATTATCCTTTCATTAAGCTAGTTTATTATGAAATATCTCCTACAAACAACACGTATAATGTATATTTAAGGGATAAAGAGTTTTTAAAAATCTACAGAGCCGCCATTCACTTAAGAACAGAACTGCATGAATACCATAAAGTATCTCACAAAGCGTTCACAGACCTCCCTTTTCTCACCCCCTAGTGATAACTATTACCTTGAATTCTGTGTTAATTACTCCCCTACTTTCTAAAAATATATAGTTCTACTTCTTTTGTATGTACCTTGAGCAATGGATTGTTTACTTTTTGTGTGGTTTAGAATTTTGTATCAATGGTGTCATATAATACATAGTCTTCAGAGATTTGCCTTCTTGCATAAGACACAAAAAGCACAAACCATGAGAGAAAAATCTGATACAACTGTCTTTATTAAGGTAAAAAAAAAAAAAATGTTTGTCCTTTTATTTTTCAGATAACCTTTACTCTAACCACATTCAGTGTTTTTTCTCTAATTTACGTTTCAGGGAAAACAAGGCCTTTTGAACTTAAAAAAAACACTTCTAGTGAAATTATATCTTATAAAGTATTTACACATACGTATTACACTAAATACTATCATGAACACTATTTGTCAAATATGAAAAAAGAAAGTGTTTTGGTCAAGGTAAATTAAAAATTTTGAGGTTTTTTTTTTTTTTTTTTCTGATTCTTCAATCTTTTCCAAATATTTAAAAGCACAGACCAAGGGACCAAAGTGATACCCAATACTAAGAGGAATGAAATGTTTTAAATGCTGGCAACAGAGTCTTTTTAATGTTTGTTATCCTGAAAAACATACTTAGGATATCCAACATTATGATGTCAGGTTAAGTGATTCCACGTTTATAAGGAGGAAGTCTGTTACACAGATAACGAAAATGAAAATCCTATGTACTGTCATTGATAGACATTGTTTTTTTTCAGCCAAGGCCCAGGCAGAACACTGAAGTTTCACCACTTCCTTCCTTAAAAGGGCTTTAAATATAAATTTACCAGACTGAATGTTCCATATTCTTCCCTGAGCAAATGCGTCAAAAATCCTAGCAACGTTGTCTGGTCTCCCCAGGTCCAACGGGCTTGATTGAGGTAGGATGAGATAGGAAGGTAGACGTAAGGCAATAAACCAGCAGAGAAGTACAGACTCAACTTCAACAGAGAGCCCAGGGAGAGTTCCTGCACAAAGCATATTGTGTTTTGTAACAATGTTTATTTTTAGTCCATTCATCCTGGAACTTCAAGAACACATCAAGGAAAACATCAAAATGTTTACTCAGAGCTCATCTCTCAATTTCTACTAAGTCACCACAGAATACTATGTTAAACCTTCTGAGTACTGTGGATTACTAGAAAATTGCATCAGCCTGAACTCCTTTGCATGGCAGGTGAAATCTGAGCGAAGCAAATAATATTAGGGGACACTCTGGAGTATCATGTTTATATTTAAAACCATGTCATGACATGCAGCATTACACGGATGGGATAACACACGTGGGAGTGATTGTTTGGCTGATTTTGAATATACCCCAAATATTGTTCCAGTACAATTCCCTTCATCACCATCACCAGGAGTAGACTTCAACTATATTCTCTATTATGATTACACACTGACAATATGATTCTTTCCGCAAGGGTTTTGGATATTTCATGGAAATATGTGTCACAAATGAAGCTAGCTTTTAAATAACCTCCCAGTTCATCCAAATGCTCTCTTTCCTCAATGTACATATAGGAAGGAGTACTGATAGAAATTTGCTCTGTATAACAATGTTGCCTCTTAAGAGTGTATTTCTCATCTGCGTGTATCTTTTTTTTTTTTTTTAAGATTTATTTATTTATTTGAGAGAGAGAGAGAGCAAGGAGGAGGCAAAGAGGGAGAGGGACAAGCAGACTCCCTGCTGAGTGCGGAGCCCGACACAGGGATCAATCGCACGACCCTGAGATCATGACCTGAGCTGAAATCAAGAGCTGGACGCTTAACTAACTGAGCCACCCAGACACCCCTTCATCTGCACATTTCTAAAATAAAGGACAATGTTGACAAAGTCTTATAAAGATTACACCCAAAAGAATTCTGGTATACTAAAAGATTCAAATAGTGGTTGCTTTAGTAAGTGGGAAAGGGGGTCTCTTCCAAATATCATAATTGGCAATTGCCAACTTTTCCTTTACAAAAAAGGAAAATTCATATGTGACAACGAATACAAGAACCAAGGTTCACATTCACCAGGAGAACAAGCAGTTGACTTATATTAGCATTTTCAAATAAACACTCTTAATTGAAAATGGAGTGTTTTTACTATAGTACTGATTTCATTTGATATTTCTAAAGTGGTAATGAGATGCATAAAAATAATGGCATGAAAGAGTATAAGAAATAACTAATCGAGCAACATGCCTTTGCTATTCTTAAAAGTTTTAAATAAAGCAAATGTTTATATTTTGACAGTTTCTGCATGTTATAAAGTTCAAGTTAGAGTGGCATGATGCAATTGCCGGAGAATTTTCCTTTTGTGTGAGAAATCAACAGGGAGACAATTACATGAGAGTTTTTTCAGAGAGTGCAAGAAAGTGGCTCTGAGTCCTAGATGTACATACATTAGAATCACCTGCAGAGCTTTTTGAAAATATCAATGTCTGGGCCTCACCCCAGACCAATTAAATCAGAATTATTTTGGAGTGGGGTCAGCATAAATATACATACCTATATACAAATATATGTATGTATACATGCATTCACAAATGCACACACATACACATACTTTTTAAAAGCTTCCCAGACCATCTGAGTAGCCAGGGTTGCAACCAACTGACTCAGGACTTCTTACTCTGCCTCAACTCATCTGAACAGTGAGATCCAACTACTCTGTCACTTCATTGGTAGGCCTCACTTTCTAGCCTCTGCTATTTAACTAGAGAAAATAAAATGTCCTTTGAAGAGTCATACTTCCCCAAATTGCATCATTCATCAGTAGCTGACCTAAGTACAGAATAAACAGGCTCTCAGACCAGGCTCCTACCTTATCCACTGAGTCCTGCATGTTTTATAAAAAGCATATGGCTCTTCTTTCAATTAACTAACACAAAATATTTACTTTTTAAGTTCTTGTCAGTCAATGCACCTCTCTATTATCTGAATGAACCTTCTCTGATGTCAGAAGCCTGTCTAGGAGTAAGGTCATCAAGATGGCAACACAGATCATTCCTGACTTCAGTCTTCCTCACAAGACCAGCTAGCAACTATCTATAGACAAGACATCACTGTGAAGAATCCCAGAATCCAGGGGTGAGGATAAAGCACACCTTGGACCATACAGACTGAGAAGAACCACATTAGAAATAAGAAGGAGCACTCTGACTGCATCACTCCTCCCCCACACCAGCCCAGCTCTGCACTAACAGAGCTCCCCTGGGGTGACAGTTTTTCCAGTGGGAAAAGAGACTCCAAGGTGGACAACCAGCTCCCCCAGCATGGCAGGACACTTCCCAGGAGGCTCATTTGGTTCTCACCTCTTGACGACCATGGTGGGAGGAAGGGGTCGGCTCAACCACTGGGGATCATGCAGGAGAAGGGGAGCAGGGCTTTCGGCAACCAGTGCTCAGATCTGGAGGACTGTGTTCTTGCTTACAGCTGTGCCCAAGCAGAGATCCCAGCCAGCTATTCTGCCCATCTGCTGAGCTGAGCCGGTAGCTGATCCCACCCTAAACTAATTCTGATTTACTTGATCTAGGGCATACTTTAACATAATAAAGTCCACATATGACGAGTCCATAGCTAACATCATACTCAATAGTGAAAGACTGAAAGCTTCTCCTCCAAGATCAGGAATCAGACAAGGGTGCCTACTCGGTATTACCAACTCCTGTTCAACACAGTCCTGGAAATCCTAGTCAGAGTATTCAGGCAAGAAAAAGAAATAAAAGGCATCCAAATATGAAAAGAAGAAGTAAAACTGTCTCTATTTGCAGATGACCTGATCTTATATAGAGAAAATCCTAGACTCTACCAAAAAACTGTTAGACTTATAAATGAATTCAGTAAAGTTGCACAAAATTAGTTGTGTTTCTACACACTAACAATAAACTATAAACTGTCTGAAAAAAAAAAACAGAAAATGATCTCATTTATAATAGCATCAAAAACAATAAAATACCTAGCAATAAATTTAACCAAGGAGGTGAAAAATCTGTACACTAGAAACTACAAAGCATTAATGAAAGAAATTGAAGAAGAAACAAATAAATGGAAAGATACTCCTTGTTCACAAATTGGAAGAATTAATATTTTTTAAGTGTTTGTATCACACAAAGCCATCTATAGATTCAATGAAACCCTTATCAAGATTCCAATGGCATTTTTAACAGAAATAGAAAAACAAATCCTAAAATTGGTATGGAACCACAAAAGACCCCAAATAGCCAAATTAATCTTGCAGAAGAGGAATGAAGCTGGAGGCATCACACTTCCTAATTCAAACTACATTATGAAGCCATCATAATTAGGAGTTCAAGGTGGTGGGATAGGAAGATTCTGAACTCACCTCCTCCACAGACACGACAAATCTACAAAGACCTAAAAACTATCTGAACAAGTGCCTCCATAACAAAGAATAAAAGGGCCACATGAAAATGTGTGGGAGAAACAGAGACATGGTCTCACCGAAAACCCCATCCCAGTGCTGCAACCCACAGTTAGGAGGGGTCTCATAAATATAGGACTTCTTCCTGAGGAGCAAGGGGTTTGTACCCCCACATAAGGCACCCCAACCTTTGGGTCCTGCACCAGAGAGATGATCCCCCACCAAATGTCTGGTTTTGAAAGCCAATAGGTCAAATGTTCAGGAAAATTATAGGGCTGTCGGGGCAGAGACTCTGCTCTTAAGGACTTACAGACAGACTTGCTTGCCCCAGAACCTGGTACAGAAGCAGCAGTCTGGAAAGTGCTAGACCATAAGTGAAGAAGATTCATTTGCTAATCTTAAAAATGTCTGCTGTAAGGGCAGAAGCCTGGTAGAACTCTCCCTGGGGACAGAGATGCTAGAGGGTGCCATTTCTGGCGTTCTTCCTCTATCTTGCTAGTGCCAGTGAGTGTGCCCACTCCAGTGTACCACTCCATCGCAGCTCTGTCAAAGCCAGCCAGGCAAACGCCCAACCTCACATACCACTCCACCACAGCTCCACCAGAGTCAGCCAGGGTGCACAGCCCACACAGGGGATGCCCCGTAAGTGCCTGGATCTGGTGGTCAAGGGGAATTGCATTTTTGGGTCCTATGGGTCTAAAACAACTGGAAAGACAGTTCTTGGCAGGTTACCATCCCCAAGGGACTGCACTGACAATAGACTGAAACAACAACCCATGGTCTTCCCATGAAAAAACTTCAGCTTGAACGGTAGGTTTCAGGTTTACCACACATCTAAGGGCTAGAGAAGTGCTCTCAGGGAACACAGGCTGAAGGATACCATCTTTGAGCTCTCATCTGGCCTCACCACAGCTTGCTGGCACCTCCCAGAAAGAAACTTGTACACTCATCTGGAACCCTGAATTTGCAACAGTCCCTAAGGGTAGACCCGCCCCCCCCCCCCCCCCAGATCACTTGGTCTGGAGGCTAGTATGGTCTATGATTGCAGTCTCCCAGGACTGTATCTATTTGCATACCTTAAAGATGCTGACTGAGCGGCTAATTTCCAATCAGTCTAAAACTAGGTGCTGATGAGATCCCTCCCTCTGAGACACTCACAAGTCTTGACACAATAACTAGAACCTACCAAGAGAAACTCAGGCTGCTTAGACAATCATAAAGGTTTGAGAGACAGCCAAGAGCTACAGCAAAGTAGCTGTAGCTACTTTGATGTGAGGTTCATCTCCTACACAGGGCCACTCCTGCAAGACTGGGAGAGACAGCTATTTTGCCTAATACACAGAAACCACCACAGAGAGTCAAGCAAAATGAGGAGACAGAGGAGTATATTTCAAATGAAAGAACAAGATAAAACCCTGGAAAAAAATCTTAATGAAACAGAGATAAGTAATTTGCCTGACAAAGAGTTAAAAGTAATGGTCATAAAGATGCTCACCACACTTGGGAGAAGAATAGATGAGCACAGTGAGAAGTTCAACGAAGACCCAGAAAATGAAAGACAGTACCAAACAGAAGTCACAGAACTGAAGAATACAATAACTGAACTGAAAAATACACTATAGGAGTTCAACAGCAGACTAGATGAAGCAGATAGAATCAATGAGCTAAATAAAACACAGGGCAATGGCACTCACCCAAACCAAGCAGCAAAAAGAAAAAAAATTTAAAAACTGAAGATAGCTTAAGCTATTTATGGGACAATATCAAGCAGAATAACATGTATATTATAGGAGTCCCAGAAAGGGAAGAGAGGATGGGGCAGAATGCTTATTTCAAGAAATAATTGCCAAAAGCTTCCCTTACCTGGGAAAAGAAACAGACAACCGGATCCAAGAAGCCCAGAATTCCAAAGATGAGCCCAAAGAGACCCACACCAAGACACATAATTAAAACGTCAAAAGTTAAGGATAAAGAGAGAAATTAAAAGCAAGAGAAAAAACAACTTGTTACACACAAGGAAATCCCCATAAGGCTATCAGCAGATTTCTCAGCAGAAACTTTGCAGGTCAGAAGAGAATGGCATGATATATTCAAAGTGCTGAAAGGAAAAACTCCCAAACAAGAATACTACCTGGCAAAGTTATCACTCAGAGAGATAAGAGCTTTCCAGATAAACAAAAGTTAAAGGAATTCACGGACACTAAACTAGCCTTATAAGAAATGTTAAAAGAATTTCTTTAAGCTAAAAGGAAAGGGCATTAATTAGTAATAAGAAAACAATATTTTAAAAATATCACTGGTAAAGGTAAATATGTAGTAGTGGTTTAATCACTTATGAAGCTAGTATGAAGGTTAAAATATAAAAGTAGTAAAAATAACTACAAATACAGTAATTAGTTAAGGGATACACAAAATAAAAAGATGTAAAATATGACATCAATAAACCACAGGGCAAGAGGAATAAAAATACAGTTTTAGAATGCATTCAAACATAACTTGTTACCAACTTAAAACAGCTTGTTATATATATACAGGCTGTTATATACGAGCCTCATGGTAACCATAAAGCAAAACCCATAGTAGACAGACAAAAGATAATGAGAAAGGAATCTAAGTGTAACACCACAGAGTCATCAAACCACAAGGTAAGAAACCAAGAGAAGAAAGGAACAGAGAGGAATTACAAAACAGATGAAAAACAATTAATAAAATGGTAATAAGTACATACCCATCAATTTCTTTAAATGTAAATGGGTCAAATTCTCCAATCAAAAGGCAGAAAGTGGCTGAATGGATAAAGAAACAAGACCCATCTATCTGCTGCCTGTAAGAGACTCACTTCAGATATAAGTACACACATGGACTGAAAATGAGGGATGGAAAAAGATGTTTCAAGCAAATGGAAACCAAAAGAAAGCAGGGGTAACTATACTGACATCAGACAAAACAGATTCAAAGCAAAGACTATAGTAACAGACAAAGACGGGCATTATATAATGATAAAGAGGTCAATCCAGCAGAAGATATAACATTTGTCAGTATTTATGTACCCAATGCAGAAACACCTAAATACATAAAGCTAACACCAACAGACCTAAAGGGAGATAATGACAGGAATAAAATAATACTAGGGGACTTTAATACCTCACTTATATCAATGGATAGATCAGCCAGACAGGAAATAATAAGGAAACATCAAACTTAAACAACATATTAGATGGAATAATGGATATATATAGAACATTCCATCCAAAAACAGCAGAATACACTTTCTTCTCAAGTACACATGGAACATTTTCCAGGATAGATCATATGTTAGGCCACAAAACATGTCTCAGTAAATTAAAGACTGAAATCATATCAAGCATCTTTTCTGAACACAATATGAAACTAGGAATCAATCACAAGAGGAAAACTGCAAGAATCACAAATATGTGAAGATGAAACAACATACTACTGAACAACCAATGGGTCAATGAAGACATCAAAAAAGAAATTAAAAAATACCTTGAGACAAATGAAAATGGAAATACAACACACCAAAAAAAAGAAAATAAATACAACACACCAAAATCTATTGGATGCAGCAAAAGCAGTTCTAAGAGAAAAGTTCATAGAGATAGTTAAGAAGAAAAATCTCAGATTAACAATCTAACGTTACACCTAAAGGAACTAGGAAAATATGAACAGATGAAGCCCCAAATTAGTAGAAAAAAGGAAATAATAAAGATCAGAGTGAAAAGAAATGAAGTAGAGACTGAAAAGAAATAGAAAAGACCAATGAAACTATGAGCTGATTCTTTGAAAAGATTAACAAAATTGACAAACCTTTAGCTAAACTAAGAAAAAAAGAGAGAGGGCTCAAATAAATAAAATCAGAAATTAAAGAGAAGTTACAATTGATACCAAAGAAATCCAAAGGATTATAACAGACTACTATAAACAATTATACACCAAAAAATTGAACAATTTAGAAGAAATGGATAAATTCCTAAAAACATACAATCTTCCAAGAGTGAATCATGAAGAAATAGAAAATCTGAATAGATTGATTACTAGTAAGGAGATGCAATCAGTAACTTAAAAACTCCCAACAAAAGTCCTAGATCAGACAGCTTCACTGGTGAATCCTACCAAACATTTAAAGATTTAATATCCATCCTCCTTATACTTTCCAAAAAACTGAAGAATAGGGAATGCTTCCAGACATGTTTTATGAAGCCAACATTACCCTGATATCAAAACCAGAGAAGGACACCAAAAAAATAAATTAATTTAAAAAATTATAGGCCATATCAGATATCCCTGATGAACATACATGCAAAAATCCTCAAAAAATACTAATAAACTGAATTTGACAATACATTATAAGGATTATACACCATGATCAAGTGGTGTTTATTCCAGGGATGCAAGGACGGTTCAACATCTGCAAATCAATCAACATGATATACCACATTAACATAATGAAAGATAAAAATCATATGATCATCTCAATAGATACAGAAAAAGCATTTACAAAATTCTTTTATGATAAAAACTCTCAACAAAGCAGGTATATGGCCACTGAAAGGACATATATGACAAGCCCACAGCTAACATCATACTCGACAGCGAGAAGCTAAAAGCTTTCCCTCTCAGTAATATGACCAGGATGCCCACTCTCACCACTCTTAGCCAGAGCAATCAGGCAGGAAAAAATATAAAAAGCATACAATTGGAAAGGAAGAAGTGAAACTGTCACTATTTGTAAGTGACATGATTTTATATAATGAAAACCCTAAAGACTCCACCAAAAAACTGTTGGAACTATTAACTGAAACCAGTAAAGTTGCAGGGTACACAATCAATATAAAAAAATCTGCTGCCTTGGGGCGCCTGGGTGGCTCAGTCGTTAAGCGTCTGCCTTCAGCTCAGGTCATGATCTCAGGGTCCTGGGATCAAGCCCCGCATCGGGCTCCCTGCTCAGCAGGGAGCCTGCTTCTCCCTCTCCCACTCCCCCTGCTTGTGTTCCCTCTTTCGCTGTGTCTCTCTGTCAAATAAATAAATGAAAAATCTTTAAAAAAAAAAAAAAAAAAAAAAAATCTGCTGCCTTTTTTATACACTAACAATGAACTATCAGAGAGAAATTAAACCAATTCTGTTTACAAGTCCATCAAAAAGAATAAAATACCTACAAATAAATTTAGCCAAGGAGGTGAAAGACTTATACACTGAAAACTCTAAGACGCTTATTAAAGAAATTGAAGAAGATGTAAATAGATGGAAAGATATTCCATGTTCATGGATTGCAAGAATTAATATTGTTAAAACAGCCAAAGCAATCTATAGATTCAATGCACTCTCTAACAAAATTCCACTGTCATTTTAGAGATAGAACAAACAATCCATTTGAATGAAACCACAAAAGATCCCAAATAGCCCAAGCCATTTTGAAAAAGGACAACAAAGCTGCAGGCATCATGCTCCCTGATTTCAAACTATCCTACAAAGCTATAGTATTCAAAACATTGGCATAAAAACAGATATATAAATCAATGGAACAAAGTAGAGAGCCCAGGAATAAACCCATGCATATACGGTTAATTAATTTATGACAAAGAGGCAAAACTATTCAAGGGGAAAAGGCCAATAAATGGTGTTAGGAAAACTGGACAGTCACATGCAAAAGAATGAAAATGGACCACTATCTTACACCACATATAAAAATTAACTCAAAATGGATTAAAGACCTGATTGTAAGACCTGAAACCATAAAACTCCTAAGAGATAACATAGAAAACAGATAGACATACATACATATTATGGACTATTATTCGGCCACAAAAAGAAGAAGATCCTGCCATTTGCAACAACATGGATAAAACTTGAGGGTATTATGCTAAATGAAATGAGTCAGATAAACACATATACTGTATGACCTTACCTATAGTGGGATCTAAAAAAAACTGAACTCACAGAAACAGAGAGTTGACTGGTGATCACTAGAGACAGGGAAAGGCAGCACTAGAGGGAAATGGGTGGTGGTGGTCTAAGTGTGCAAACTTCCAGTTATAATATGAATAAGTTCTGGGGAATGTAATGTACAGTATGGGGACTATGTACTGTAGCTTATATTTGAAAGATGCTAAGAAAGTAGATCTTAAAAGTTTTCAAGACACAGAACTGTAACTGTGTGAGGTGATAGATACGTTAACTAACCTCATTGTGGCAATCATTTTACAATATATCCATATATCAAATCATCATGTTGTACACCTTAAACTTTACACAATGTTATATGTCAACTGTATCTCAATAAGCTGGAAAAAAAAAGAGAAAGAAATGAAGACTGGTTAAAAAAAAAAAAAAAATGCCTGGCCAAGGTAACCGACAGCTGGATGTTAATGCATCCCCATCCATGCATCCATCAATTCACAAGAAAAATATCTGGGCCTCTTCAGGTTTGTAATCTATAGAAAAGTCTTCACTGAATTTATGTTTTTTATGTTCTATCTCCTTTATTCAAAATCAAAAATAAAATATTTTATTATTTTATATAATAAAAGACCAGATCAAGAACCTTCTGTACATTCTATAAAACCAGTTAGACACGACCTGTTACACTGTTTAATATTCCTCATATAAGGTGGACATGACTGACTTAACAGAATTCAGTTCCAAGAAAAAGTTGATCTTCCCTTTGATTGTTATTTCCCTTTTTTTAACACATAGTAAGAATTTTATAACCTCCATGTTAATACTTTTTCCTTTGTTGCCAGAAGCTAAAAACAAAAAATATATTCAAGTACAGTAAATACAATAGTTACCTAAAGTTTTGTTATAATTTCCCTATTTCTGTATAATAATTTTACTGAACATGTGTTTTCTAATATAATCCTGACTAGAGCAACAAATAATGAAATGATAAATAAATAAATGTAGCTGAGGTATAATTAACAAACAAACAATAAATTCAGCAAAATGACTCTAGTACTGGCTTTGTATTTAGATTGTTTCAACCTCTAGGAGGAGGACTGACAGCATAAAGGGCTTCCATCTTTCCAAAACCTCATGTCTAACTCAGCTCCCTGCCTTCTTCAGTCCATCTCACAATGCCTTACACAGCATAGTAATTTTCTTACATTGACCGCCATTTAAATCAATAATCATTTTTCCTTTGAGGGAAAGGGAAAACTAAAATAAATCATTTTTAATTCTAGAGACATCTGTTCTGAGAAAACAGGTTGTTATTTTCCAGAGATGTTGTTCCTCGGCTCACAGTGATGCTGTCTGTTCTGTTGGGAGAGCTGAATCTCTAGCACCTAGAGCGGCATCTGCGCAGCGCAGGCCCTCAACAAACAGCTGGATCAATGAATAAACTATTATTAATACACTACCCTTTGTTTTAGGACATATAATAAAACAATCAAGGAAATCTGTTATTTCATTTTAACTCCTTTTTAGCTTATTATTATCAAGGTGCTGCTCAGAATCAGTAAGGAAATTATGAATCAGACCAGATGCCACTGCAATCAATACTGTATAATTTTTGGGGCGCCTGGGTGGCTCAGTCATTAAGCGTCTGCCTTCGGCTCAGGTCATGATCCCAAGGTCCTGGGATCGAGTCCCGCATTGGGCTCCCTGCCCGGCAGGAAGCCTGCTTCTCCCTCTCCCACTCCCCCTGCTTGTGTTCCCTCTCTCGCTGTCTCTCTCTGTCAAATAAATAAATAAAACCTTAAAAAAAAAAATACTGTATAATTTTTGTAAATCCTATTTTTTTTCAATGTTGTTAGAGCCTCGGGTCATTTATACTTTATATAAAACTAAAAAAAAAAAAAAAAGAAAGCCCCATGTTTTATGCCATAAATGTTATATTGGGCCTTACTAAAACATTATGAATTTTCATTAAAAACACCCAAAAACCTACCTTCTCTTTTAAAAGTCGAAAGAGAATCCATGGTATTATGCACAAAACATAGAGTACTATTGTATGCTGATTACATAAACTAAGGCCACAGCAGAAAGCACCAATTTTAGCTATCTGAAAAAAGAAAAAAAAAAAAACCTAAGTTAAAAATTTACCTAAAACTCTTAAGTAAGCACAATAGTAAAAAGTTATTCTTTATATGAGAACCAAGCATTTGTACCATAGGTCAGGCTAAAGTCAACCTCTTAGACACAGGCTCGCTTCCACAGACACTAATATTTAGCACCATTACTTTTTTTTTTATAATATTGTCCATTCTCATCACATCACTGCAGTTTGACCTGAAATGACTGCCTTCAAAGTAAGTTTTAGAAAGTCCTGCATGATAACTGGGTAAGTCCTACCAGTAATAAGATATTGTGTAATTCTTACTAAAGTCTGTAACTAAAACTCAGGCACTCTTTCCATTTTACTTTTTCTCCTATTAAATTAAATACATAAAATAGAACACTTTTTATTTAAAAACCAGTTATGGGTGCTGTTTTTGCTCTTTTGAACATGTGCAATTTTCATAATCAGAAAAAAGTTTACTTTAGACAAAAAATGAACTCTAATAGCAGCACAGATCTGTTTATAGGCACCACTGATAAACCATGGTATTCTTCTGTCTGTATATTCTTTAACAACAAAAGGCTGCCTTTACTAAAATGGTTTGGTACCTCCCAATGTGTAGATTGTAAGCTCTTAGAAGACAGGGTTCCTTCACGTTTCAAATGATCTTGATATTAGTGTTTGCCTTATAATTCACTGGAAACTCTTCCGAACTACTTCATTTATGTATTTGATAGTCTTAGTTTAAAAAAAAAGTATAAATTTGGTCTTTTTTTCAATTAGAGAGTAAGTCAATGTACCATAATGGTATATAATTTAAGGTGGTCAATCTAGAGCTTGGCATCTAACGATCACACACACACACACACACACACACACACACACACACGCACGATGGTGAAATTAACCAACAAGCCCATCTTTCCCATAGGACTCAGAGGGGATTTCAATCCTCTCATTCTCCAAAAAACTTTTGAACTCTGGGAGAAAAAAAAAAAAGCTCCATGGTTTATAAAGGCTATCATGGTTCACCGTAAAAGAACTCAGAATATTTTCTCTCTCAACGCGCCTAAATTACCTCGACTGTAATCAAGACAGATAAACAGCATCCAAAGTTAAAAAGAAATACAGCATCTGTCTAAAAATTAAAACAAAAAGTGATTTCACTTTCATCAAAATAGGTTACCTTTGATCTTTCTTTTGCAGTTGCTGCCTCCTCAAAATGTACAGTAAGAGCCATAAGCAGCCCCACAAACAGATTGTTTAAGCTAAAAACCTCTGCTGCAATGGACCACTGCCATGTTAGACGAGAAAATGAAAACACCCCCGCAGCAAGGATTCCTCCAGCATGTGAGCCAGAAAGCCTGCAAATACAGATAACATGAAATCTTCTTTCCCAACAAAAAGAACTGACTTTCTTTTCCTTTTTATAAACTGTAGCAGCAGAAATTATGAGGCACCCAGCACTATCCCAACACATTATATGGCTAATACATTACTTCGTATAATAATTTCTTCCAACAGATTTTAATTAGGAAGTCCATATGTTAACTTATTAACAAACAAAGGAACAAACCTCCTCAGTCTCCTATGGGCTGAATGAGGTTTAGTTCTCAGATGGAACCTCTAGGATTCAAGCCAATTCAGAAAGCCTGAAGAGACAGTAGCTAGAGAGATTACAAACCTGTATCACTTCTCTTGCTCTATCCACAAATCGGAATGATGGTCTGGTTGAGACGGAAATATGTTGAATTGTAAGAATTAATGAAATGGCAAAATATCTGTTCAGGAACACTCATTCTCACTTCTCGTGGAATGTTTGGGCCTAGGCACTTTCCACACGATCACACCAGTTTATCTCCCAACATATGGCAAACATGTCTTTGTCACGATACCTGGTGATTTTAAGATCTTGAAAACTGAGTTCTTAGTTTCTAGTGATTCCTTCTTTATACAAAGTTGAAGTTGAAAACAATGTATTTCTTTAAAGAGAGGGACGGGAATGTGAACTTCAATAGCACAAAAAGAATCAAACGCCACACTTGGAAACAAATTTCTCAACCCCAACGCCAAGGAGAGCCAGACATTTCAAATCAATCAGGAATCTGGATCTCAATTCCGAGATTTGATCTGAGACTAGTAATGTGGTGGACAGAGCATATCAAAGCAAAACAACTTCCTATTTCCCCATAAATCTAAAATTATGAAAAAGCTATTACCAAATATCTCTAACAAGTGTTATGATTCAGCAAGCATTACCGTGTCTAATAGTTAATGATAGTATATGGCCCTAAATCATCACTGTTAAACTAAACTATATTGTTTTGGATAAAAAGCTGTGGAGTCATTCTATGGCTTTTAATCAAGCATCACAGAAAAAAAAAGTTAAAATAAAATTTTGATATCACCGAACTTCTTTTGGAGTTCCTCTTTGCAATATATTTGTTTTCTTTCCCTTATAAAAATCATCAGTTTCCTATTTCTTTCAGAGTTCCCCGTTCTCCCAGTGACCCTGATTCATCACATTGAGGGCTTTTCTTCCCTCTAAATTACTTTCCAAATTCCTTTCTACTTGTATTCCTACTACCTTAGACTCAATTAAGCTTCCTAAGTGGTCTTCTGTTTTCCAAACCATTCTGCAATATAACATCACATTAAACTTCTGAAAACATACTCTTTATGAATACCTAGCCCCCCACTTTAAGGACTCTTCACTGCCTGTAGGAAATATTCTAAGTGAGCCAGGCTGGAACTGAAGCTCCTAATAAACGGTACCTAGCCACTAATCACCAACATTATCATCTACACCAACCAGTTAGGCTCCCCAAAATTCCCTGATAAGACATGCCCATTCCCAGCACCATACCTTTGCTCATGCTATACCCATGAACCCAATGTGTTCTTGGATTCCTTCTACTTATTCAAACTCTACTCTTTTCTCAAATTTCTCGTCAATTCCCAGGTTCTAGCTCATCTTGGAACATGTATAGCATGTAGTTGCCTCTAATAATTACTTTGACTTTGTTTTTGAAATGTGAACTGGAGTTAAGCTTCATTTATATTGGAAGTCGTTCGCCCGAAGCACAGAAAGGAAACTTTGTGAATGAGAATGAATTAATCTTAAATAATGGGTAACATTTTTAAAGGAATTTCTATGTTTTGTCTGTCAATATTACTTTGGAAAGTCAGCATAAGATACAAGATTCCTTCCTCTACTTAAAACATAAATTAGAGGGGTGCCTGGGTGGCTCAGTTGGTTAAGCGACTGCCTTCGGCTCAGTTTCATGATCCCAGGGTCCTGGGATAGCGCCCCGCATCGGGCTCTCTGCTCAGCGGGAAGCCTGCTTCTCCCTCCCCCACTCCCCCTCCTTGTGTTCCCTCTCTCGCTATCTCTCTCTCTCCCTCTGTCAATTAAATAAATAAATAAATAAATAAATAAATAAATAAATAAATAAGCTTCCTTGGAAAAATGGCCGATTCCAGGTCTGGGGCAGGTCAAGTACAAAATGAATCTGAAATATCTTGTACCAGAAAATAAGGAAGGATTCAAAAGAGGATATGACAAAAGGACAAGGAGCCAGCTTAAAGGGGTCAAATCAGGGATAATGTGAACATCAATAATTACAGTAATAGATTATTACCCAATGAATAAATAATCTATGAATCTATAGTGATATAAATAAATAGGGGAAGAGAAAATCCACAGAAAGTCAACAATAACTGTAGAAGAAATGATGGAGTTTGGCAGCCAATATCATCATAATAATGGATACCAAAATTAGTGAGTAAAAGTTTTACAGAAATATGTACGTAGTCTAAAGATATCTCCCTATAAACAGAGTAATTACAGAGGGAAAAATGGTAACTTTACAGGGGCAAACCCGGCCAACACAATCTTAACCACATGATCAAAGATAAAGCCCAGTAATGGGACAAACCTCATATGCTTTCTGATCTATTCCAATGAAAAGAACAGAGCATCATTTCTACAGTATTCTTGCCAAAATGTATTACCTGAACCCACAAACTCAAATTGAAGAACATTCTACAAAGTAACTGGCTGATATAGATCAAAGAAAATGTCAAGGTCTTGAAAGACAAAAACAAAAAGCACAAGACCACGAGTCCATATGAAAGAGGCTAAAGGGATATAATAGAATAAAATTCATGATCTCGAATTTCCTTCTGCCAAATAGGATATTATTGGAACAACTGGCAAAATCTGAATCACCTCCATAGATAACAATGTTGTATCAGTGATAATTTCCTGACTTTGAGAACTGCACTGTGGATATGTAAGAGAGTGTGCTTGTTTTTAAGAAACATACCTTGAAGCATTTAAGGGTAGAAGGATAGCATCTATGTAGCTTACTCTTAAATGGTTAAAAACAAAACAATACACACATATTGTTTGTGGCTAATGATATCGAGCATCTTTTCAAGTGTTTATTGGCTATTTGTAGGTCTTCCTTGAAGAAGTTTATTCAGATCCATTGCCCATTTAAAAATTAGGTTGTGCTCTGTATTATTGTAGAGTTCTTCTCAACTTCCTTTTAATACATTTCTTTCCTGCTAAACACTGCCAGAGTCCATTGCTTGCACCCAAGAGCCCTGATTGAAACACACTGCCTTCCCTTTTTGTTATTCTTATTAAGGTTTCAAGGCAAACTGTGTGAGCAAATTCTGAAAATAAATGCTGAAGAGGTCATAGCTTTGTGAAAAACAGAAGAGAGGGCAGTATGTCTAAGAACAAAAGTTATGTGTGCATCCATATATAGGATATGTAGAATAGAAAACTTTTTGGAGACCTCATCATTTTACTATTCAGTTTGGGGTTTACGTAGTGCTGTACATAAGCTAAGCCTGTATGAATTTCATTGATTTCAGCAGCCTTTACTCAACTATGAATGTCCATTGAAACACACGTATTTTTTTTTTTTTTTAAGATTTTTTTTTTTTATTTATTTGTGAGAGAGACAATGAGAGAGAGAGAGCATGAGAGGGAGGAGGGTCAGAGGGAGAAGCAGACTCCCTGCCGAGCAGGGAGCCCGATGCGGGACTCGATCCTGGGACTCCAGGATCATGACCTGAGCCGAAGGCAGTCGCTTAACCAACTGAGCCACCCAGGCGCCCGAAACACACGTATTTTAACATACTGCCTTTAAGTTTGCTTTATGCTAAGATTCAGAATCAATTAACATTTACTGACCATGTAACATGTATCAACTGGTAGACTAAGAAAAACAGAGAAAATGCAAAACATCTGTTGTAGAAAAACTCCGCAAGTTGAAGGATACATACAAGGATTTGTAGGTAGCAGTACTGTTCAGCTGAGGCTGCAGAGACCGTGGATATGGAGTGGCAGGATCTGTCAGCATGGCTGTGGAAAGGTCTGAAGCAGCCTAAGCTGGCCTGGAAAGACTGGAGAGAGCCAGGGTTAGCGGCTTTACTACGCAGGTAGGACAGAAGGACAAGAGGGAAGGGAGTTTGTAATAAGCCATGGGGCCTAGATTGGATAGGGAAGAAAGCAAAGCAGCAGGGGGCTGATGAAGGCAATAAAGAGGATGAGCAAAGCGTTCTAGGTCTCAGTCAAATGGAAGACAAGGGTAGAAGCATCAAGGAAATGAGTGAACTGAAAGCTAAAGTCATGCCAGGTAGTGCAAAGTGGGTTGGGGAAGGGGACTGGAACCATTAAAGGAAGGAACAGGCCAGTTAAACAAGACTGGACTCTGTTGTTGAGGGCAGCCTGTGATGGAAAAGGGTTTAATAAAGCTGTTTTCAAAATCATAAGATTTTCATTAAAACTAAGTATTTGTCCTAAAAGTCAAGCAGTACAGCATACGCTAATAAGTCTGCAGGCTGAATGCTCTGTAGGAAGACAGGTGTGCAGCCCAGGGCCACGGCACCATATGCAAACTAACAAGGAGAGGTGAGGGCCCACATCAGCACACTGTGAGCTAAGTCTGTGATCTGCTGACAAGCAAAGGATGATGTCAGCAGTGGTAAGCATGAGGACTTTCTTTCTTTTTTCCTTTTTTTTAAGATTTTATTTATTTGAGAGAGAGAGAGAGACAGAGAACGAGCAGAGGGGAGGAGCAAAAGGAGAGGAAGAAGCAAACTCCCTGCTGAACGAGGAGCCCGATATGGGGCTCGATCCCAAGACCCTGGGATCCCAACCTGAGCCAAAGTCAGCTGCTTAACCGACTGAGCCACCCAGGTACCCCAAGCCATGAGGACTTTCTGAAGACTCTGGAGGTCTTCAATTCATTCACTGACTCTGTAGATAGGCAGTCTCATTATATTGTGCAAGGCATATTACATTATCTGAGCTTGCTTCATTTCACCCTAATGAGACAGAGATAAATGACTAAAGAGCAGCTGAATTCAAAGATGACTTCACGAAGACAGTTCACGATCATGGCAAGGCTCAGTATTAGCTTCCTGCTGTCCACATCTGTAGCCTCTATGCTCCATTGTCACCCGAGCATTCTATTCAAATAGCACCCAATTGCCATCTAACTGCTAAATACAATAGGCTCTCTGGACCTCTCTGCTGGATTGATCCCAGCCCCAAGCACACTCTACTGAGTTGAGCCTGGCTCCACATCCCTCCGGTGTTCCTTCTGTGGTTCTGGATCTTCCTTCTGTTTTCTCTGAATGGCTCCTCTTCTTCCATCATCTTCTTTAAAGCTGGTGTTTCCAAGATTTCATTCTCACGCAATTCTTCTCACTCTTACATACTCCACCTGGGTGGCCTTATCCACTATCCTGATGTCAGCTGCCAACCACAAACTGAAGTAACCGAATCTGTCTCTAGCGCGACCTCCCCCTTAGTCTCAAATGGACAGATCTCCAACTGACTGTTCTATGCCTCACCACAAAGCCACTCCAACTCTTGGCGTCCCACTGAACCTTAGTATCAACACATGCAAAATTAATTTCTCATCCTCTTCCTTAAATGATTCCTGTTCCTGTATTCTGTCTTAGTGATTGTCATTATCTACCGAGTTTAATTACCCAAGAAACCTAAGAATCATCATCAGAGCTCCTGGCCCCTCTCCCTGTCGAACATACCACATCCTGCCAATTTTACTTCATAAACATTTTAAAAACTCATCCTCCTCTCCATCCATACTGCCACTGCCCTACCTCAGAGTTCAACAGCTTTGTATGTGGTCTGCCTCCAGCCCTAGGCCCACCATTGCCACCAGAGTGAAGATCTTGTACTTTTCTGCCTTCAACCCCATGACTCCTCTTTGATTATAAAACATAATACAGGGACGCCTGGGTGATCAATTGGTTAAGCTTCTGACTCTTGGTTTTGGCTCAGGTCATGATCTTGCGGTGGTAAGATCAAGCCCCATGTTGGGCTCTGTGCTCAGGGTGGAGTCTGCTTCAGATTCTCTCACCCTCTCCCTCCCCTGCATACACATACTTTTTCTCTCAAATAAATAAAATCTTAAAAAAAAAAAAAGCCTATTACAAGCTCCTCATTACAACAGACAAGACCTTTTATGATCTGGTCTCAGCCTACCTGCAGCTTCATTTTTTGATATAACCCATCTCATAGTTTGTGTTCTAGCAACACTAAATGAGCTGTAAGTTCCTGCACTTACAAGCTGTCTCTCCTCCATCGCAGCATTTTTTTTGCAGATGAGGTATACTGTTTTGCCTTTATGGGGGTGACTCCCACTGAGTTGGTATTTCCAACTCAGCATAGGCATACCTTTCCAACAAGTTTTTTTTTTTTTTTTAAGATTTTATTTATTTATGAGAGAGAGAGAGGGAGAGCGCCCGTTTGCATGAGCTGGGGGAGAAGCAGACTCCTTGCTGAGCAAGGAGCCGACGTGGGACTCGAGGTTCTCCGGGATCATGACCTGAGCTGAAGGCAGCCGCTTAACCAACTGAGCCACTCCGGCACCCCACAAGAAGTTTTTCCTAAAGTATTTTCACTAAGACCAGGGTGTTTGCCCCTTCTCTAGACTCTATTAAATGTATTAAATGGGTATTGAATAAACAGGTTTTTCTATATTTCTAAAACTTTGCAAACCTGAGGAAGAGAAATTTTTAACTATAACCTAATCTAAACACAATAAGGAAATCAGATTTAGGGAACTTAAAATCCTCTAAATAATGAATTACAAAGCCAACAGAATTATTTTTGGACTACTGATATAGCCATTTCAGCATATTCATGCATTTAAAAAATAAGTCTATTTCACTTCACATACATATGTGTGTGTGTCCCTACAAGAGCCTTTTGATATTTTTGAAAATTAACTGTTTTTCCACTTATATATTTCAGGCATACTTTAACTTTAGTTTTTAATGCTTTTCAAATAACAAAGGTTTCTAATTATCTGATCCAAGTCCAAGTATTTCCAAATAATGCTTTATTATAAAGTTACTTATGCCATTATTTAGAATTTATTCTTTATTTTTTTAATTGCAAAAAATTGAAAGAAAAGATGGTTTGGTATTGGGATAAATTTTAAGAACCATGTCCTTTATTGTTGCTGTACTTTACTATTATAAAAATGGTGTCTTAGTAACCAATGAAATTGAGGGAAAAATTAAAGGATTTGTTTAGATTTTGTTATATTAATTTTTATTACATTAATTTTTGTTACATTGATTTTTTAAAAATAAAGTGATGTCCATATAGATATATCTTACAGAAACTAAGGAATAATCATTTTTCTACCCCGTACTTTTTTTTTTTTTTTTAAGATTTGAGAGAAAGAGAAAGAGAGAGAGTGCAGGAGAGGGGGCAGAAGGAGAGGGAGAGTCTCAAGCACACCACAGTGATCAGGATCTGAGCCACCAAGAGTTGGAGGCTTAACCAACTTTGCCACCCAGGCACCTCTCCACCCCGTACTTTAATTCAAGTGTTTAAATATTCTTTTGGCAAGAGTATAGAAATCATAATTTATTTAAAATAATTTTATATTACTTTATTCCTTGTCTATAAAATACATATTTCAAAGGAAATGAGAAAATACAGGTTTATAGTTACTCATATTGCCTTTCGCATACTGACATGTAAATAAAGTCCCTTACATTTTCTCATGTTTTTCTGAAATTTCAAACAAAACACCTCAAATTTTTCCTCTTATGTCTTACTGAGCCAAATATCAATGAGCCACCCATATCAATAAGTCACTGCAAGTCTGAGATAGAAGACATTAAATGTTCAGAAGATTTACCTAAGTGATATTGTAAAAATCACAAATACGTCTGAAGGCAAATCTAATTTTTAAACATGTTAAGCAAACAAGATGACTGAACAACTCCTTTTATTATCTGTTTATGTGTATCTTTAAGAAAGTGTTTTTGTATGAATCCACAGAATATCTAGAGCCTCCAATGAGTCCATCATCTATTCTGATTGCTGGGGTCTTTGTTATTTTATGAGACTGGCCAAATATCCCTCTCAATGAAGGGTGTTCCAGAGTGAATGATTAGACAAGTTAGTTGTAATCTCTTTTGGGGAGTGATTCTAACCAGAACAACACATGCTCCACAATTTTTTTTTTTTTCCTGAAAAGGCTATAACAGATATTTATAATTTCGGGGGGTGAGGGGATGCAGAGTTAAATTATGTAAGTAGAAGGAAACACTATTTATATACTTTACTGAATGCACTACTGTTAAGTGAATTGGTAATCCAAATTTCTGGCTAAGTAATCTTTCTTTTAAAAACATATGGAAGGAATGCCCAATCTGACATTATTCCTTAAGCATGAGTTTTAAACGAAATGGTTGTTCTGAGCCCACAAAATGAGCTGTTCGGCATCATCCAGAAAGTCAGATATACAGATGGACTATAAATATAAGTAGCTCCAAAATAAGGCAAAACAATTGTCATCTACCCATAGACTCAGTCTGATTTTTTTTCCAAATGAAAATGACATAATCAAAAACACCATTGTGTTTTTACTTGGCAATCCAAGAGTCCTACTTTTCATTTTCATTGTATTCTTTTGAATAAACATGCTTATTATTTTTTACAAAGCAACTAAGGAGTTAGTGAATTTAATTTTTATCTACACTTAACGTGCTAAAGTGGCATCTTAAAATGAGCTCACTAAATTAAAAGATACACATTTTTCTACTGACACTGATGAAACTACTTCAACAAAAAAGAGAAGAGAAATTCAAATGAGGTTATGAACAAAAATAAGAAGTCTTTTCACCAGAACTCAAGAATAAATGGCAAAATAGTCTCAACTATTTTCCATTTTAACTTAAGGACAACTTATGATGAATTAGATACAATATGAGAAAAAATGTTTTCCATTCTTAATTTGATTCTCATACAGCCTCATAGGAGATCAAAAAAGACATTTCTTTGACTGAAATACATATGTTTAGAATCTAACCTAGGGACACCTGGATGGCTCAGCTGGTTAAGCATCTGTCTGCCTTTGCCTCAGGTCGTGATCCCGGGGTCCTGGGATCGAGCCCCGCATCACGCTCTCTGCTCAGCGGGGAACCTGCTTCTCCCTCTCCTCCCCACTCGTGCCCTCTGTCGCTATCTCTGTCTCTGTCTCTCTCACTCTCTCAAATAAATAAATAAAATCTTAAAAAAAAAACAGAATCTAACCTGACTTATAGAAGATAATATCTCATGAGGCTATATGAAGAAATGATCGCATACTTACACCACCATTACTGCGATCATTTTAATAACACAACCACTATATTGTAAAAGATAGTTATATCTGCGTACTAACAATCAAACTCAAGTTTTCACACTGTGAGAGAGGTATGCTGAATTTAAGGGCTCATACTAACGGCGTAAAGCAACGATACAGATGATTCATAACATCAAATAATCTAAAAATCATTGAAGTATGTTTTATGTAAATAAAAATATTTTTATGTGACACGTAAAATATATTTTCCAGTATATCTGCAGTAAGTAAATCTTCCTAATTGCTTTTTGCTTGGGTTAACACTAACATCATGTAGTTCACATTCTAGTAAAGCACAGTGGTTAGTCAACAGAGAAAGATACACCAAGAGTATGACAGACAGCATGGGAAGGGTGGTAAAGTATTTAAAATTTCACCCAGATAACGCAAATAACAAAAATTCTCCACTGAGGTAAGGAATATGGGGTAAGGATTAAGATCATCCTAAAGAATGTGAAGCTCAGAATTCTATGGTTAATACATAACTGCCTTCTTTTTGGTCCACAAAATCCATGAAACCTAGATAAGATTCCTAGGAAAGGGACTGATTGTGCAGGAGTTTTCTCACTGATGGAATACTCTTCATCTGTTGACACAATGGATAAATCAGGAGGTTACAATTTGTACCACTGACACAGGTTTGCTATTGATGATAAGGTATATTTTTCTTTCCACTACGTGGTATTCGATTTTCATGTGTAGTCACATGTTTGTCTAACCCTCAATCAAAAGGCAAATAACAGAAACCTGAAATTCTTTCAGAACACACATTTGACGTGCCTCATAAAATTCACGAATGTATTTGTCTTCAGTGTTACTTGCATGCAAAGGACCCAACATGGAGGGTACACCGCCCTCCTTCTACGCTGCAAACTCCTGCTTGAAGGCAGTAGGATTGAGTAAGCAGGCCACAATGCAGCCTCTGAGACTGATTATTAAATAAATTACTATTAGTGTCAACTCATATTGATGACTAAAAAAAATGTAATGGATTACGGGGAGGAAGTAAGGTAAAGCAGGACACAACAGCAAATCTACCACCCCCATCCTACCGGAGTTCTTATCTTTCTGGGTCTTGTTCATGAAAATATATAAATGTTACCTTCTGGCTCAATCACATAATCAACACCCATATATTTATCTCTTCTGTGTACCTGGAAAAAGGTCAAACTGGGAAGCTAGCTACTGCCAAGCCTCTCTTTCCATGGCAGTTCACTCAACCCAGTGGCAGCAAATACGCATTAAGCATCTAATATGTTCCAGATACTCTGTGGGCAAATTATAGCCAGTAGCCATTTAGAAAACAGTAGAACCTAAACTTTCCTGTTCATTTTAAAGCTTGGACCTAATCAACATAAGTCAATCATTTAGGGCATGGTATATTAAAGTTACATCTTGGAAGCTGCCACCACTGCACCTAAAAAAATGTAGAACACTTCCACCTTTAATAAACTTGCAAATAATCCCTTTTCCCACATTTTATAAAAATTTACTTCCACTCCAGATAAAATTCTCCCAAGGTGTGTTCTATTTCACGAGATTCAATCAAAAGGAAAACTGGTTCCGGTCTGAAGTTTCAGCTACATAAATACCAACTACCAGTACACTAAAAGGAAAAGTACAAAGTATTATTCCTGATTTTAAACCACTAAATAACACTGGGAAAAAAAAAAAAAAAACTGTAGTCTTCAAAAAAAAAAAAAAAACCCACAACTGACACGGAGGGAGTAAGATTATGAATAGCTTCCGAAAATAAGATAAAATCACACAATTCCCATTAAAATTCAGATTTATGCATTAACCAATAAATAATAAAGTTACTCAAGGTTTAGAACAACTCCTTTTATTATATCTCATCAGCTTCTACCTAATTATCCAAAAGAAAAAACCCTGGGCTTTCTAAGAATCAACATCATACACCTTACTTTTTTTACTAAGTTCTCATGGTATGCCAAATAACTTGCACAATGGGAGCCAATTTCTTCTGAAAGCACAGCCTGGTTTAAAATAACTCCCAAATTACAAATTTTCATATTTTGTTCGAAATGTTTAAAGACACAGAAGACCTCAAATTACCTTGTGACTCAAGCTTGACAGTGTTATTTTGTATTCAACAGCAAACCTGAATGGTTAAAAAGTACATTCCAGCATATTGTTCTCAAAGGCCCTGGCCTTGGCTTGTCATCACACTAAGTCCCTTTTCACTCAAAACTTAGAAGATGCTGCATACATTTTGAAACATTAAGATACTAAACGTATGGGAGGTAAACTTAAAAGATCCAAATAACTAAAATCAGCCGAATGAGGGTATGAAACTGTTTTCATCAGCAACACTAACCAACTCAATAAACAATAGATATTTAATATTAAGTAGTCTTATCATGCAAAGTTATGAAAGCATATCTTAATACTTCAATTCCTGAAGACCGCTTTCTGTTTTTATGGCTTTGAAAAGTAGCACATCTATGGGAGTTACGGTCTAGAATTTTATTTGTAATTTTAAGAAATACATGCATTTATTATTACAGCCGTAATGACTGATGACTAGTTCCAGTGGCAAAATCTCGGCAGGAAACAGATTTAGCAATTTGAATGTTTTATAAGTTTTTGTAATTGAGGAAACTTTTCATAATCTGACATTTGTTAAAACCACTTATTAGAAATTATGCAGCACAGTAGCTGTGGAAATATGAGCTAGCTTCACAATTATAAAGTCAGCCTATGTAGCCCTTTCCTATTGTATATAGTGGCATAAACCCCACAGCGGCCTATCAGCTAACTGGCAGGCAGGGGGCTGCTCTATTCAAAGTGAGAGATACAAGCTGCAGGGCAAAAACCTGGCAGCTCCCATCTGACCCCACAATCCCCTACTGGTGACAGCTCCAAGCTCCATGGCAAATTAGGCCTTCTCATATTACAATTGGAGAAGACAGATTCCATTAGCAGTATCTGAAATTGAGTGGAGAGCTGCACTGTTATCAGACTTGACTCATAAGCACTGCTATTAATCAGAGCTATGATAGCATTTATATATTTCAAGCTATCTGCTGCCTCTGTGATATTCTGCTACAAAGGGTTGATGGGACTTAGGAAAGTGAACAATAGAGCTTTCTGGGAAAAGCAGAGTAAATCAAGAAAGTCTATGACTTCCGCACATTCTGAAGGGATTGTGGTTTACATAAATTTTCTCCCAATTGGAGATTGAGCTCTTCCTCATCTTACACATGGGATTTAGTTGTCACTCAATGGTAACAGCTGTGAAAAGGTGAAGCGGCCCACCGCTCAGAATATTGCCTTCGCTTTTAAAGCAATTAACCCATGAACAGGAGGATACCTGGTGATATCAAAGGGATTAGGCCAGGCAGTGCATTATTAACATTTCCTTGAACTAATTCTAACTCTGACTAGCTGTCAGAAAAGACTCTACAGTCTTAAAAAAGAGTTTTTGCCCTGCTTTTTTCCCCTTCAAAATGAAGTGCTGCTATTTGAGCCTAATATGTCCCTCTACTTAGAAGAAAATGCAAATGAACCAAGCTCTTAATATGCTTAACCAGTCTGAGTCAATGCAATTTTTATACAAGTATGAGAGAAATATATGATCAATTAACCAGGGATCAAGACAGATATTCTCCTGAATGGAAATTAATGCTCCAGTACTTTCCATTCTTCTTCAACTACAAAAACTTGGTGACTATTTGTTACTTCTGCATAGTTACCTCTGAAATTAGGAAGAGCTTGACATTCTTCTCTATGGCAATAATCTAAAATACTCTTTGAGCTGGAAAATCCAAATGTCCCTTAAGCAGGAGATTCTACATTTTCTAAGGTATGGCATTTTAATTTCCTATTCTTTATTGAATGGAATCTTAGCTGGAGCTATAAGAATCGCAGACACAGTGCTCTGAATCAAGTATTCCTCCTCCAAAAGTTTAATCAAATTAATTTTTAGCAGCAGCATAACGTTTAGAATTGCATCACTTACAAAAAATAAAATACTGGCACAAAAGGATCTGCCAGAAGATATTTAAATATCACTGAAATTGGTTGTCGGTTCTTTGTAGTGAGCAGGCACGGTTTCACTATACCTTCAATTATCGTTAATATTCATATATTCTAGGTAACCTGGTTGACATGAAGAGATCTGATTTCTTACTGTACAATGTTAACGGTGTTAGAAAGTTTTTTAATGCAAGTTTCCTAAGACAGTACCTTCTAGAAAAAAATATTTGCAAAACTGTTTATTCAATGGTTAGTGACTTTGTCTTAATTTCTTTAAGTAAACACTGAATTTTGATTATAAAAACTAAAATAGTTTTACTTTCGATTCACAAGAGTCCTCAACAAACACTGTTGAATGAATTCTTCCATACTTCCATTTGGCCCACAATAGTTTGGAAAGGATATGCTGACTCTCAAGCCTATTGAGAGTAGATTTCCTGCCCTGGACCCTACTAAAATACACGATACAAGATATGCCCTCATCTGAGATCATAAGCAATTGAAATCTTACCTGAGGGAAAGAATTTTTATACAATGCTATCAACATACTCCATTCTCTTTTAGTGATACCAGAGCATAAGAAATGTAAGCATGTTGATGTTGCGAGACAGTGATTTCAGGGCTCCTTCCTTATTAAGTATATAGGACCTAGTTTGAGGTTGCTTAGAAAATAAGTTTGAAATTCAAGTACTAAGCAATGCTAAATCCCGTTCATATTAGTGACGTACCTGAGCTGTAACTTTTTAAATTCTGTATTAATAGGATTTGCGAATTTTAAAGGTGACACTTTAGATATCGTACCATCAAAACTTAAAAATCATTTACTTCAATGGCCTTGAAAGAGAAAATCCCAGTTCCTACAAATCCCTGTGTTATGTAGTCTTAAAAACACAGATGTACACATTAATAAAATGAATACTGTTTCATAGAAATGAAATGTATTAAACTCCCTTCACATAGTGAATGCTGAAAAATACCCCTGAGGGGGACAATACATAAATACATACAGAAACAACTGCCACAATCTTACTATTTTTAATTCAATAAAGTATAGTGACGCATACAGCTTTCAAAGTGCTCTTTTACTCCCATGCTTTCTACATTAGGGCGAAGCGAATATACATGAGTTCTTGTCAACCATTAGGAAAGACTGACAAAAAAATGCAGTGTGAATGACATCTTACGGCTCTTAAAAGCAAGAGAAAGATGCAAGGAAAGCAAAAATTACATAGTAATTGGAAACAACGAATAAACTGTTCTTTCAATCTAAGTCATGTTTACTGAAAAAAATGGAGCTTTTTACATCAACACATTTAAACAGAAATTTGCTTTTAAAATACAATCTTTGTTTAAAAGGTACAGAAGGTCTTTATGTCCACCCCAAGAGCTAAATATAGTGAATGCCATGTGAACAATTACCTGAAAAAAACCTAAACCTGTTAAAAGAATTAATTTACTGCACACCAGTCAGCGCTAATCCTACGTGTACAGTAATGTTCTCTGAAGTGATGGGGGGAGAGAAAGAATAAAACTGTTTCCTGGATCAAAACCCTCCAATATTCCACAACAAAATGGAATGATGATTTGGCCTGTCGATGAATAAAGTAGTCAAATGTCTCCTCAACAAATTCTGATAAAGGAGGCAACCTGTAAAGGAACACGTTTACCGGACGCTGGGCTGGAAAAAAAGCTGTCACTGTAATGGCTGCACAGGAACTGTGTCCTGCTGTTGGGTTTATATTCACAGAAGAAAGGTTTTAAAGGTTAAGTTCAGGTCATACAACAAATGAAATTGTAACAAGCCAGCTGACATTGTATAATGTCTTCTTCCACTCAATCAATAGGCTACTGTTAGTCCTATTACCATAGAGATGGCTTGCTCTCTCCTGAAGGGTGTCTATTGTTTGACAAAACAGATTTGCCACTTGAACTAGGTTGTTCCCAGAGGACGTGTACCTTGTCAATTATTTGTATTCAAAATAATGAAGTATTTTCATATTAAAATGTATGTAGGAGATAATATTGTGGGATCCCTTTTCTGAAAGAAAGCAACTTTCCCAAGTACAATATTACCAAAACATTCTGAAAACCACTCAAATATCCAGTTTAGTCATATTAAGGGTTTTTGATTTAAAGCCTATTCAGCAAATATACAAATTTACCATTAAGACTGTATTTAAAAAAAAAAAAGGATCACAGGTTAAGTGTGCTAATCTAAAACCCATTATAATCAAGCATGATAATAAAAGCTATTTTAAAATGCAGACAACTCAAAGGAAAATTATTGTCCAAAGCTATTTGGATTCTGTAAATTTTTTATGTATGATTTTTACAGTGGTTTTCATGTGGAATGGTATCACCAATTAATATATTGAAAAGCATGGAAAAGTTTTAGAGAACAAATCACTTTATTTGCATAAGAGCTTTTTATAGCCACATAGCATTTAAATATATGTTATAGAAATGATCTTCTAAAATATAAATAAAAAATAAAAAATAAAATAAAATAAATTACAGATGAACTACTAAAATAAATACAGGTATTAATTTTCTTTAAATGCCTTTGTCTTAAATGTCTTGTGAAGATTATTAATTCATACATTCAATACAAGACAAGTAGTTCTACCTTTCAACCTAGATATTTAAAAATGTTAAAGATCAGTTTTTCTCTCAATAGAAATAACGACAAATTCTTAATTATAAAAGACTCAGGAGAAACAATTCTAAAGAAGATTACTCTAATCATTTAGAAAAAGAAAGTATTCATAATACTAATCAATCCAAGCAGAGATGTTATTTTCAACATTTCATACTGAAAGATTGGCTATCACTGAAAACCTGTAACTGAAATAAAAATGAATTAAATAATGTAGACACAAATGTAGTAAATGATCAACAGTTACAACATCTGAATCTGAAAGCTTTCCACAAATAAATTTAAAAGTAAGCTTTAGGGTTATAATTATGTTAACTTTTACCTTTCCATAAATAATTAAAAAGGAAATTTAGAAAGAATTTAGTCAAAGGGCAATTTTATGACTAATGCAAATAAAAACATTAGTCTCCAAAAATGGCGTTTGAAATTGTCTATTCAAATTATACTATATTTACATACAAAAATTTGTTTTTATAATAAAAACTGCAGTAGTTTTGTTTTTTTTTTTTTTTTTTTTAAAGATTTTATTTATTTATTTGACAGAGAGAGAGATAGCGAGAGCAGGAACACAAGCAGGGGGAGTGGGAGAGGGAGAAGCAGGCTTCCCGCCGAGCAGGGAGCCCGATGTGGGACTCGATCCCAGGACCCTGGGATCATGACCTGAGCCGAAGGCAGACGCTTAACGACTGAGCCACCCAGGCGCCCAAAACTGCAGTAGTTTTTGAAAGAAGTGTTTTAATTTGGTTCTCCCTTTGCAGGAAGTGTAACTTGTATTTTTTAACTATAATCTCCTTAGGCATAGGTTAGACTGGTTAAGAATGAAGGAGTCAGAAGCAGCAAAGACAAATTAAGTTTACCAACATCCTAAACTAATGACCCATTTTTTAAAAGCAAGGTAGCCTTCCAAACTAAGACAACCTTCCTATCAGTGAAGTATGTGGGGTCTAATTTGCCTACCTTATTAGGAACAATGTGAAACCTTACCAAAACCATATCCCAAACTGATTTCCTTAGTTAACAGCCTCATTTCAAAGAGTATACAACATGTGCATATTTAGGATACAGTATAATTAGGTATTAGCTCTGGACCTGATAGGCAGCTGCCCATCAGCAACACTGTGAGTAATTAAATGATATTTATCATTTACCAAAAGATGAACTTCATATTGTTGAATTAAACTGGCCCATCTGCATCTTCATAAAATGACAAACCTTATTAGTTCTGCCTAACCCGAGAACTGTGATAATGAACTGGTGACACCTTGACTCCATTGTAGGAAGCACAACCAACTGTGTAATCACCTGAGGGGTCAAGTGCGTATGAAATTACTGGAAATTAAGAAAGTGTAATCACAGGAGTGATTAGGAAAACCATTCAAGCAACGAAAAGAGTTTTGGTTTTGGGGTTTTATTTAATGTCTGCACTTAGGCCATCAGAATGCTCCATCTCCAATTAGCCAAAATTAATTTTAACTCATCAACTACTTTACCTGAAAACGGTGAAAAAAAGTAACGACGCAGCTACTGCTCCAAACAAGCCACACAGAAGATTGACGCGGTAGGCAACTGAACCAAAAGGAAAGAGCATAATTGCCAGTTTAGCCACCAGTGTGAACAAAGGATAGCCAGGAGGATGGGCAACCTATGGAAAAATCAGCGAGTTAGAAGGTTTTCACCTCCTACTAAAGAGTCACACTGGCTTTAATTGCAAAGTAGCCCTTTGCTCGGGCAAGTATAAAGATTAAGAGGCAATGTCTACATGTTTGAACAGTGGTTTTCTATTGTAATCCTTTTGTGCCAATACAAATAAATATTTTCTTTAGCGGATTTGGCAGCGTCTATCACATGGTGTGTCACCTAGAGAAAGGGTGACATATTTCATTGTCAGTTCTTAAGCAGTTTGTTCTCTGGGTTCACAGTACATTAGGGTCATTTAAAAGGCTACTGAAAAAAAGCAGGTTCTGAAATTTCGTATTGGTTGGGAAGTTGAAAGACCACACTGCTATCGGATTACCACCACGCTGACAGTCCTAAGGTCTTGCCTAAAGGGATCATGCACCATAATAAAGTTTATTAAATAATAAACTTATTAAAACTGTTAACCCGATTTATTTTATTCTCCATAGCTTATACAAAATTTGGGGTGATAATAAGCCAGCTACTGTATATATAGTAAAGGCTTTGCTTTATAATTTAGTTTAATTGGATTTAAAACTTAAAGTAAATTGTCACGTACTGTACTTATAAGTTACTAAAAACTGGGGTTTGAAAATAAATTAATCTACTTTACTCCATGCTTAATTAAACTTTCTTAATTCCTAAAACTGTTAATGAGAGCATTGATTAAACAATAAAACTAATACTTACTCCAAGCTCATGTGCAGCTGTGATCAGTTCCCCTGTGAAAAAATAATGTAAAACCAATAATTACTATTAGAAAATGACACTCCTCCAAAGTTTTCAAAATCCAAATGCTTGCACTGGGGTTTTGCATTAATTTGACTGGATAAAACTGTAAATCTGTAGAGATTTAACAGCATGAAATAGTCTAAGGATATTTTCTCCCTTAGGTCTTACTGAACAAATGATCTTTGATAGTTTTTAATAACTGGTCAGTGGAAACATAGGTGAATTCTGGTTTTTAAAAAGTGCTTATTTTCCTTCCTAAAAGTTGTGCACACTTGCAAATATACAAAAACTCTTATAGAATATAAGTGTAATATGCTGCAATGTCCCTCAAGAATTTAGTATAAAAATATCTACAAAGATGCAACTTTATGATAATGTAAAATGTGCAGACCTCTGAGGCTTGGACACTCCATAACATGTACCATTCTGCTCTAAACTGGCATTTGAATACCTTCTCTACATTAATTATGTCGGGTATCTTTAAATAATTGCCGAGCACTTATTAGCTCCAGGCTATTTTGGTAAGCTCTGACTACTGTAATACATTTCTGCAAACCACTAAATCATTATGTTATTTACATAGTCCTTTGTAATTCCTCACCATCAGCGATTATTTCTAAAATTATGATGCAGTAATTCAATGTCTATTTGTTAATATTTTAAGTATCCAGAGCACAGGGACTATTTCTGATTCATTCCTGTGCACTGTAATACAGGACAATGTAAGAAGTCAATGTTGATGGTTTATGAAAGTTACTAGTATCTATTAGGAAATGTATTAATGTCCATTTTCTATCCTTCGATGGATATCAGTGCTTCTTTAATTTCTACTGTCCCAGCCGCGACGTAGATCTTTACCCTCTGGCTAGGACGACAGCAAGAGCTTTGACCAGTTTTCTACTTCATCTTCATACTGAAATCACCTCTTGCCACCCCACCTCCCCAAAACAGGTTGGATTGTATCGCTAATCCAAAATTTCTCAATGGCTGCTCTCTGCTTACTAAATGAAGTTCAGATTCCTCAGCACAACAGGCTAACCCTCTAAAGGCTTCAAGGTCCCTTTACAAGGCATTTATCAATGAAACCTATGCTCACCTCAGTCAAATCTGATTACCCACTGTTCCTCTGGAATGGTTCTTTTGCACCTCTTATCACTCATTTTCTCACCCAGTGTTCTCTCCTAAATCCTTCAAGGCCTAGTTCAATTGCCACCTTCTCAGTGACACCTTTCCTTATACATACCCCTCCCTAGCCTCCCCCACCAGAATTAATCACTTCTTCCTCCTCCACAGAACCTGCTCTAACCTATTTAGCACTTATTTAGATTGCCTTATATTCTAGTTAGTTGTTTTCATTTCTGTCTTTTCTACTAAGTTGAAAATATTATCCTATCCATTTCAGGGGTCTTCAAGACACCACCACCCTTCCCTCCTCTGGTCCCACAAAGAAACTAATTCAAGTCCTGCACACAGAGGTTGACAATAAGACAAATCATACTGTCATCCTTACTACTCAGACACCCCTATCTTAGGGTGAATGACTGCTTGCCTCATGGAAGCCCCATAAAGGCACCCAAAGACAGATACTGCTTTCCTAAGTCAGTTACTTAGGGATACCTTTTAAGTTTTCTGGAGATATTCAAGAGCAATTTGGAAACCAAAGGCACTTTTTCCATCTTAGAGACTTTTTTAAAGAAATAGTTTATGGTCTAAAAATATTTAAACTAACTTCCCTTTGTAACTACTGTCGACACTTTATAGTTTTACTCCAGAATGGATTAGGCTTGTCTTCAGTCCCAAACCGTTTTAATCAGCTTTTTTGGTATTTCTATAGGTATGATGAAACACAATTAAGTTCAAATTTTCAAAGTCACTATTTATTCTCCTCCATGTAAAATGTATTTAGAATTGCATTTAACATTAAGAAAAATAGCCTACTTTCGCTAACTTCTTTTTACCATTAAAAAATCATGTTGTTAAGTTCTGTAGGTATAAAAATTGGGGGAATGTGACAAATTTCCATCACCTACTCTTATCAAACGTTAAACTAAAATCTAAATAGGAAAGATAGCTATTATTCAAAGTCTATAAATGCATCCTTGAAAAAAGCTAAAGGGAAACATTACTCTTAAAATGGACTATGATAAAGACAAAAGAGAAATGTGACTGGGGGGAACAAAAGAGCCTCCTGGATGCTCGGTTACTCCCAACCCTTTATCCTAGGGCTTCTTCAAATTTAAGTCCTACTACAACTGCACCAGAATTACCTGGATGCTTTTTAAAAATGAAGATTCCTTGACCAAACCTACCTATATTAAGACCCTCTGGCACCGGGGCTCAAGTTTCACAGACAATTCTGGGGTACATTCAAGTTTGAGAATTACAGCTTTTCTGTCTGAGATGCAAATGGGTGGCAAGCTCAGAATTGTTAGTGGATGCTTATCCTTTACAAAAACCAGCTCCCTCTGCGTTATACTTTTTATATTAATTACGCAATTATATGCTCATCTATCAAGTCTGTTACAGACAGTATCCTTAAAATATATGAACACATAAATAAGCTTTGTTTTACCCAAGAATAACAAATAGATGTGAAGGCAAGATTCCCACACTCTCCTCCAGAGGATCATGAGTATTCCCGCCCATAAATCAACTGAGTATCAAACAGTGCAAGAAATAATTTTGGCAAGACTACACAATTTGATAGATTTATGGAGTATAATTTAAGACTTATCAAGAAAAAAATACATACTTTATACTGGTTTTGAGATGTGTTCTGTTTATTGATAAAAATATATTTCATAAACACAACATTCAAGGAGGACAGTACTTTCAACATATAAACAATATTATCAAAGATATGATTATACACATTTTACTGGCAAGACTTGGAAAAGTTTATTTATCATTCCCAACAATGAACACCAAAATATTAGAAGCAACCACTATTTGGCATCAAACTAAACAAATCAGAACACCTAAAAAGTTTGGTAACTCAATGTAAATGGGTAACTTTATTCTCCTGGGAAAAAATAACAGTATTAATAAAGACACCAATCATAGATTTTAAATAGACTTTAAATAACACTATATATGTGATGACGGATTTAACAAAGAACTTAGAGCAGAGGTTAAGAGAGTCTGTTCTAAAGTCAATCTACTTGAGTTCTTTCCTTGACTGCCCCCTGCTTTCTAGCTGTGTGAATTCTGGACACAGCTGAGCCTTAGTTTTGTCAGCTATAAAAGGAAGATACTGATAGTTCGTACCTCACAGGGGTAGTTAACAAAGGACAATCCACGTAAAGCACTTGAACAGTGCCTGGCATATAGTAAGTGCTCAGTAAGAGTTATTTTTATTCATCCTATCTGAAAACTTCAGGTTCAAAGAACCAGGGTAAGTAACTGTCAATGTTTTCTTTTTCTTTTTTTTTAAGGTACAGAACTACTCAATCTTTAAGTAATGCTCTCCCCATTGTCAAAACTCTCACAACTATAGTTATTTCTATTATTCAACGTAAGCCTTGGAAACATGGTAACTCCATTCCCAACTATACTAATGAAACACTGCTCCTATTTGTTCAATAGGACTTGAAAGAAAGAAGGCAATGATTTGTATGTAAAAGGAACATCAAGGATCCTCAACGTGGAAGGCAGCCCGGAAGATGGCCCCCACTGATCCCCAACTCCTGCTGTTCTCACTATATAATCCTCTCCCCCGTGAGCGTGGGCTGCATTTACAGACTGTCAAGAATAAAACAGGGCAGTGGTCTATCAATCACTTCCACGACTAGGTTTAGGAAATGACAGCCGTGTCAGTCGAGGGTGCCGTCTCTTTCTCTTCACAAGAGTCGGCTTCCCGAGAGACCCACGTGGCGAAGAACCGGACTGAGGTGAGAAGCGAATCCTCTCCCAAGATGAGCCCTGAGAAGACTGCAGCTCCCGCCCACCCCGTGACAACAACCCTGCCCTGAGGAAAGGCACCCAGCCAACCTGCACGGAGATTCCTGATGCACAGGGAAGGCGAGATAATAAACACCTGTTGTTTCAAGCCACTAACTTTGGGGTCATCTTGTTAAGAAGCAAGACGTAACTTAACTAGTACACTCCTTTTTTTTTTTCAGTCTATAGATTCACCTCGAGAAGTTACAGCACTACCGGCATTATCGGATGGTCACTTAATCTGGCATCAAGACAAAAGCAAACAAAACCAGGCTCTTGCTCCTCTTCCCAAATACGTAACAAGCCTATAACAAATACATAACAATGGCTCATGTGATTTCCGTGGTCCGTACTTTTCTTTTTAATAGAAGCAGCTTGCTTGAATCACAGCTGGCTTCCGCTCTTGTAAGCGTTCTCCCTCAAATAGTCTGCGGGGCCGGTGCCTTTTCAACATTCAGGTTTCAACTAAACACCCTGTTCGGAGGCCTTTCCGGGCCAGCCATTCTGAAGGAGGCCCGGGCTGCCCCACGCCCCCACCTATCCCCCATTTCCCTCCCACGGGCTGTCGCTGTGCAGGCGGTAGTGTGTGTACTGTCTCCGCCCGCCCGACAACACTCCCCAGGGTACTTGGTCACCACCGCCGTGACTCCTTTTGTCTGGAACACAATAAGGACTCAGGAACGTTTGCGGGCTGAGAAGGAATGGAAAGCGAAAACTCGGGTCCCGAAAAATGACCTGGCCAGGGACAGGGGTCGGCAAAGTCCCACCAGGCGAAACCGGCAAGCCCCTTCTCCAGAGCCGGAGAACGACAGACACCAGTTACAGGAATGGAAACAGAAGTTGGCCTGGCACGCAGAACCCCGCACGGAGCACGGGCGGGCGGACCGGGGGGCGCGAGCTGACCCACCAGGGAGAGGGGCGGGAAGGCGGTCCTGAGATACTTTACCCGAGTCTCCCCCCGGCACCGAGGGGGGCAGCGTGAGGGTGAACACGGCGGCCACGCCGGCGAACACGGCCACGCCGCCGCGGAGGCCCCCGGAGCGCCGCGGCCCCACCCGGGCTGCCCGCCCCCCGGCCGGGTCCCCGCCGTCGCCGTGGAGACCCATGGGCCCCGTGGGGCCGGGGGAAGGAGGCCGCGGCAGGCCCAAGGACTCGGGCGGCCCGGAGCTTCCCCGGCGAGAGGCGAGCACAGCCCGCGCGGAGGCTTCCGGGTCGGGCCTCGGCCGGCTCCCCGGACCGCACCTTCCTCCGCCGGCCGCGGGGAGAGGACGCGGCCCACCTGGCACCAGCCTGCCGGGGGTTCGGTGGTAGCGCGCCACGCGCTGGGACCCACGGGGGTATAATGTGCTTTACAGTCGCCCACCACGAGCAAGAGCCTTCTCTTAAGAAAGCAAGCCTGGGCGCGGGACTGCCATCTCTACGCCCCCCCCCCACACTGACTTGGTCGGGTCTGACAGAGACGGAGCGGGGTCGCAAACTGGGGTGCGCCAGGGCCGCCTCTGCCCCCGCTGGTGTGGGGTGGAACTACACCGGAGGGCCGCGAACGCCCGCCCGAGCCGCCCGGTGCCAGAGCCCGGGAAAGTGTGCGCGCAGCGTGCGCGAAGCAGGCCAATACATCGCGTCAACCGCATGTTTACTACGATTAATCACAAGCCCGTGTGCGAATTATTAAATCGCTGAGTTACTTTCAGAGAGATTAAAATACGCTAGTTGGTCTATTTTTTTCCTTATACCACGAGGAAAACTCAACCGGTGAGTTGAGAAACTTGAGTTTCTGTGTTAATACCAATAATTCGTATCCTGCTAAAGTTGTCTCCTGCTTTGATGAACAGGGGTATTGTGGTGGAGCTTTGACACAACATGACAAATGAAACGGAGATGCGGTACGCTGTACACGGTTAGCTGCGATGCAAGAAAGAACGGGGACTGCAGGACAACCACGTAGCACGGCTCTTAGTAAGATTTTTAAGCTTACATTTTACATTATTATAGTAATTATTCTGAAGTGGGAGGGGAGGAGGGCATCCTCTGTGGAATGCATCTCAAAATACACCAAAGATTAGTGACAATCTAAAACGTGTCACAAGTACTCTGAGTGGAACACTTGGTCTCAACTGTGGAGTAACATCCACCTGCATCGGCTGGCAGTTGCGCCAGCAATACCTTAGTCTTCCTCAGGTACTTAAATAATACTTTCTCGGCCATATTGGGGGTTCCTGGAGGGCATGGCCGTGTGGTAGGCAGCTTCTAAAATAGCTCCCAATGATCCCCTGACCGCGGGTATTCTTTCCTTTATGTAATCCTTTCTCTGGTGTGGGGGCCAGAGCTCTCAGTATGGTAAGGCATGAGTGATGGATTAGGTTTATAAAAAACTGACTTCCATCGTGCTGACACAGGCTGCTTTCTGTTTCTTTTCTGAAAGAGCACGCCAATGATTCATGCTGACTGAGCCAAGCATGTCCCTTTCATCTTTTGCTTCTGAGTTCTGTAAAAAGATACATTTTTATCATGGCAAATTATTTTCTAAAGGGCACAATTCTTTGCCCATGTATGGGTAGTAGAGATCAGTGTTGGAAGTAGGAATTTGGGAGTTCTCATGTAGGGATGAGAAGGATGAGGAAGTTCACCGAGGCATAGTGTATCGAGAACAAGGTGAAGGTCAAGTATTAGCCCCTATTTTCGTTTCGGGAATGGCAGGAGAGGAGGAGAGAACAGTGTCAGAGGGTCATGTGTCCCAAGAAGCTAAGGAAGAAATGATGTCAGTGAAGGATATGTGGTCAGGTTGTCACAGAGGGGGGAAGGACGGTGAGGAGGGCCAGATTGAGGTTTTGTGGGGCTTGAGTTTATACAATTTGGAGAATCATCTGAGCAAAAGAATACAAAACTGCAGATACAAAATTAGGTACAGGCATTGGAAGGAGCCTGTGCTAGTGACAGGCCGTGAAACTTAAGCTTCGTTAGCTTCACAGTTAATCTCCTTTGACGATGAAGTAGGGCCAGTGCTCTGTGCCCGACTCTGCCTCTCAGGACGTGTGCTGATGCTTTGCTCCCACCTGGAGCCCTGTCTCCTCCAGGCTTCCCTGAGAGGACACTGCTTTGGCTCTCCTTCTATCACTGGCCTCTCTGCCCTGGCTTCGCTTCTGTCAGACCTCCAAATACTAGAGTGTGCCAGGGCTCACTTGTAGACTTATTTTTTCTCTTTCTGCCTCCTTTCCCAAAATAATTTTATTGAAATTTTAAGTAGCAACTAGAGTCTAATAAATTCCAAAACTACACACTGCCATTCTTTCCTTTAAGCGACTGCTTTTAAAAGAAAATAACTGCACTGTGATTTCCCTGTTTATATATCTAAACAACATTTCAAACCTGGCAGTCTTTGCCTGTCTTATTTGCACCATATACCATGCCTAAAATGGTGACTGGCACAAAATAGTACTTAACAAATATTGGCGTAATGGATGGATACATGCACAATGAGAGACCACTGGTATACCTGTTAGGGATTGCATTTAGCTCCTGGTAACAGAGACTCTGCTACAGTGTCTTCAACATGCAAGCATTTATATTCTTATGTAGAGGTCTCAAAGCAGTCAGTCCAACATTGATTTGGCAACTCTCTCATGTCCTCAAGGAAAAAACTGAGCTCCTTATATCTCCCTGCCCCATCCTACTCAACTTACGTCCTCAAGGTCATCTCTTGACCCATGATGGATGCTAATGCTCCATCTGTATTTGAGGAAGAAAGAGAAAGGATAGGAAGTGATGGGAATGTCCCAGCCTTTTAAAGAAGGTTATGGAAATGCCATTCCACAATTATGCTATATTTCATTGGTCACAGTTGATTAACAGGCCACTCCTAGGGGCAAAGGCAGTTGAGAAATGTACCTTTGCGGCTAGATGGCTTTTCAGGATTTTATCACCAAGGAAGAAGGGGAGAATGGATATCGGAATGCAACTAGCAGGTGCTGCTATTGTTAGATTTGGTGAGTTGGAAGTGTTTGAACCTTGAAAGTTCAAGGGGTGAGTTTCAGTAGAGTAGTAGATATGGAAACCAGGCAGTAGTGGGTAGGAAATGAGGAAATGGAAGAAGAGAAAATAGAACACATTGGTAAGAAGTGTGTCAGTGAAGGGAAAGAGAGAAGTAGTATGGGAATTCATAGGGACTGAAGTGTCAGATGAGGTTTTTTTTGTAATCCAAGAGAGTATCTGGAGAGAGACAGTAATGAAGTAAAGATGTACAGGAGGCTGGAGAGAACGGAACCAAGGAAGAAAGAACAGGAAGGATGAAGCTAGAAAATATTAGAGTTCAGGAGGGAAATTAAGGGAATGCATGACTGTTGAACTTGATCCTTGGGGAGACTAGTGAAATATATAAGGAACATGTACCTATTATACATGCTCTGGTTCATTCCACAGTGGGTTAGAGAGAGCTACTATAATACATACTATAAATTAGAAAAATATGTGTACTACTGAGGATTCAGCCAGAGGAACAAAAGTAGTAGGAGATATATGGGTGCTATGAAATTTATTGCAAGAAATTGTCTCTCGTGTTTGTGGAAGCTGGCTAGGCAAGTACAAAATCCCTAGGGCAGGCCGTCAGGAAGGGCAGGCTGGAAGTCTTGGGCATGGGGTGAAGCTGCTGTCCACAGGTGGAATTTCTTCTTCATCAGGGAATCCTCAGCTCTGCTCTGAAGGCCTTTCAACTGATTGAATCATGTCTACCCAGATTATTTAGGATAATCTCCCTGTCTTAAAGTCAACTGATCACAGACTTTAATCACAACTACAAAATACCTTCACAAAAACACCTAGATTAGTGTTTGATTGAAAAACTGAAGAATGTTGTCAAGCCAAGGTGACTCATCCAAAGACCATCACAGTATACATAATGCAAATTCAAGTCAGAGAACATGTGAATTAGAAATAGAATATCAGATTGAAGGAAAGTAAATATATGAATGTATGGGCCTATGGTGTACCAAATTTGGCTCTGGGAGTCTTGAAAGCAAAACAAGAGGGAAATAAGATCATTTGTGTGGCCTCTTAGATCCCCAGGGAAAGCGAAGTCTTCCTGGCACCTATGGCCAGCACCTAGCTTCTGTGGACACCTTAGGGAATGGCTCCTCAATACAGCTGGGCAGATATGGGCATTCCAGCTCTTCACTAGGCCTCTATTGATACCTCCTAGCTGGGTGGCGGGGTGGGGGGGGGTGGGGGGGGTGGCAAGTAGCATCTTATTACTGTTTCCCTGTGGCTTCTGATGATACCACAGTGAGGAGGAGGAGGCAGGGCAGGGACGTGGCCTCCTTTTTTGGGCTGCTGGTGAAAATCATGACTCTCCTTTAGGCTCCATCTGACACCACCTTATCAGAGAGGGGTGGGCAGCTCATTACTGCTGGGTGAGGGTGGAAGTCTAGGCTCCCCATGTGGACTTCGCTGACACTGTGGAGAAGAGAGGCCCCATTTCTACCCAGCCAGGATGAAAGTTCTGGCTCCTTCCTCAGCCTTCAACATCACCCTGGTGGGTATTTGGGGACATCTGGAGAGGGTGGAAGTTTAGGTCCCTACTCAGCCTTCGCTAGAATGGGTAGGGCCTGGGGCCACTGTTTTTTTCTTTGGTTTTTGGCTATAGTAGAGATGTTACTTTCTTAATGTATCTGTGCTGATGCTTTCCCTGTCCCTTGACCAGAAAGAACATGCTTTTGTTGGGGCTTTTTTGGTCTGTGCCCATCAGCATCTCTGGGTTGTCAGCTGCTCTAGCATCCAATCTAGGATCTATGAGGCAAAAAGAAAACCCAGGGAACTCACTATCATGTTGTTCTTCAACTTCTGAGGCTCCTATTTGGTCTGCCTTCTTCTCTCCACCTTTAGTTTTCTTATCATTGTCTTACATATAATGTTTAGTTGCACTTAGCAGGAGGAATAGGGAAAAGTGTCTGTTCCATCTTTCTGGAAGCAGGAGTCACTCCCCTTTGTTTTATTCTTTCCGAACATTTACAGCAGCTTCACAGACATTAATGCACTGAAATCTGCCTTAAAAATTGTCATTTAGAAGCCATTATTACCACTAAATCCCACTTAAAATAAAGTCAAATGTGTCTTAATCTTACCAACACCTGTAAAATTTTAGATTCGGTACTTTAGATTAGAAATTAGCTACCTGGAATACCATCCCATAAACCACCTACAATAGGACAATGCAAGAAGACACAAATGTCCCTGTACAGTACCTTAGAAAAATAATTTCAAACACTCAAATTACTAGTAACCAAAAGAATTTGAAATAAATACCAAAAAAAGTCATTTTCAATCTTTCCAATTGTTGAAGGTATTTAATATCTATAGAGTGTTAGTGATGAAGTAATTTGATATAACATTTTAGAGGGCAATTTAGCTACATGTATCAAAAATCTATAAGATATTTATATAATGTGACCTAGAATTGTCAGTGAAAGTATGAAAATGTGTTCAACTTGATTAGTCATCAGAGAAATGCAAAATAAAACCCCTGTGGGATACTACACACCTACCAGTTTAGCAAAAGTAGAAGTCCAACTATATTTAATGTCAGCAAGTGTGTAGAACAATGGAAACTCTAGCAGGAGTGTAAATTGGTACAACCACTTTGGAAAGCACACGTTTTTCAAGGAAAGACAAAGATATGCAGAGCCTGGATCCTAGCAATTCCATTGCCACATTTGTACCTAGAGAAGCCAGAGACAGTTACAAAAAATGTTCATAGCATTATAGTTCATAAGAGCCCCCAAATAGGAACAACCCCAAGCACCCCTCAACAGTGGAACAGAGAAACAAATCCTGGTATATTTATACAATAACCTGCTACACAACAAAGAGAATGAACAAACTACAGTTAACCACCATGGAAAAGTATGGATGCCTCTCATAAAAAATACCAAACAAAAGAAACAGTTATAAAATAGTACAGATAGAATGATTCTAGTTATTTAAAGTTAAAAGATAGTGAAACTAAGCTAAATTGTTTGGAGATCTATCCGTAAAGTTTTAAGCTATAAAGAAAATAAAAAATCGTCACTGATGTTGGGATAATGGTAGTTACCTCGGGGGTTGGTGGGGGCTGTGATGGGGAGGGGTACCTGTGGGCTTTACTGTGCTGTCAGTGCTTCTGTTCTCGACCTGGGCAGTGGCTACTTGGATATTTTCTTTATAATTATTCTTTAAACTATTTATAAACGTTTTTAAGCACTCTCCTATCTATATGTGATACATCTCAATGAAAAAACGGGAAGGAAGGGAGATTGTGGAGCAGTTATCTAGAAGATAGTTTTGTAATGAATGCTAAGCAGAATACTACCCTGAGTTGGCATGTGATAACTCATTATTGTCCCTGCATCTTTTTACTTCGGTGTAATCTAAGGGATTATAGGGAGGTGTTTTATACTCAAGGAAAATAGATTTCAGCATGAAAGTAAATTTCCTTTCAAAATCCCTTCTGGTGATCTACTGTAATTGCATACTAAACTCGCTCCTGAAACCAATTTACTTTCGAACATAGATTTTGTGAATTATGCTCCAGACCTTTGGCAAAAACAAATACTTGGTTTTATAGTGTGATGTCTATCAGGAGTCTTCAAAATGTCAATGAACCAATTTCTTTAAACAAAACTCTAAAATAGCACATAAAAAAGGAATATTATTTAAAGGCACAAAAGCAAAAATTAGACAAGGTACCCTGACAACTCTCAAAATTAGAAGCGGAGGTAAGGATTGTGGAGATGAGCCACATCCTCATTCTGTCTGTCTGTCTATCCTCCTCATTCATCAAGAGATAATGTTTTAAATTGATAAATCAACAGGTAGCTTTGGAGGCCTATTATTGAGAGAGGTAGTCATGAGAAGGACCAAAATCAGACAAGGCTGAAAGTGGTTGCCCCTGAAAAAGACTAGTGGGAGGGGAGAAGCAGGATGGAAGGTACTGCTTTCATTATAAGTTGTCCTGTACTATTATACATTTTGCCATGTGCATTCTATTACTTTGATAAAGAATAAGAAAATATTTGTAAAGGAACAAATGAAAATGAAAAAAAGCCAAAACCACAGCTGTTTTGAATTGCAGATTATATGAAGAGCCTGAAATACAGGAGCCATATAAATGTTTGCCCTAAATCAGTTGTTTCCTGTTTGAATTACATTTTAAAAATTCTCTCATTTAGCCTTTCTACTTTGATTTGCAAGTATAATTGTATCCATGTTAGAGAAATTAATTTTTCATAAAGTATTTTGAAAATCTTTGTTCCAGTTATCTGCTTTTGTGTTAAAAACTACCCTAGGAGCACGTGGGTGGCTCAGTCAGTTGAGCATCCGACTCTTGGTTTCCACTCAGGTCATGATCTCAGGGTCGTGAGATCGAACCCCCATCCCCTCTGGCTCGGCGCTCAGTGGGGAGTTTGCTTGAGATCCACTCCCTCTCCTTCTGCCCCTCCCCCCACTCTCATGTATGTCCTCTCTCTCTCTCTCTCAAATAAATAAATAAATCTTAAAAAAAAACAAAAGCAAAAACAAAACTACTCTAAAACAATATGGATTTAAGAAAAGAAATGTCTGGCCCACACACAGAAGAGCCTCATAACAAATATTATGGTACTACTATTTCAAAATCTGGTAGACTTATACCTGAGTAATTCAACTAGAGTTTTTTAAATCTTTGTTCTAATTCAGAGTCGAATAATGAGGTTTTTTACACTCAGATGTAAAAGATGTAAAGATAATATTAAAATGTACCTATCAGATTGAATATGGATATTGAATACTAAAACTATGGATTTATCCTAGTGCCTGTCATAGTACCTACATAATAAGTACTCAAAAAGTATTTGATGATTGGCAGTAGAAAGGCTGTAGAGAGGATATCTAACTTTACCAATTGTTTTCAGAAGAGATTATATCTAAACCACCCACTCTAAGGAAGATCTTTCCTAAACCAGACTTAAAAAGATATAAATCAAATGACAAAAGAAATTTAAGAGACATATAACTATGCAGGTAATTTAGAAAGTAATTATAGCACATATGTGACATTAAGTATTTTCTTACTAATAGTTCAGGGAGCAGCTTGTGTTAAATCCTGGCTCTACTAATTATCCTTGTGAATTTTAACAAGTTTCTTAACTTTTATGGCCCTTATTCATTTAAAAAATGAGAATGATAAAAAAATAAAATAAAAAACGAGAATGACAACAGTGCCATCCTCATAAGTTTGGTCTGAATAATAAGTAAAATAATAAAAAGAACAAAACTTCATTCATTGTGAGCCGCAATAAATATTTGCTATCATTACTATTATCTAACATTTGGAAGAAACACTCGAGGATATGATTTTAAAATAGGGCAAGTAAAACTTACACTTTTCTACTTCCATTTCAAAGTTAATTTGAAAGAGTTGCAAAAGAATGCAAAAGAAAGCATTCATTTGCAGCCTAGATGTGATCTGGGAAGCTCCTTGCTCCCTGGAGACTTGGTCTACCTTGGATAAACACCCAATTCCATGGTCTGTGGAAGTCCAAACCCCTTCCTAATATTTCAGGGTGGGAAATTCTGCCACCGTATTCTCCTCTGCCTCTAGCTCTTTGGTCATGCTGCATCAGCCCAGACTCAGCCCTTTTTCCAGTTTCCATGGAAATCCACTCGTGCCAAAGGAGTTGGTTCTACTAGAATGGAAAGAAATATTCCACCAACAACCATCACCTCAGCTTCCTACTCGCTCTCCTCCTCATCCCCCTCTCTCCCAAAGTTGCCTCTGCAAACTCCAAGTTCTTCCCCCTTTTTCTGTACAGCATGTTAGGTTGCCCAAACTAACATACCCAAAGTCATCAAAGGCATTTAGTAGAATAAAGGACTTTCCATGTGACAGGGTTTACAAGCTCCTAATCACTGGAATAATGATCTAGTACCTGACTCTCAGCCTGATATATTTTCTTTCTCTCCGGATTCCTGCATTGATGCTTTCAACATCTAAAGAAAAATTACTGAAGTATAGATATGTAACATCTTGATGAATTTAACATAGTTGATAAAATGAATTAAATATTTTCATTTATACACATATAAGTAGTGATTCTACATACAATTAAAACTACAATGAAATATCACCTCACAGCTGTCAGAATGGCTAAAATTAACAGCACAGGTGTTGGTGAGGGTGTGGAGAAAGGGGCACACTCTTACACTGTGGATAGGAATGCAAACTGATGTAGCCACTCTGGAAAACAGTATGGAAATTCCTCAAAAATTTAAAAATAGGGGCGCCTCAGTGGCTTAGTCGGTTAGGCATCTGACTCTTGATTTTGGTTCAGGTCATGATCTCAGCGTCATGGGATTGAGCCCCACATCCAGCTCCACGCTGGGTCAGAGTCTGCTTATCCTTCTCCCTCTGCTCCTCCCCCTACTGTCTCTCTCTTTCCTCCCCCACCTCTCTCTCTCAAATAAATAAACAAATAAAAATTTTTTTTAAAGTTAAAAATAGAACTACTCTATGATCCAGCAATTGCACTACTAGGTATTTTCCCAAAGAATACAAAAATACTAATTCGAAGGGATACATGCACCCCAATGTTTATAGCAGCATTGTCTACAATAGCCAAATGATGGAAAGAGCCCAAATGTCCATCAACTGATGAATGGATAAAGATGTGGTACATATAAACAATGAAATATTACTCAGCCATTTGCGATGATGTGGATGGAACTAGAGAGTATTAATGCTAAGCAAAACAAGTCAGTCAGAGAAAGACAAATACCATATGATTTCACACATACATGGAATTTAAGAAACAAAACAAATGATCATAGGGGAAAAAAAGAGAGAGACAAACCATAAAATAGACTCTTAACTATAGAGAACAAACTGATGGTAACCAGAGAGGAGGTGGGGGGGTTAAATAGGGAATGGGGAATGGGGGCTGTGCTTGTTGTGATGAGTGCCCGGTGTTGTAGGTAAGTATTGAATCACTAAATTGTACACCTGAAACTAATATTACACTGTATGTTAACTGGAATTTGAATAAAAACTTAACAAAATTTTAAAAAATAAAGTCTATTTATCATGGACTGTGCAATGGTCTCTCTGAGTGTAGGCAATGGAGTCCCTGGATGGTGCTCTTGGAGGATCAATACCCCAAGACCCTATTGGCCAGTCAGGCTGTGACCCTGCTCTTTACTTCTCCCTGACCTGAAATTCTATGATTAGTCATTCAGCCACACTAAACATCAAAGTTGGGGATGTTGCCTTTAAAAGTGTCAGTTTGCTTGTGATGATCTAATCTTGGAAGTTAGGGAGAAAAAAATGTAAAATAGGTGTCAGACTGTATTTTAATGATTTTCTGAGACTGATACTTTTCTTTCCTGTTAGAAAATATCAATACAGTAGTAGCTGGGATTTAGAAGAAGGCAAACATTGGCTCAAAATGTTTTGAGAGTCAAAAGACAGCTTAGTGTTTCACAACCCATTGGAAGAGTGTCTCATTAAATTTATCTACATAAGTAAGATAAGATGGAGGATCTTTCTTCTTTTTGGACCTTAGGAATAAAATAAGACAAGTGAGGGAGAAGCCCCTTACTTCTCAGTTAACAGAACACAGTAGGAAACTGCTTTTCTCTGAAGGATGGGAGCTCCAATAAAGATGAGAGCTTAAGCACAATAGGGAGAGGGGGCAGTTCTGGAATCTGAGCCCCACGGATTCTGGGGCTGGCTTTACATCCTGTTAGATGATGCCCAAGATCTATCCCTACTGCTTGTCTCTCTAAGATGGGAAAGGTGAGGATGCTGAGTTGAATCCTCACCTTGGAAGGATAGTAACAGCAAGTCCAAGGGAAGCCCAAGATAAGCCGAGATGAAAAATACCTGAACACATGAGACTTCTATCAGGCATCAGGAGAAGGGATATGGCAGACTGGGCAGTTAATGCCTTTCCTGATGTTTTATTTTTCCACAAACCCAGTAAAAGGGCTTTGTTTTCTTGTGGGAATAAATACACCATGTTGAGTGTATCATTTGATTGAATCACAAGATTGGGCTCAGGATTTGCAATAAGCTGACTGTAAATGAGTGGAGTCGGGTGAGGTACCATTCATTACATGTTATCATTTGGATTCAAATATGCTATCTGAGGGACAAATGGGAACTTCCTCCCCCATGCACATGAAAGAAGATGGGCTTAGTAGGTTTTCACCTCAGAAGGCAACATCCTAGACACGAAGGTAGGACATAAACACACATGCTGGAAGAAATGAAGGAAGGTTGCAAGAGCAGAAGAGGTGGAGAGTGTAGAGTGAGCAGACAGCATGCACAGATTGCCAGAAGCGGTCATGAACGGTGAGATGGGCCTCTCAGCAGAGTGGTAGTCTTGCTGGAGTCCAGAAGCATGTGGTACCTGACCTACCAGGATCCATGCTCCTTTCAGGACTAGAAGGCAATGGTTAACTCCATGGGCTTTGGTGTTAGACTGCCTGAGTTCAAACCCACAACAATCACTTACTAGCTGAGCAGGTTGCTTAATTTCTCTTACCTTATTTTTCCTATTTGTAAAATGAGAATATTATGAGAATTAAAAAAAATCTAGGGTAAGTGCTTAGCAGCCAGCCTGGCACAGAGTAAAGACTCCAACAAATGTTTGTAACAACATTTTTATTATATTAATAGTAATTATATATTACTAACAATATTATTATTAGTCACCTCAAAAATATCAACTGGGATTCTCTCTACTGTGTGCCAGGCTTTGTGCATTGGTAAACAATTAAAAGTATGGCAGGCATTATTTCTTCCTCCCGGAGTTCACAGACCTTATTGTGAAAGACAATATAAATAATCTGGTGTGATGAGGGCTATGACTGGGGACATCCAGGATGTTACAGGATCACAGGAGGCTTTGAAGAAGCTGAGACCTGAAGTTTGGAGTTTGGAGTTTGCTAGATAAGGGCTGCCTGAGGGAAGGAGTGAATGGGGTGTGGGAACACCTGGAGTTGAAGAGGACATAGTGTATCCAAGCGAACAGATCTGTGGGCCTAGAGTGCAGAACACAGGGTAGGCTGTAAAAGGTGAGGCTATGTAGGTCTGGGGGTGGAGGATGGGGGCTCTATCGTGCAGAGATGGTAACCCAAGTGGAGCAGAGAGGAATTTTAATTTACACCATAAGGATACATTGACTTTATTTCAATAAATCAAACTTAATCTATTTTGAGTCTCTATCCCACTTGGTTGTCAGGGAATTTTCCCAGTTGTTACTGGGGCTCCTTCCCACTTTATCCAGGTCATATGAGAGTCTTGAGGCTTACACAGCCACAACATTCTGGGCTTAATCTGTATGGTGGCCTCTACTGGTATGCCCATTGTCCAAGTCCACATTCTCCCTTGAAGGCAGATGTCATCAACGCCAATGCCAAGTTTGGGTCTGCAGAAATATTCCCCTTGGATACAAAAGAGACATCTCTGTATGTATGTAGTCCCACCCTTGTTCCCTTGACCTGACTTCAGCATTCTCCACCAGTGCTTAGTCTCAAGTGTTGCTAACAAGGGAACCTGGGTATCTACTTGCTTGAAAACCTTCAAGAATCTGATCTCTTATCTCTGGAAATCTCTCTCATCCCTCTAGTTTGGCTATTTCTGTGTCTTAAATCCTCAGCTCTTCTGCCCTTCCTCTCCCTCTCTGGGACAAGCCAACATTCATGAGCCCAAATGTCACAAATGAAAGCTGAGCCTGGAGTTGTCTTCCTCCTGAGAACCTCTCCTTTTAGTTCTCCAACACAGAGCCAAGTGAACACAGAGATCTAACTTCCTTCCCGGGATGGAGAAGGAAAAAGTATCTAGAGCAGCAAAAACAAAACTCAAGCCGGCATCATATTTTATCTGCTCACACATGTAATTCTAAGACCTCTTTCCTAAAAACCTTAGGAAACTGTCAAAGGGTTGTATGATTTATGCTGTAGAGAGTTCCCTCTGGCTGCAGAATGGAGAAGAAAGACAAGTAAGACTAGAGGCAAGGAAAGGGGTTAGCAGTAACCAAACTAGTAATCTAGGTGAGAGCTGACTTCGGTCCTAAGGAGTAATGGTAGTGGAGACAGGGAAAAATGTAATCAAACACCTTATAGTATTTATATTTAAATAAAGCGCTTTCAGGTTGCCTGGGTGGCTCAGGTCATGATCCCAGGGTCCTTGGATCCATTCCCACATCGGCTCCTTGCTCAGCGGGGAGCCTGCTTCTCCCTCTGCCTGCCTCCCCTCCCCTACCCACCCTTGTGCACTGGCTTTCTCTCTCCCTCTCTCTCTCTGACAAGCAAATAAAATCTTTAAAAAAAAATAAAAGTGCTTTCTCAGGCAATACTTACATTTACCAGCATGTTTCTCATTTTTTTCCCATTATTTCTTCTTTCATTATGCTATTCCTTCTGGGTTCATCTTTTTTTTTTTTTTTAATATATCTTTTAGTAGTTTCTGAATCTCTGTAGATCTATGCTTGTCTTTTGTTTCACCCTGATTCTGAATGATAATTTAGCTGGGTAAAGAATTTTAGATTCATCATTTTCCCCTCAGCACTTTTATCATTTGGGTTTTTTTCCTGTCATCTACTGCCAAGAAGTCCATCAACGTAATTGTCATTCTTTTACCTATTTTGCCTTTTTTCCCCCCTTGGCAGCTTTCGGGATTTTGTTTTCTGCACCTTTATTGTTTTTAAATTTTCTGTGATCTATCTGGACATAGAACTTTCTACATAGAACTTTCTTATTCTTCTTGGTACTCACTTGTTCTTTTGGTTTTGGAAAATTATTAGCTATTATATTTTCAAAGATTGCTTCTTTATTATATAATCTTTCCTTTTCTTCTGGAACTCCAATTGGATTTCTCCTTGTTTCTACATCTCTTTTATAGTCTCCATTTCTTATCTCTCTGAGCTACATTTTGAGAGATTTACTTAATTCTTTCTTCCAATTTACTAAATATCTCTTCAGTTATAAATAGGCTACTAGCAAACTCATCTAATGAATTTTTTTAATAGTATATATAATCAACTGTATTTTTCACTTCATGATTTCTAATTCTTTTTTTTTTTAAGACTTTATTTATTTATTTGACAGAGAGAGACACAGCGAGAGAGGCAACACAAGCAGGGGGAGTGGGAGAGGGAGAAGCAGGCTTCCCGCTGAGCAGGGAGCCTGATGTAGGGCTCGATCCCAGGACCCTGGGATCATGACCTGAGCCGAAGGCAGATGCCTAATGACTGAGCCACCCAGGCACCCCATGATTCTTATTCTTTATCATCCTATTCCTATTTCATAATTACAAGTTTTTTCTCATAACGTCCAGTTTTTGTTTTATGCTTGCTATTTTCTTCTTAATGTCCTGAGACTTGCTCTATTGTATTTATTTCCTTGGATGTGGATCCTGCCATTTCTTAGATCTGTTGACTCTATTAGACCCTCATTGATCTTGAGATTATTGTTTGCATGCATATTCTATTGTGAGTTTTTCCTCAGATATATTCTAAGACTATATCATAGTTGCTTCCCTTTTAACATGGAAGGATCCACAGCTTCAAATTAGGTCTTAATAGCTTAACTTGGGGTTCTACCATAAGTGACACTGGTGGCAAGTCTTTAGTTCTGATCTTATTTTGTGACTCATCATTTGTCCCTGCAGTTTGTTCATGTTCTTCTCTTCCTTTCTCTCTCCCTCCCTCCCTTCTTTCTTTCCTTTTTTCCTTACTTTTTTATAATGGAAATTTTCTTTTTTTTTTTTTTAAGATTTACTTATTTGAGAGAGAGAGAGAGAGAGCACAAGTGGGAGGGGCAGAGGGAGAGGGAGGGAGGGAATCTCAAGCAAACTCCATGCTGAGCCTGGAAACTAACATGGGGCTCAATCCCACAACCCTAGATCAAGACCCAAGCGAAAACCAAGAGTCTAACACCTAACCCACTGCGCCACCCAGGTGCCCCTATAAGATGAACCATGAGAGACTATGGACTCTGAGAAACAAACTGAGGGTGTTAGAGGGGAGGGGGGGTGGGGGGCTGGGTTAGCCTGGTGATGGGTATTAAGGAGGGCACGTACTGCATGGAGCACTGGGTGTTATACAAAAACAATGAAATGAGGATCACTACATCAAAAACTAATGATGTAATGTATGGTGACTAACATAATATAATAAAATTAAATTTAAAAAATTTTTGAAACATACACAGAACTATGGAGAATAGTATAATGATCTCTAGTACCCATCACCCAGCTTCAGCACTTACCAATATATGGCTAATCTTGTTTCACCAATAACTCTCCCCTACTTTCTGCCTCACTAGATTATTTTAAAGAAAATTCCAGACATTGTATCATTTCATCCATAAATGTTTCAGTATGTGTCTCTCAGAGATACGGTTTCTTTAAAAAAAAAAAAAAATAACTATAGGGGCGCCTGGGTGGCTCAGTCATTAAGCGTCTGCCTCTGGCTCAGGTCATGATCCCAGGGTCCTGGGATCGAGCCCCACATCATGCTTCCTGCTCAGTGGGGAGCCTGCTTCTCCCTCTCCCACTCCTCCTGCTTGTATTCCCTCTCTCGCTGTCTCTCTCTATCAAATAAATAAAATCTTTTAAAAAATAACTATATTACCATTATAACACCTAAAATTTAACAATAATTTCTTAATATTATCAACTATCCTATTAGTGTTAAATTTCCCTGGTGGTCTCATAAATTTTTTTTTTAAGATTTTTTATTTATTCATTTGAGATACAGAGAGAGAGAGAAAGCATGAGCAGGGGGAGAGGGAGAGGGAGAAGCAGGCTCCCCGCTGAGCCAGGAGCCTGATGTGGGGCTCGATCCAAGACCCTGGGATCATGACCTGAGCCGAAGGCAGATGCTTAACCATCTGAGCCACCCAGGTGCCCTCATAAATGTTTTTTAATAGCAAATTTATTTGAATGAGGTTCACATAAGATCCAGATATTGCCCTTGGCTCATAATGTTTCTCAAGTCTGCTTTCATCTATAACATTTCTCCCTTCAGAATGTGGGGAATTCTACAGGACAAGAGAAGAAACTGGATTATTTATCCTTTAGGATTCCCCACATTCTGGCTTTTATTATTGCATCCATGTGATATCACTTAACAATTATGCACCAGTCATCTATTGCTTCAATAATGCTATGTAAGAAAACACCACAAAACCTCAGTGGCATACAACAATAAGGATTTATGTTTGCCCATGGGGAAGTCAGCATGGTGACTGCTGATCTTGGCTGAATTTGCTCACGGGTCTGAGGATCTGCTGGCTGCTAACTGGTCTAGGATGGCCTTGGCTGGGAGGACCCGTGTGACATAAGTCTCCTCTGTGTGTCTCCCATCTTCCATCAGGCTAGCATACAGTCATGTCCTTCTCATGGTAATGGCAGAAGAGCAGAGAGACCATGTGGGGTTAAAGACAAAGAGGTCAGGAAGGAAGGCCTTATAAGAGGAAGCTCTTAGGA